>NC_091479.1:24511332-24815096 GCF_036971445.1 Narcine bancroftii | reverse complement strand
CGGTCATATGTCTTGGAGGGTGGGAAGAAATCAGCTCTTGGGGAAACCCATGCAGACATGTGGAGGGCGTACAAATCTTGCCAGATTCAAACCCAGATCTCTGGCACTAATAGTGGGCTCACTGGTTAGCCCTTGATTCCCTTCCTAATCTAGAAACATACTTGTGAGATAGTATTTGAGCACAAGCAGGAGGTGGGGGGAGGTGGAAGGGGACAGGGCAGAAATGAGCTAAATTAGAAGAAGGTGACAGTTGATTTAATTGCAGTTGAGGGGAAGCATGTATTATGTTTGGAATCAGCGTTATACAACATAGATACAGCCCCCTTACCTCAACAAACCATAGGCGGAGGAGTCACGTGATAGAGTAGTGTCTGGTAGGAGAATACCAGCCCTCTCCAGAAAAAGAAGAAATAAAGTGAAGAAAACACAAAGTTCAAAAACACAAAACACAACAAATAAAAGATAAACTTGTGGAGAAAAGAAAGAAAATGGCATCCAAGAAGAAAAAAGCAAAAACAACGGGGGAAAAAAAAAAGAAAAGACGCCAGAAGAGAAAGGAGAAGTCCTCACCTGCATGAAGAAACAGGAAGCCGTCGTGGAGAAAAGAGCCCGCTCCCAGAGGTTGGTGACAACCCTGCAGTCGCGACCTCCTGACCACTGCACTGCAAAAATGGCTCTCTGAGCCAAACAGAAGTGTGCAATGCGCACACTAAGGAAAAAAGATGTAAAAATAATGTATAAGTAAGAACTAAAGAAGGGAAAGAAAAGTAAAGAGGGAAAAGAGAGTGACTTTGTTAAATGTGAAGATAAAAGTCCTTTCTGGAGGGGGTTGGGTGGGAGAGAATAACAGTCACTGCAAAATCAGATGCCACTTGCAAGCAAATCCAAATGGAGAGGGGAGTTGTGGTTGCCCAGCAAGGGGCAACTCAGAGAAGGGGGGGGGGGAAACACTTAGGGTTTTTTTTTTATTTTTATTTTTCACACTATAAACCATATTGACCAAGATACATACAGACATTTTTCTTCTCAAATATGTACAGTGTCGTTTTCTCCCCCTTTTTCCCCCCTCCCTTCCCTCCCCTCCCTCCCTCACCCCCTTTCCCATTTATTTGAAGTTCAATCTATAAGATACATTAAACCCGTTAAACAATGTTGTCACTCATCAGAAATAAACAAGAAATTTTACTGAGTCAGTTCTTTTCGTTATCTTCTCTTTCTGTCATTTTAGGTGGAGGAAGTCCACGGTAGGATTTCTCTATTGCGTTTCATGTATGGCTCCAATATTTGTTTGAATATTGTAATATTATTTCTTAAGTTATATGTTATTTTTTTCTAATGGAATACATTTATTCATTTCTATATACCATTGTTGTATTCTCAAGTTGTCTTCTAATTTCCAGGCTGACATAATACATTTTTTTGCTACAGCTAGGGCTATCATAACAAATCTTTTTTGTGCTCCATCCAAATCGAGTCCAAATTCTTTGTTTCTTATATTACTTAGGAGGAAGATCTCTGGGTTTTTTGGTATATTGCTTTTTGTGATTTTATTTAATATCTGGTTTAGATCTTCCCAAAATTTTTCCACTTTCTCACATGTCCAAATTGCATGAATTGTTGTTCCTGTTTCCTTTTCACAGCAAAAACATCTGTCTGATACTGTTGGGTACCATTTATTTAACTTTTGAGGTGTGATGTATAGCCTGTGTATCCAGTTATATTGTATTATTCGTAACCTCGTGTTTATTGTATTTCTCATGGTTCCGGAGCATAGCTTCTCCCATGTTTCTTTCTTTATCTTTATGTTTAGATCTTGTTCCCATTTTTGTTTAGGTTTACCGTTTGTTCTCCTTTTCTTGCAGTTTGACGTACATGTTTGTTACAAATTTTTAAATTATCATTGTGTCTGTAATCACATATTCAAAATCGCTTCCTTCTGGTAACCTCAGACTGTTTCCCAATTTGTCCTTCAAGTAGGTTTTCAGTTGGTAGTATGCAAACATTGTATCGTGAGTTATATTATATTTATCCTTAATTTGTTCAAAGGATAATAATTTATTTCCCAAAAAACAATTTTCTATTCTTTTGATCCCTTTTCTCTCCCATTCTCTAAAGGAAAGGTTATCTATTGTGAAAGGGATTAGTTGATTTTGCGTCAATATTAGTTTTGGTAGTTGGTAATTTGTTTTATTCCTTTCTACATGAATCTTCTTCCAAATGTTGAGCAGATGATGCAATACCGGTGAATTCCTACGTTGCACCAATTTTTCATCCCATTTATATAGTATATGTTCAGGTATCTTCTCCCCTAAATTATCTAGTTCTAATCTGGTCCAATCTGATTTTTCCCTTGTTTGATAAAAATCTGATAGGTATCTTAATTGTGCGGCTCTAATAATAATTCTTAAAGTTTGGTACTTGTAAGCCTCCTTGTTTGTACCATTCTGTTAATTTATCTAGTGCTATCCTCGGTTTCCTCCCTTTCCATAAAAATGTCCTTATTATTTTCTTTAACTCCTTGAAGAATTTCTCTGTTAGGTGTATTGGTAATGACTGAAATAGGTATTGTATCCTTGGGAAAATGTTCATTTTAATACAGTTTATCCTTCCTATCAGTGTTAGTGGTAAGTCTTTCCAATGCTCTAAGTTGTCTTGTAATTTTTTTCATTAATGGATGGTAATTGAGTTTATATAGATGGCCGAGGTTTTTATTTAGTTGTATACCTAGGAATCACATTGCTTGTATTTGCCATCTAAATGGCGATTCTTTCTTAAACTTTGTGAGAACCGCATTATTCATTGGCATTGCTTCACTTTTATTTGCGTTGATCTTGTACCTCGATACTTCTCCATATTCCTTCAATTTCCTATGTAATTCTTTTATTGATATTTCTGGTTCTGTTAAGTATATTATAACGTCATCTGCAAATAGACTGATTTTATATTCCTTCTCTTTTATTTTTATCCCTCTTATTTTATTTTCTGTTCTTATCAGTTCTGCTAGTGGTTCTATAGCTAACGCAAACAGTGAGGGAGATAGTGGACATCCCTGCCTTGTTGATCTGCTTAAGTTAAATTGTTTTGATATATATCCATTTACTGTCACTTTCGCCAATGGCCCCTTATATTATGCTTTAATTCAATTAATATATTTCTCTGGTAGGCTGAATTTTTGTAGTACTTTGTCAAAGGCCTTCTCTGTGTCTAAAGCAATCGCTACTGTTGGAGTTTTATTTCCTTCTACTGCATGAATTAAGTTAATAAATTTACAGATATTGTCTGTTGTTCGTCTTTTTTTAATAAATCCAGTTTGGTCTAGATTTACTATTTTTGGTACGTAGTCAGCCAATCTGTTTGCTAATAGTTTAGCTATTATCTTATAATCTGTGTTAAATAGAGATATTGGACTATATGACGCTGGTGCAAGTGGATCTTTCCTTGTCTTTGGAATTACTGTAATTATTGCTGTTTTGCAAGAATCTGGTTGATTACTTCCAGGAGGGGAGGAGTTAATAAGTGTTTAAATGTTTTATAGAATTCTATTGGGAATCCATCCTCTCCTGGTGTTTTATTGTTCGGTAGTTTTTTTAATATCTCCTGTAATTCTTCTATTTCAAATTGATTTATTAATTTATTTTGCTCCTCTGTTTGTAATTTCGGTAGTTCAATTTTAGTTAGAAATTCATCTATTTTGTATTCTTTCCCTTCGTTTTCAGTTTGATATAGTTGCTCATAGAATTCCCTGGTTTTCATTGATCTCCGTTGGATTATATGTAATTTGTTTGTCCTCTTTCCTTAATGTCAATACCATTCTTTTAGTGTGTTCTGTCTTAAGCTGCCACCCTAGAATTTTGTGCGTTTTTTATCTCCTAGCTCATAATATTTCTATTTTGTCTTCATTATGTTCTTCTCCACCTTATATGTTTGTAGTGTTTCATATTTTATTTTTTTATCTGCCAATTCTCTTCTTTTAGTTGTATCTTCCTTTATTGCTAATTCTTTTTCTATATTTGTTATTTTCCTTTCCAACTGTTCTGTTTCCCGATTGTAGTCCTTCTTCATCTTTGTTACATAACATATTATTTGCCCTCTGATGAACGCTTTCATTGCGTCCCATAGTATAAACTTATCTTTCACTGATTCCGTATTTATTTCAAAGTACATTTTAATTTGTCGTTCAATGAATTCTTTAAAATCCTGTCTTTTAAGTAGCATGGAGTTTAATCTCCATCTATACATTCTTGGTGGGATGTCCTCTCGCTCTATTGCCAATAACAGGGGTGAGTGATCCGATAATAGTCTAGCTTTATATTCCGTTTTCCTAACTCTCCCTTGAATGTGGGCTGATAACAGGAATAGGTCTATCCTTGAGTATGTTTTATGTCTACCCGAATAATATGAATATTCCTTTTCCTTTGGGTGTTGTTTCCTCCATATATCCAAAAGTTTCATTTCTTGCATCGATTTAATTATAAATTTGGTTACTTTGTTCTTTCTGTTAGTTTTTTTTCCAGTTTTATCCATGTT
This sequence comes from Narcine bancroftii, assembly GCF_036971445.1. NCBI lineage: Eukaryota > Metazoa > Chordata > Chondrichthyes > Torpediniformes > Narcinidae > Narcine > Narcine bancroftii. The sequence continues at coordinate 24,810,569 of NC_091479.1, read as the reverse complement.
TGAGTCCAAATTAAGGTTAAAATCCCCTCTTATTAGTATGTTCCCTTGCGTACCTGCTATCTTCAAAAAGATATCTTGCATAAATTTTTGATCTTCTTCATTAGGTGAATATACATTGAGTAAATTCCAAAATTCTGAATATATCTGACATTTTATCATTACATATCTCCCTGCTGGATCTATTATTTCCTCTTCTATTTTGATTGGGACATTTTTATTGATTAATATAGCTACTCCTCTGGCTTTTGAATTATATGATGCTGCTGTTACGTCCTATCCAATCTCTCTTCAATTTATTATGTTCCACTTCATTTAGATGTGTTTCTTGTACGAATGCTATGTCAAGTTTTTCTTTTTTCAGTAAATTTAACAGTTTTTTCCTTTTGATTTGGTTATGTATTACATTAATATTTAAAGTCATATAATTCAACATAGTCATTTCATACTTTGTTTATCTTTCCTTTCTGTTTCCTCATCACCACCTTCCCTTCTTATCCATTTCTGCTTTCTTTTTTTGAACACATTATAAGACATTTCTAAAACATAAAATATTTCCACTATTCTCATATCTAAAATTCCTTTAACCCCAATAGTCCCTCCCCTTTCTGAGTTGCCCTTTGTTCCTTGTCGGGCAACCACATCTCCCCTCTCCATTTGGATTTGCGAATCCGCTCGCAAGCGTCAACTGATTTCGCAGTGACAGTTATTCTTCCCCACCCAGCCCCCCCAGAAAAGATTTTAATCTTCATATATAAAAGGTCACTCTCTTAATTCCCTCCTTACTTCCTTTCTTCCCTTTCTTTCCCTTCTTAGTTCTTACCTATACTCTATTTATATATATATAGTTTGTTGTCATTTTTGTTCTTGATACATCTCTTCATCTCTCTGTCTGTTTTGTAGTTGTTCTGCAAATTTTCATGCTTCTTCCGGATCCGAGAATAGTTTGCTTTGCTGCCCCGGAATTACTATTTTTAGTACCGCTGGGTATTTTAACATAAATTTATAACCTTTTTTCCATAGGGTCATTTTTGCTGCATTGAACTCCTTTCTCTTCTTCAGGAGTTCAAAACTTATATCTGGATAGAAAATAAAATTTTGACCCTTGTATTCCAGTGTTTTTTTTGTCTTCTCTTATTTTTTTCATTGCCTTCTCCAATATATTTTCTCTTGTTGTATATCGTAGGAATTTTACTAGAATGGATCTTGGTTTTTGTTGTGGTTGTGGTTTAGGGGCTAATGTTCTGTGTGCCCTTTCTATTTCCATTTCTTCCTGTAATTCTGGTCTTCCTAGGACCCTGGGGATCCATTCTTTTATAAATTCTTTCATATTTTTGCCTTCTTCATCTTCCTTGAGGCCCACTCTCTTTATATTGTTTCTTCTATCATAATTTTCCATTATATCTATCTTCTGAGCTAACAGCTCCTGTGTCTATTTAACTTTTTTATCAGATTATTCTGATTTCTTTTTTAAGTCATCTACTTCCATTTCTATGGCTGTTTCTCGTTCTTCCACCTTGTCCACTCTTTTTCCTATATCTGTCATGATCATCTCTAATCTATTCACTTTTTTTTCTGTACTTTTTATTCTTCTTTTTATTTCACTGAATTCTTATGACTGCCATTCTTCTCCTGTTTCCATATATTCTTTAAAAAAATATATCCATGTACTTGCCCTTCCCTTCATCTTCCATTTCTCTGTGCTCTTCCTCCTCTTCTTCTGAGTCCACTCCAGGATCTGTGTCCTTTACCTCTGTCTCTTCTGGTTTTCTTGTTGGTTTGTTTGTTTTATTTTGTTGGGTATTTTTGGTCTTCTTATTTTTATTAGAAGTGTCTTGGTGTTGGTCTTCTTCCTCTGGGTTGGTCATCTGTTGTTTCTTTGATTTCTTATTTTTATTCTCTTCCTTCATGTTCTCATTATTTTCTATGTTTTCCGCTTGCTGTTGTGTTGTAGTTGTCTGTTTCAGCTGTGGAGATCGACTCCTCAGCTGGTCCCCCCTCCCGTCAGTGTTATTTTTGTCATGCGCGGTTGCGCACTTTTGTTTGGCTCTGTGAGCCATTTTTGTAGTCCCGAGTTCGGGGCTTCGACTGACCTCAGGGAGCGGGCTTCTCTCTCCATGGCGGGCCTCCTCATACCGGTAAGGCCTTCACCTTCCTCCTCCGATGTCCTTCCTTCTTCTTTTCTTCCCGTTATTTTTGGTTTTTCTTTCTTCGCTGCCATTTTCTCCACACTTTCACTTTATTATAGTTTTTATATTTGTGCCTTTGTTTTTTCTCTATCTTTTTTTTAACTTTTCTGGAGAGGGCTGGAGTTCCCTGACCGGCCACTACTCCATCACGTGACTCCTCCCCGGGGACACTTAGGGTTAAGGGAATTTTAGATGTGGGAGTTGAAGTATTTTATGTTTTAGAAGTGTTACCATACATTGAATTCAAAAAGGGAAAATTGAGAAATGAAAATGGGGAAAAGGGGGAAGATGGTGGTGAGGAAGCAGAAATGAGGTGTAAACAGAGTACGAGATGGCCATATTGAACTATATGACTATAAATATTAACAGAATACATAACCAAATTAAAAGGAAAAGGATATTAAATTTACTGAAAAAAGAAAAAATTGATATAGCATTTGTGCAGGAAACGCATGTAACTGAAGTGGAACACCATAGATTAAGGAGAGACTGGGTAGGACACGTAGCGTCAGCATCGTATAATTCAAAAGCCAGAGGAGTAGCTCTATTAATCAATAAAAATGTACCAATCAAAATAGAGGAGGAAATAATAGATCCAGCAGGGAGATATGTAATGATAAAAGTGTCAGATATATTCAGAATTTTGGAATTTGGTCAATATACATGCACCTAATGAAGAGGATCAAAAGTTTATGCAAGATATTTTTTTGAAGATTGTAGATACACAGGGGAATATATTAATAGGAGGGGAATTTTAACCTTAATTTGGACCTAAAGTTGGATAAAACTGGACAAAAGACTAGCAAAAAGAATAAAGTGGCCAAATTTATGGTTAAATCAATGCAGGAAATGCAACTTTTGGATATATGGAGGAGGCAGCACCCAAGAGAGAAGGAATACTCATATTATTCGAGTAGACATAAAACATACTCAAGGACTGACCTGTTCCTGTTGTCAACCCATATCCAAGGGAGAGTTAGGAAAATGGAATATAAAGCTAGATTGTTATCTGATCACTCACTCCTGTTATTAGCAATAGAATTGGAGGACATCCCAACAAGAACATACAGATGGAGGTTAAACTCCATGCTACTTAAAAGTCAGGAATTTAGGGACTTTATTGAACGCCAAGTTAAAATGTACTTTGAAATAAATACAGAATCAGTGAAAGACAAATTTATATTTTGGGATGCAAAGAAAGCCTTCATTAGAGAGCAGATAAGTTATGTAACTAAAATGAAAAAGGACTACAATCAGGAAATAGAACAGTTGGAAAGGGAGATAGTAAGTACAGGAAAGGGAGATAGTAAGTACAGAAAAGGAACTAGCAACAAGGGAAGATATAACAAAAAGAAAAGAATTAACGGACAAAAAAATAAAATACGAAACATTACAAATGTATAAAGTGGAGAAGAACATAATGAAAATAAAGCAAAAGTATTACGAGCTAGGAGAAAAAATGCACAAAATATTAGCCTGGCAACTTAAAACAGAACAAGCTAAAAGAACTGTATTGGCATCAAGGAAAAAGGACAAACAAACTACATATAATCCAATGGAGATTAATGAGAACTTTAAGGAATTTTATGAACAATTATACCAAACTGAGAACGAGGGGAAAGAAGACAAAATAGAAGAGTTTTTAGCTAAAATTGAACTGCCGAAATTGCAAGAAGAGGAGCAAAACAAATTGATAAAACCATTTGAAATAGAAGAAATACAGGATATATTAAAAAAGCTGCCAAACCATAAAACACCTGGAGAGGATGGATTCCCAATAGAATTCTATAAAACATTTAGAGTTATTAATTCCTCCTCTCCTGGAAGTAATGAACCAGATAGAAGAAACACAAAACTTGCCAGATTCATGTAAAACAGCAATAATTACAGTAATACCAAAGACGGGGAAGGATCCACTAACACCAGCATCATATAGACCAATATCTCTACTTAATTCAGATTATAAGATAATAGCAAAACTATTTGTAAACAGATTGGCTGACTGTGTACCAAAAATAGTAAAATAAGATCAAATTGGATTTATTAAGAAAAGACGAACAGCAGATAATGTCTAAAAGTTCATTAACTTAATTCATGCAGTTCAAGGAAATAGGATTCCAACAGTGGCTGTTGCTTTAGACGCAGAAAAAGCCTCTGACTGGGTAGAATGGAATTATTTATTCAAAGTATTAGAGATTCAACCTACCAAAAAAATATATTAATTGGATTAAAGCATTATATAATGGACCATTGGTGATGGTGACAGTAAATGGATATGTATCGAACCAATTTAAATTAAGTAGGTCAACTAGGCAGGGATGTCCACTATCGCCCTTATTGTTCGCTTTAGCAATAGAACCATTGGCAGAACTGATAAGAACAGAAAATAAAAGGGATAAAAATAAAGGAGAAGGAGTATAAAATCAGTTTATTTGCAGACGACATAATAGTACACTTACAGAACCAGAAATATCAATAAAAGAATTACATAAGAAATTGAAGGAATATGGAGAAATATCGGGGTTCAAGATCAACGTAAATAAAAGTGAAGCAATGCCAATGAATAATGCGGATTATACAGAATTTAAAAAAGAATCACCATTTAAATGGCAAACATAAGCAATCCAATACCTAGGTATTAGATTAGATAATAATTTAAGCCACCTGTACAAATTAAATTATCAGCCACTAATAAAGAAATTGCAGGAAGACTTAGAACATTGGAAAGAATTCCCACTAACACTGATAGGGAGGGTAAATTGCATTAAAATTAATGTCTTCCCAAGGATACAATACCTATTTCAATCGTTACCAAACAGAGAAATTCTTCAATGAACTAAAGAGAATAATAGGAAATTCTTATGGAAAGGGGGGGAAACCGAGGATAGCGTTAGATAAATTAACAGAGTGGTACAAACAAGGTGGTTTGCAGTTACCAAACTTTAAAAATTATTACAGAGCAGCACAATTAAGGTATTTATCAGATTTTATTCAGAAACGGAAAAACCAGACTGGACTAAGATAGAGCTAGATAAAATAGGGGAGAAGGTACTGGAACATATACTTTATAAGTGGGATAAAAAGCTGGTGCAATATAAAAGCTCACCAGTACTGCACCATTTACTCAACATATAGAAGAAGATTCACTTAGAAAGGAAAAAAAACAAATTACCAACTACCAAAATTATTATTGATGCAAAATCAACTAATCCCTTTCACAATAGATAACCTTTCCTTTAGAAAATGGGAGAGAGAGAAAAGGAATTAAAAGAAAATTGTTTTTTTGGGAAATAATTTATTAACATTTGAACAAATGAAGTACAAATATGGTATAACTCACAGTACAATGTTTGCATACCACCAACTGAAAACCTACTTGAAGGACAAATTGGGAAGTAGACTGAGATTACCAGAAGGAAGCAGCTTTGAATATGTGATTACAGAAACAACGATAATAAAAAGATTTATAGCAAACATGTACATCAAGCTGCAAGAGAAGGAAAATGATGAAATAAGCTATAAACCCAAACAAAAGTGGGAAAAAGATTTAAACAAAGATAAAAAATGAAATATGGGAAAAACTATGCTCCAGAACTATGAGAAATATAATAAACACGAGGTTACGCATGATACAATATAATTGGTTACACAGGCTATATATCACACCCCAAAAGTTAAATAAATGATGGGATCAAACAGTATCAGACAGATGTTTTCGCTGTAAAAAGGAAATGGGAACAACAGTACAGGCAATTTGGCATGTGAGAAAGTGGAAAAGTTTTGGGAAGATCTAAATCAGGTATTAAATAAAATCACAAAAAGCAACATACCAAAAAATCCAGAGATCTTTCTTCTAAGTAATATAAGAAGTAAAGAATTAGTCCTCAAACTGGATGAACACAAAAAAAGATTTATTATGATAGCCTTGGCTATAGCAAAAAAATGTATAATGTCAACTTGGAAATCAGAAGAGAGCCTGAGAGTACAGCAATGGTACATGGAAATGAATAAATGTATTCCATTGGAAAAAATAACATATAATTTTTAAAAATTAAGTCACATTATTTGAACAAATTTGGGAACCGTACATGGAACACAACGGAGAGGGCCTACCGCGGACCTCCACCCCCTAAAACGACAGAATGAGAAGACGAAATGAACTGACCCAGCGGGTAAAAGTAGATGACACAATTTTCTTGTTTATTTTCATTGTGTGATGACATTGTTTAATGGGTTTATTGTATTGTATATGTTGAACGTTAAATGGGTTTGGAGAGGGGTGGGAAGGTAGGGGGGGGGGGAAAAAAGGCCACTGTATATATTTAAGAGGGAAATGTTTGTATGTATTTTGATTGATATAGTTCACAGTGTGAAAAACTTTTAAAAATTTAAAAAAACATAACATAAGCACAGGCACTTTCTACCAGGGAAAACACCGTGCCTTTCTGAATGCGCTGTGGCCAGCTCCAAGGCGCAGAATCCAACCCTTCTCAGGGAAGGATAATCTGCGGAGCGCTGTGCTCCGCACGCCTGACCTGAATGTACAGCCGCTGCAAGTGGCTGGTTAGGGGCAGACTGATGACGCCGTAGCCCACAACCCATCTCCCCACTCACCCCTCTCCCTCCATGACCCCCTCAAGGCAAGGGTGGCAGGCAGGAGCCATTGGGGCAGCGGGAATCGTCGGGGCAGCAGAGACCGGCAGTGGGCACCATCAGGGCAAGGGCAACCGATGTGGGATGTGAAAGCCTCACCGGGCTGCTTTGGCCTTTGGGCCTGCTCTGCTTGGGGGATTATGGGTAGGGAAGACTGCCATGCACTGCTGCGTATTTATGACAAGTGGCACTACGGCACCAGTCACCCCGGCTCCGGAGGCTCTGTTCGATATGAATATGGCGCTGGTGCAGCCTTTTAGGGCTGCTATCTGAAAGATAAGTTTTAAGTTTTAGATCTGCTCTTGTAGCCGGCCTCCAGGTGGAGGCCTGACATGAAATGGCCTCATGTTGGCCAATGAGCCCATGTAAGCATCCCACCTGCCTCCATGTGGCCTTTATCCCTCCAACCCATAGTTCTTGCACATCTGTTCTGCAATTGCATCCCCATTTTTTTTTTTAAATCCAGCCTATACCAATTCACCCACCACACTGTACATGATTTTGCTTTCCCAAATCCATTGACTATCCAAATCTGCCATTTTGTAAAGAACTAGATGCATCTTTCCCACTGCCAATACCAGGTTAATTAGCCTATTCCCTGCTTTCTCTCTGCTTCCTTGTTTAATAGTAGGGTATAATTAGTTAGTTCCAACCCAGTTAAAACTATGGCAGAGTGCACAGAAAATGACCAACAATGTACTATTATTTCTGTCGTCAGTGACATAAATCTGTGATGTAGATGATAAGTCCCTGGACATTTTCTGTCAATACGGAGGTCAGTCCTCCTCACCAGACCACATGTTCCCCAATGTTTCCTGGAAATCATTTGTGAAGACAGAACCAAACTGGTCACACAAACACAACGCTGGAGAAACTCTGCAGGTCACACGGTGTACTTTATATAGCAAAGATAAAAATACATCACCAATGTTTTGGGCCTGAGCCCTTCATCAAGGGATGAGCAGGGCGGCATGGTTAGTGCCACGCTGTTACAGCGCCAATGTTCAAATCCGGCGCTCTCTATAAGAATTTTGTACGTTCTCCCTGTGTGTGCCTGGATTTCCTCCCACCCTACAAAATCTCTAAATTTAAATTTAAAATGTAGGTAGGCAGTTGAATAAAATGTATTTGGTCTGCTACATTATTGTTCTCCATTGTAAACTTTGGACTGCAAAGAACCAACATTTCTTTACACTGATATCAACCACAATCCACCTCTGTCATATTCTCTTCTCTCTCTGCTGTCAGAAGATAAGCAAGTTTGAAAACACACACTTTCAGATTCAAGGAGTTTCTTGCTGTTATCAAACTCTTGGACAGACCACTCATTCATAAAAGAAACTGTTTAACTCCACTTTTTTCCCTTAAAACCTTATGCTACATTTATTGTTTGATGTGACAGTTTTGTTTTCATCCTTACATTAAATGTTGTACTATGTATTGGATAGTACATACAACTGTACTGTACCTTACTATGCACGGCAATAAATATAGGTACACAATCCTTTATCCGGACATCTAAAATCCGGAAAGCACCAAAATCCGGCAAGTAAGGAGAGAGTTGGGAGCGCGAGTCGGGCAGACGGGAGAACAGCAGCGCGAGTCAGGCAGTAGACCGGCAGTGCGACTGGAAGGGGGTGAGGGTGGATACAGCAACACAATTCGTGTGGGTTTAAATCTGGCTTTCTGAAATCCGGAATTCGTAACACACTGTCCCCCAAGGGTTCCTGTAATTTGATTCAGAGAAAAGGCTAGTGATCTGAAATTGATGAATGCATCAGTCTCAGGCCCCACTCCTCCATACTGAGCACAGCATCCTCCTGAGCTCGTTCCACTTACCCACCACCTTACATATGAAAAATTTGCCCCTTGCATCATTCCCTTTAAATCTTTACCCTCTCAATTGAAACCTACGCTTACTGTCCCACCCAGAGGAAAAAGAATGATGATTCTTGGACTACAAGGATGATTGAGATGAGATTCATAAGAATGATACCTTACAATATAATCTGTTTGATTAAAATGTGGAGAACCTTGGATGAAATTATCTAAGTGTAATTTATCTTTTTGACTTTTAACATGCATGTGTACTCTATTTTTGGATGTGAAATTTCAGTGTTAATATAAATATTGGATAAAGAATGAGTTCACGAATGAGAGGGTTATCATATGAGGAGCATTTGATAGCTCTTGGCCGGTCTTCGTTTGGAAAATAAGGGGGAATCTCATTGAAACATTTGGAATGTTGAAAGGCGTGGACAGAGTAGATGTAGAAAGGTCATTTCCCATGGTGGGAGGTCACAATTTCAGGATTGAAGGGTGTCTGCTTAGAAAAGAAATGCGAAGGAATTTCTCCAGCCAGAGTTTGTTGTGGTGACCAGGGCATTGGGCGTATTTAAAACAGAGATCGACAGGTTCTTGATTAACCAGGACCTCAAAGGTTATGGGGAGAAGGCCGGGTAGCGGGGCTGAGTGGAAAAATGGATCAGTACATGATCAAATGGTGGACAGACTCGATGGGCTGAATGGCCTATTTCTGCTCCAATGTCTTATGGTCTTGTACAACGTGCTCCTTAAACTCACACAGAGCCTCTTTGGAATAGGAGAGCCAAAAGCTGAGGTAAGAATGGAGTAGAGTAGAGAATTAAGTGACAGGCAACAGGAAGCTCTCGGCCAATCCTACCAACTTAACATAGGTTGGTATTTCTCCCAATATAGAGAAGAATACATTGCAAACACCAAATGCAGTAATTGGAAAAAGTGGCAATACATTTTCGCCTCAATTGGAGTGAGTTTTTGTGTCTGTTTGGCAGGAATGGAATAGAAGGTAGCTCTTGCAATCGCATACGATAAGGGGTGACAATAGAACAGTGAACCACTGAGCCGCAGAGGAAACTAGTCAACAGAAATGTGTGTCTGGCAGTGGAACCAGAAATTGTGAAGGATGACCTATGAAATGTGAAGGTTGAAGGGTGGAGGGTAGAAGGTGAAGACAAAGGAACTGGTGAGAGCAGAAGTACAACAAATAAATAACACATTATCAAGGCCTCTGAAAACTATGGTAGGAGGAAAGGCACAATTCAGGAAGAAACGTCAGTGATATGGTTAGCGTAGCAGTTACAGTGCTAGCAATCAGGACCAGGGTTCAAATCTGGTGCTGTCTGTAAGGTGTTCATACCTTCTGCCCGTGGGTTTCCTCTGGATGTTCCACCCTTTAATAATCACGGGGGTTGTGGGCTAATGGGCCAGTTACCGTATGGTATAACTTAAATTTTTTTTAAAACCTTGACCATCAGTTTTTTTTTCTAGGGTTGGACTAATTTTAAATTAGACGATTAAAACCTTGACAATTTGTGATGGTGATTTGGATTTCTCTCCCCATAAATACAGGCTTGTTCCAGAGCTTTTACGTTCCTTAATTTGCTCTCTAACTTCACATCCCAAATCCTTTTATTTGGATCTACATTCCAGTGGCTCCCACTGAACTATCAACCAGATGACCCTGACACCACCAAATCATCCTCATGGGAATCTGAGCCGCCTGTTCCTCCTCCCTACCCCACTTCACCCAGGGTCATACACCAGACATTTAACTCTGTGGCTCTTTCCATAAGTTCATCTGAGCCAAGAGTTTCAAGTGGAAAGGGAGAGGGTCTTAATAGTGAGGGAAGAGGCTTAGGCCAGATCCAGGCTTGGGATTGACCCCTGATGGGCCTAGGCCTGGGATGGGCCTGACCCGGGATTGGCCCCTGATGGGCCTGACCCGGGATTGGCCCCTGATGGGCCTAGGTCTGGGATTGGGATTGGACCTAGACTCCAGATTGGCCCTAGGCCCCGGATTGGCCCTAGGCCCCGGATTGGCCCTAGGCCCCGGATTGGCCCCTGATGGGCCTAGGCCCGGGATTGGCCCTAGACTCCGGATTGGCCCCTGATGGGCCTAGGCCCGGGATTGGCCCTAGGCCCCGGATTGGCCCTAGACTCCGGATTGGCCCCTGATGGGCCTAGGCCCCGGATTGGCCCTTGGCCCCGGATTTTCCCCTGATGGGCCTAGGCCCGGGATTGGACGGGCTTGTCTCCGGGAGCTGAGCCTCGGGCCCGACCCCCTCCTCACCTTGACCCTCTGCAGCAGGTCGCGGGCCGCCTCCAGCGTCGCCGTCGTCGCCGCTGCCGCCGCCGCCCCCCGTCTCCGCTGCTCCGACTCGCAGTCCGACCGCCGGATGAAGAAGCCGGCGCCGAGGCCGAGGCCGAGGGCCACCGCCACGCCGAGCCCCAGGCCCCGGCGGCCGGTCCGGCCCGTCGCCCGCGCCCAGTCGCTGCACGGACGCCTGACGACCCGCACCGCCACGGGGACGTGGAGGCCCAGGGACCGGCACAGGCAGGGCAGGCAGGCGGCCATGGCCCGGGGGGAGAGAGGGTGGACCGGGGTGAGGGGGCGGGGCCAGGAGGTGGCACAGGCGGAGGGCGGGGCCAAGAGGGCATCACCATGATGGGCGGGGCAGGGAGGGACCACGGGGGATGGAAGGGCCAAGGGGAGGGCGGGGCCAGGAGGGGGCGGAGCCAAGAGGGCATCACCATGATGGGCGGGGCAAGGAGGGACCACGGGGGATGGAAGGGCCAAGGGGAGGGCGGGGCCAGGCGGGGGGCGGAGCCAAGGGGCCATCACCATGATGGGCGGGGCAAGGAGGGACCACGGGGGATGGAAGGGCCAAGGGGAGGGCGGGGCCAGGAGGGGGCGGAGCCAAGGGGCCATCACCATGATGGGCGGGGCAAGGAGGGACCACGGGGGATGGAAGGGCCAAGGGGAGGGCGGGGCCAGGAGGGGGCGGAGCCAAGGGGCCATCACCATGATGGGCGGGGCAAGGAGGGACCACGGGGGATGGAAGGGCCAAGGGGAGGGCGGGGCTAGGAGGGGGCGGAGCCAAGGGGCCATCACCATGATGGGCGGGGCAAGGAGGGACCACGGGGGATGGAAGGGCCAAGGGGAGGGCGGGGCCTTGTGCAGGGACGTGAGGTGGACAGGGAAAGGCGGGGCCAAGGGAGGTCAGGGTGAAGGGAGGAGGGGCCAGAGGAAGAGGAGCAGCCAGGGTGTGGGGGATCCAGGGGAGGGTTGGACCAGTGGAGGGTTGGACCAGTGGAGGCGGTGGGTCAGGAGAGGATGAGGGGCCAGGGGAGGTAGGATCAGGAAGGGTGGGGACAGATAAGGTGGGACAGGGCTAGAGGAGGGCGGGACAGAGCCAAGGGGGAGGGGTTATGGGAGATGGGACGGGGAAGGGGAGAGCAGGCCAGGAGGAGGGGCCCCAAGGGAGGAATGGCCAGGGGAGGGCGAGTCTACGGGAGGGGAAGGGGCAATGGGGAGGCCGGGGCCAGAAGGGAAGGCCAAGGGGGGAGGGCAAGCCTGAGGGTAGGAGTTGGGGCCAGGGGGGGAGGAGGAGGGGTTAAGGGAGGAGAGGCCAGAGGAAGAGGAGCAACCATGGTGTGGGAGGGGCCAATGGAGGGTTGGTCCAGTGGAGGGTTGGACCAGTGGAGGCGATGGGTCAAGAGAGGATGAGGAGCCAGGGGAGGAAAGGACAAGGGGGAGGAGTAAGGGCCAGGGGAGGAAAGGACAAGGGGGAGGAGTAAGGGCCAGGGGACAGGGGCCAAGGGGAGGAGAGGCCGGGGAGGGAAGGGCCCAGGCAGGATGAAGGGCAATGAGGAGGGAAGAGCCAGGGTTTGGGGTAGGGCAGGGGAGGGCTAGCCCAGGGGAAGGTGGGGCCAATGGAGGAGGAGGAGAGGTCATATTCAGGGGCAGCATTGGTGGAGATGACGAAGTTGAGGATGCAAGAGGTGGTCATTCATCGAGTCGTCTGTTTTGAGTAGTCCAGTGAGGCGTTTATTCGTAGTACACCAGAGGGTGGTGTTACAGGGGGTTAGTGATAGAGCACCACATCCACGGTGTAGTTTTACTCGTGCCATACTGGAGGAACACAAGGCAGTGTGCCAGCATTTTCAGCCAAACACCTTTATGGAGACCAAAGTGGGAAGGGGGTGATACAAGTATATGAAGAGAGAAAGAACCTGGGGTGGTATCGGAGAGAAGGTGGAGGGATGCAGAGAGAGAAGTCTTGGATGAATCAGGATTCACAACCTGTTGCGGGCGAGATCAAGGGCGTTTAAGGCTGGGGATTGAGATCTCTACAAGAAGTCAAAGTACGAGCTGTGGAAAGCTATCTCTGAAGCAGGAAGCTAGAAACAGATCTATGCCAGCTATGACAGGGAGTGCAGCCATTACAGCCAACAAAGCGAGGGGGAACACTGTGGATGCTGAGATGCTTCATTACCCGATGACCTGAACATCTTCTATGGCCACTTTGAGAAGAAGAGCCCAACAGTCCCTATTAGAATCCCTGTGATATCCGTCTCTGAGGATGACATCAGAACATCAATCAAGAGGGTGAACCCTCGCAAGGTGTCAGGCCCTGACGGTGAACCTGGCAGGGTACTGAAAATCTGCTCCAACCAACTAGCTGGAGTGTTCACGAACATTTTCAACCCCTCATTGCTGCAGTCGGAGGTTCCCACCTGCTTCAAAAGAGCATCAACCATCCCGGTGCCCAATAAGCATAGTGTGAGCTGCCTCAACGACTTTCACCCAGTAGCACTAATGTCTGTGATGAAATGCTTTGAGAGGTTGGTCATGGCCAGAATTAATACATACCTAAGCAATGGTTTGGACCCACTGCAATTCACCTATCATCACAATCTCTCCAATATCACTGGCTCTCCACTCAGCTCTGGATCACCTCAAAAACAACAATTCATACATACAGCTACTCTTCATTGACTACAACTCAACCTTCAATAGCATTATTCCCTCAGCGCTGGTCAAGAAACTACAAACTCTGGGCCTCTGTACCCCGCCCCCCCCCCTGCAACTGGATCATTGATTTTCTCATCGGATAACCAGTCAGTATGAATTGGAAAAAACGTCTTCTCCTCCTCCACGACCCAGTGCTCATCGAGGGCTTAGTAGTGGAAAGGGTCAAGAACTTCACATTCCTGGGGTCTTGACATCTCTGAGGATCTGAAGGCTCCATGTTGATGCAATCATGAAGAAGGCTCGCCAGCAGCTATACATTCTGAGGTGTCTTGAGGAGATTCAGTATGTTATCGAAGACTCTTGAAAACTTCTAAAGGTGTACTGTGGAGAGCATTCTGGCTGGTTGTATCACAGCCTGGTATGAAGGCACCAAATCTCAGGACAAAAATAAACTCCAGAGGGTTGCTAACTCAGCCTGCGACATCACAGGCCCAGACTTCACTCCATCAAGGACATCTACAAGAGGTGGCATCTTCAAAATCAGCCTCTATCCTCAAAGATCCCCACCGCCCAGGCCATGCCCTCTTCACTCTGCTACCATCAGGAAAAAAGGTACAGGAGCCTAAAGGCGAGCACTCAGCGGCACAAGGACGGCTTCTTCCCTCCGCCACCAGATTCCTGAATGATCAATGAACCACAGACATGGCCTTACCTTTTCCTGCACTGTTATTTTGACTTATTTATTATTATTATTATTGTAAGATGGTTATAATATGAATGTTTGTTCTGTGGCGCTGCCGCAAAACCCCGAATTTCATGACTTGTTTATGACAGTAAATTCTGATTCTGAAGAGGGAAGATATTATATGGGGTAGTTAAAGGAATTAAGTGGGAGGTTTTTTTTTTAATTTTTTAATTTTTCACACCATAAACCACATTAACCATGATACATACTTTTTCCTTTTCAAATATATACAGTGCCATTTTCTCCCCCCCCCCTCCTCCCATCCCACCCTCCCTACCTCCCACCACCCCCCCCCCGTCCATTTAAATTACAAAATCTAGGATACATTAAACCAGTCAAACAATGTTGTCATTCAATAAAAATAAACAAGAAATTCCACTGAGTCAATTCTTTTCATTTCCTTCTCCTTTCGTTAATTTAGGTAGTGAATGTCCCCGGTAGGTTTTCTCTATTGTGTTTCATGTAAGGCTCCCATATTTGTTCAAATATTTCAATATTATTTCTTAAACTATATGTTATTTTTTCTAATGGAATACATTTATTCATTTCTATATACCATTGTTGTATTTTCAAATTATCTTCCATTTTCCAGGTTGACATAATACATTTTTTTGCTACGGCTAGAGCTATCTTAACAAATCTTTTTTGTGCACCATCCAAATCAAGTCCAAATTCTTTGTTTTTTATGTTACTTAGGAGGAAGATCTCTGGATTTTTTGGTATATTGTTTTCTATTATTTTATTTAATATCTGATTGAGATCTTCCCAAAATTTTTCTACTTTCTCACATGTCCAGATTGCATGAATTGTTGTTCCCATTTCTTTTTTACATCGAAAACATCTATCAGATACTGTTGGGTCCCATTTATTTAACTTTTGAGGTGTAATGTATAGCCTGTGTATCCAGTTATATTGTATCATACGTAACCTCATATTTATTGTATTTCTCATCGTTCCAGAATATAACTTCTCCCATGTTTCCTTTATCTTTATATTTAAATCTTGTTCCCATTTTTGTTTAGTTTAACCATTTGTTTCCTCATTCTCCTTTTCTTGCAGTTTAATATACATATTTGTTATAAATCTTTTGATTATCATTGTATCTGTAATCACATATTCAAAGTTACTTCCCTCTGGTAAACTCAGACTGCTTCCTAATTTGTCCTTCAAGTAGGATCTCAATTGGTAATATGCCAGCACTGTATCTTGAGTTATATTGTATTTATCTTTCATTTGTTCAAAGGATAATAATCTATTTCCTGAAAAACAATTTTCTATTCTTTTGATCCCTTTTTTCTCCCATTCTCTAAAGGAAAGATTATCTATTGTAAAAGGGAGTAACTGATTTTGCGTCAATATTAGTTTTGGTAATTGATCATTTGTTTTATTCCTTTCTACATGAATCTTCTTCCAAATATTGAGTAGATGATGTAATACTGGAGAACTTCTATGTTGTACCAATTTTTCATCCCATTTATATAATACGTGTTCAGGTATCTTTTCCCCTATTTTATCTAATTCTAATCTAGTCCAATTTGGCTTTTCCCTTGTTTGATAAAAATCTGATAGGTATCTTAATTGTGCGGCTCTATAATAATTTTTAAAGTTTGGCAGTTGTAAGCCTCCTTGTTTATACCATTCTGTTAATTTATCTAGTGCTATCCTCGGTTTCCCCCCTTTCCATAAAAATTTCCTTATAATTTTCCCTAACTCCTTGAAGAATTTCTCTGTCAAGTGTATTGGCAATGCCTGAAATAGGTATAATATCCTTGGGAAAATGTTCATTTTAATACAGTTTATCCTTCCTATTAGTGTGAGTGGTAAATCTTTCCAATGCTCTAAATCGTCCTGTAATTTTTTCATTAGTGGATAATAATTGAGTTTATATAGTTGGCCGAGATTTTTATTTATTTGTATACCTAGGTATCTTATTGCTTGCATTTGCCATCTGAATGGTGATTCCTTCTTAAATTTTGAGAAATCCGCATTATTCATAGGCATTGCTTCACTTTTATTTACGTTAATCTTGTAACCCGACACTTCTCCATATTCCTTCAATTTCTTATATAATTCTTTTATTGATGTTCTGGTTCTGTTATGTATACTATAACATCATCCGCAAATAAACTGATTTTATATTCCTTGGGGTTTTCTCAGTGTTCATGTCATTGCCTGTCAGACTGTCAAAGAGGAATGTGATGTGTTGTTGAGGAACCTTGACGGACCATTTCTATCCATAGATGCTGTCTGACCTGCTGTGTTCCTCAAGATTCCAGCTTCTGCAGTTGTTACGATTCTCACAATTGCAAATAAGAAACTGTCCTTTGAATCTGTTGGTGTGTGACCTGGCACTTGTGAGCCGCCTTACCATCAGGAAGAGGCAGGACAGAAATGTGGCAGGGTGGAATTAAACTGTTCATATGTTGTCTGCTTTTCCAAGGCAACAGTATTTAGAACATAAGAAATAGGAGCAGGAGTCGGCCATCCAGCCCGTTGATCCTGCTCCGCCAGTCAATGGGATCACGGCTGATCTGATGATCGGCTCATCTCCACCTACCTGCCTTTTCCCCATATCCCTTAATTCCCCTACTATGTAAAAATCCATCCAACCTTGACTTAAATATATTTACTGGGGTTGCCTCCACTGGGCAGTGAATTCCAGATTCACCACCCCCTGGGAAATGCAGATCCTCCTCATCTCTGTCCTCAATCTACTACCCTGAATCTTGAGGCGATGTCCCTGTAGCGTAGATAAAAG
Organism: Narcine bancroftii; assembly: GCF_036971445.1. NCBI lineage: Eukaryota > Metazoa > Chordata > Chondrichthyes > Torpediniformes > Narcinidae > Narcine > Narcine bancroftii. The sequence goes on along the minus strand of NC_091479.1, from coordinate 24,793,431 downwards.
CTCACACTCAACTCGAGGGAGAACAAACATTTTTATTGGCTTACAACACAGGTAGGGTTCATGAAGGGGCTTCAGAGGAGTTCTGGGTTTAGGCAGGAAACCAGTGTTATATACTGGGGGAGGAGCCAGGAGGAGGCACCAGTCGTCAGTGCAGCCCACTTCTAGTGAATCCCAGTTCACTACAGTCCTCTAGTTCTGGTCTTCCCCCACCAATGGGAACAACTTACCTACCTCTATCTTATCTAATTTCATAATTTTATACATTTCTGTAGGATCCCCTCTCATTCTTCTAAATTCCAGTGAGTACAGCCCCAGATGGTTCAATCTTTCCCCATACACTAACCACCTCATCTCTGGAATCAACCTGGTGATCAACCTCTGCACAGTCTCCAAAGCCAGTTTATCCTTCAAGTCAGGAGATCAGAACTACAGATGGAGTGATATTAGTGGAATTGAGGGTATGTGATGATTTGAGCTGCATTCACACCTCTGGTTGAATCTGGTGCAAAGGAATAGGTTGCTGGAAGAACTCAGCGGGGCAGGCATCATCTGTGGAGGGGAATGGAGAGTCACTAAATGTGGCAAGGGAAGATAGCCAGTGGAAAGAGCAGAAGGAATGAGGTGGGGCCCAGAAGATGAAGGGGACAGATAGAAGGGCAGAGGGTGGAGTTGGCAGAAAGAGACAGATGAAAGATGGGTGGCAGAAAAATAAAGGTTAAAGAGGTGGGGAGATGAGGGGATGATCAGCAGGACCACAGACCACTGGAGTTGTACTCTGATGCCAGGAAGTGATAGGAGGGAGATGTGGTGGTACAAATTAGTATCAACAACACAGTAAAACAAGACGAGCTTCTGGGGACCGAATGGGCTGAGGACACTTCGGCATTCACAGTTTGGTTGGTGGACATTTTGAAGCTCGTCGTTAAGGTGTCCAGAATTTGGCGCTGGACATTTTGGCCCGCCTGCTCCACTCACTGTCTGTTGGCCAACTCCGTCCTGCCATAATGCCTGAACCCCCAGCGATGCAGAAACTCCAGAAAACCCCTCCCCCCCCCAGCAAACAAGGGTTTTTCGTAGCTTATATCGATATTTTTAAATTATTAAAAACATTAAGAATCAACAAAGGGCTTTTGGGTAAATTATAATGATATATTTATTATGTTTAAATACATATAATGGATTGATTAATTGAATGATTATTTGTATAATAGGTGATTATTTCCTCCCCCCACAGATGCAGACTGTCCAAAGCCCTTGTTTGCCAGGGCAGCGGTTTCCTGGGGGTGAGGGAGTTTCTGCAACAACAGGTGATCAACGCGGGGGGGTTCAGGCAGTGCTGCAATGCCAGGCAGCGCGCTGGGTCCTTGGCCAGCAAACCGTCCATCATCAAAATGCAAACACCAAAATATCCAGTGCCAAACTACAGGTGCCAAAATGTCTTAGATTCTGAAACAGAAAATCAGGATTGTAATGGTTCTAATCTCTGAATTGCTGCCTGTTCCACAAGCAGTGAGGGTAGGATCAGAAAGTTACAGCAAATGAATGCTCAGCTCAAGAGCTGTTGCAAGGGTCAGGGGTTCAGGTTGGCGGATCATTGGGATCACTTCAGGGGAAGGTCTGACCTGTACAAAAAGGATAAGTTGCACCTGAACTGGGCAGGTTTGGTTTAAACTAATTTGGCAGAAGAATGGGAACCAGATGATTGTGGGTGAATGTCAAAAACAGGAAGCAATCACTTTATTGGGAGTGAGCTAAATGCCCCCATAGCTCTTGGGTCACTGAGTTGACAAGGAGCCATAAATTACGGGGTCGTAGTTATGGGAGACTTCAACTTCCTGAATATTGACCCTTTGTTACTGCAAGAAGGATGGATGGGGCAGAATTTGTCAGGTGTGTCCAAGAAGGATTCCTGATAGAATCATGTGGACCAGCTGACTCGAGGAGAGGCTACACTGGACCTAGCACTGGGTAATGACCCAGTGAGAGTGGCCACAACTCCCTCAATTTTAGCAAAGCTATGGAAGACGATAGGAGCAGACTAAGTGTTTAATTGGGGAAACAGAAACTAGGGAGAGTATATTGGGAATAGATATTCACAGGAGAAGGTGCAGAAGAAATGTGGAGTCAGTTTAAGGACCACTTGCGCCAGGTTCAGGATAGGTTTGTCCCACTGGGTCAGGGAAACGATGCGAGGGTAAAGAGATGGTTGCCAAGAGAGGTGGAACCAAGAAGATAGCACATGTAAGGCTTCAGAAACAAATATCAGGAAGGGCTCATGTGAATTTTATGGTAGCCAGGAAGGAACTTAAGAAAGGATTTAGTAGTCCTAGAAGGGGGAAACGAGAAGACCTTGGCAAGTAGGATTAGGGAAAAGTTTACACAAAAGTGCTCAAAGCAGGGGCAGATGCCTCAATAAAATGGTGGTGGTAGGGGGGGGGGGGGGGGGCGCACAGCCCTGCAGGCAGAAGGGAGATAAGAACAAAAGCTGAGGTGCTGGGGGAGGGGAGAGTTCTGATTAAGGGATAGCTTTTATTCAGGCACCTTCCTGAATTCAGCTCATACCCTTGCTCTTGAGTCAAGCATCGCCCAGTGCCTGAACAAGAGTCCCTTCGCTGCCACCGCTCCTGCCGCCGCGCAGACTCCAAACCATTGGCAACCTGCGCTCCAGATCCAAACCTCCAAGCCCTCATCCTCCAAGGCCCTTCAGGAGTCCTTCTGGCCCTCAGCACCATTTAGAGTCCCAGTTCCGAGACCTGGTTCCCTTGAGCCAGTCTCCAGCTGTCTGCGTGAACAGATGAAGGAATCTCAGGTTCTATGTGATGTCTTGTTTGTATCTGACAATAAATCTGAATCTGGTGTTTTTTTTTTCCCAAATCCTGCAACCTTGAGATCTGTGCCCAAGATGGCAGAACCTGTACTGGGCAGCAAACCTCGAGGGGTGCAGACTTCAGGGGAGCAGTGGACTGTCGCAGCGCACCAGAAAGCGCAGGTTGCCAATAGTTTGGAGTCTGCGCAGCGGCAGGAGCACTGGCGGCGAATCCACGGCACTCGTTGACTCTGAAGGGACTCTCTTTTGTTTCTCTTGTTCAGGCACTGGGCGATGCTCGACGCAAGATCAAGGTATGAGCTGAATGCAGGAAGGTGCCTGAATAAAAGCTATCCTTTTATCCTGTGTAGCTGCTAAGCTCCTCTCTAGTCCACTGCCATGGTCCTCATCCTGTCGGGCCATCTCTTACACTTCTCCTCAATGGGATGGGGAGGTGGGTGTTCTCCCCATTTCTGGTGTGCTGTGACAGTCCGCTGCTCCCCCGGAGTCTGCAATCCCTCGAGGTTCGTTGCCCAGCACAGGTTCTGCCATCTTGGGCACAAATCTCAAGGTTACAGGATTTGAAAAAAAACACCAGATTCAGATTTATTGTCAGATAGAAGCATGACATCACATAGGATCTGAGATTCCTTTATTTGTACATCGGACGAACATCTAAACAAATAAAAGAACTATGAATGGATAGCAAATGTAAACAAACTGACGGTTCAATACAGGGAGAGCCATAAAGTACATGTCATAGTCCTTGAGTCTCTGGTTGAGTTTGTCGTTGAGGAGTCTGATGGTGGAGGGGGAGCAACTGTTCCTGAACCTGGTGGTGTGAGTCTTGTGGACCCTAGACCTCTTTCCTGATGGCAGCAGCGAAAACAGAGCATGTGCTGGGTGGTGTGGATCCGTGATGATTGCTGCTGCTCTCCGACAGCAGTGTTCCCTGTAGATGTTCTTGTTGTTGAGGAGGGTTTTGCCTGTGATGTCCTGGGGTGCGTCCACTATCTTTTAGAGGGCTTTACGTTCAGTGATATTGGTGTTTCCACACCAGACCATGATGCAGCCGGTCAGCACACTTTTCACCACACATTTGTAGAAGTTTGCCAGGGTTTCTGGTGTCATACCAAACCTCCACAAACTCTTGAGGAAGTAGAGGCGCTGACATGCTTTCTTCATGATGCCTTTAGTGTGTTGGGTCCAGGAAAGATCTTCCGAGATAGTGACTCCCAAGAACCTAAATTTGCTCACCCTCTCCACCTCTGATCCCCCACTGATCACTGGATGTAAACCTCTGACTTTCCTTTCCTGGTCAACAATCAGCTCCTTAGTTTTGGTGACATTGAGTGCAAGGTTGTTGTTGGTGCACCATTCAGACAAGTTTTCAACCTCCATCGAGTCTGCTGATTCGTCCCCATCGTTTATACAACCCACATCTGTGGTATCGTCGGCAAATTTGTTGATGGTGTTACTGTTGTACTGTGCCACAGACATAGGTGTAAAGCGAGTAGAACAGGGGGCTAAGAACACAGCCCTGTGGGGCTCTGGTACTGATGGAGATTGTGAAGTTCTTACCAACCCTCACTCATAGTGGTCTGGAGGTGAGGAAATCCAGGATCCAATTACATGGTGGGGTGTTGAGTCCCAGGCCTTGGAGTTTGCTGATTAGTTTTGAGGGGGTGATGGTGTTAAATGGCAAATGTAACCAATAAAGACATCCAGATGTTCCAGGACTTTGTGTAGGGCCAGAGACCTGTTGCCGCGACAAGTGAACTGGAATGGATCCATGTCACCGCTCAGACAGGAGCTGATATGATTCATCACCAGCCTTTCAAAACTCTTCATCACTTTTGATGCAAGTGCTACTGATCGATAGGCGTTAAGGCCAGTTGCTACACTTGTTTGAATCAAGAGGGTGCCACGCTCTGGTGGAGTGAGATATTGAAGATATCCATGAATACCTTAGTAAATTGATCAGCACAGATCTTTAGTACTCGGCCAGGAACTCCATCTGGGCCAGATGCTTTCCTCAGATTCACGCACGACACCCTCCGATATGGACAGGATGGGATCATCAGGGGACGTGGGGGTGTGGATAAAACATGCTAAATTCAATAAAAGTTAATTTAATGTTTCTCCAACCTCCTAAATCTGAAATTGTCTTTGTGTTCAGCTTGAGGTTGTCTATCATAATCCCCATTTTTTTTCAGGAAGCAAACCTTTGGAAAATATTTGTAGTCCAGTGTAATTGAAAAACACAGAAATTCTGAAGGAACTCAGCAGGTATCAGAGTCCAAAGGAGGTAAAGATATATTACTGATGTGAGATTCTGAGAGGCATAAATAAGGTCAGCATCTTTTGTCCCAGGATGGGAGTAACAAACACCAGAGGACGTCTGTACAGAGCGAAGGGAGGAAAGTTTATGGGAGACGTCAGGGATTTTTTTTAAAACATAGATGTGGGAGCCAGGGATGGTGGTGGAGATTGGTACAATGGGAGCATTTAAGAGACTCTGAGATGGGCACTTGTATGAAAGAAAAATAGATGGTTGTAAGACTGGAATGGTTTAGTTATTTTTGGTAAAAATATATGGGACAGTACAACATTGAGGGCTGAACGGCCTGTATTGTGCTGCAGTGTTCGATGTTCTTTGTTTCGGGCCTGAGTCCTTCTTCAAGGCCTGAGTGAAAAGCAGGCAGGCACCCAAATTAAAAGGCTGGGGAGAAGGAAAGAAAGGGGAGGGCACAGCCCAACAGAAAATGCGTTAATTGGACATGGACAGGAGGAGAGGTGAGGTGAAAATTGAGTGGGGGGGGGTTGTGTTGGCTCTGTGAATTCAGAGCTGGGAGAAAGGAGATGGGAAAGGGAGAGAGACATGAAGATAGATGGGGGGGGTGCCTAATGGAAATTGGAGAGTTGGAACTTTTGGCTGGAAGGGGATTGTGACTAGACAGGAAGCGTTTAGAGGGCAGAGGCCCAAACCCCAGCAAAACAGCCTCGCCAAGGCCAACACGAGTTGCGCTGAACGGCCTGATTCTGTGCCACACCTCTGTGACTCAACATGCAACTTTTTCTCAAATCTATGACAGCCGTGGTCATGAAGAACCACGAAGGACAGGTTTACAAAATATCATCATCGTGCGTTTATTCCCATGACGTTTACAGACAGATAATATTGTTAAACCAATTCACAATTAAGCGTGCTCAGGTAAGAATGATCAGAATGTTCCATTCGTTATTGCCTCGTGCAACAAAATATTCTTCAGATTTGGCCTTTTGCACATTTTGTACAGTATTCCTCAGTGTACAAAGAGAAACAGCATTTTCATTTTATAATATTATTGTACTCATGCTAAGGTCAATAACTGACCAGAGGTCAAATCAACAAACCCAATAGAGACCACCCATTAATAATTACTATATTAGCATAAAATTGTTGATTAGCCCACCCCTCAACTTGTAAGCAGAGCACTGTATTTATCAATTATAACACAACCGCTTTGCATTCCTGCAACCCTCTTGAAACAAACTGCAGTGATTTTGTGCAGGGCTCCAAGATGCAAATTAGTGGGTATCTTTCATTTTAAAATGCGTACCACATCAGGGCGGTGGGGGGGGGGGGGGGGGGAGACTTGAACTAAAAGACGACCTGAAGATTACAACTCAGACATTACTCTGAAGGATTTGGTCTCGAGGGGAGTTTGTTACAAAACAGGCAATATTCATAACTTCAAATAAAACATTTCCTTTTGCCTCCTCTCTTCCCTCCAAAATGAAACTTGCAAGCATTTAAAAACCCCAGTGTTTTACAATTTTAAAAAAACCGGGTTTCAGGTATTGTTCCCGGTTTTCTAGTTGCCAGTGCAATGGTCCACAAACAAAAATTCTCAAGCAGCAAAAGACACAGCACAGGGGTGGAAGATGTACAGCAAAGTTTTTTTTTAAAAAAACCTAATTTCTGGGAAAATATCAACATTTAAATGGAGTGGTGAGGTTGGAGGCAACCTTTTGAAAGAGAGAGTTGCAAAAAAAAAGGAATTTTCTCTGGAATGTGAACAGCTTGCAAGTCAAAGTAATTTAGAAAACAGTTGAGAGAGTGTTTAAGAATAAAGCAAAAGTGTAACAATTGTGGAATACCGCTGTTTTTGATTTGGAATACGTTCAATCCAACGGTGGTGTTACCATCAAATGGTTCGTCATTCGTGTCTGTCTGATTCCAGGCAGCCTGGCTTTACCCCCAGACATCCATGCAAAAGGAGGGTGTGCCAAGTAAAGACTTGGGCAACAGTGGGCAACCAAATCCAGGCCACTCACAAATTATTAAGCTCCTGCAGGGTTTGGTCAAGCATCTGATGCATGTTGAGGTTTTCTTCCTTAGCTTGCGCCAATTTCTCTGTTGCAAGATTAAAAGATAATTTCATGTAACACACATTGCCACCAAGATTGATACTCAAGGCATGCACACAGAACCCAGCTAGCAATGTTATTTACACTGTAAATGCAAGACAGAAATATCTTGTCCTGAAAGTGGGAAAACGAGCAAAGGTTCTACGAAGAATCTAATTTTCTTGCGTTTTATATAAGAAACTACATTTCATGCTTCTAAGACAGTAGTTCTCAACCTTTTTTTCCACTCACATACCACCTGTGGTTGGTAAGGGGGTATGTGAGTGAGAAAAAAAAATTGAGAATCACTGTTCCAAGACTTCTAGACCAGAACTATACAAGGATCCAAGTTCTTCCCAACAGAATATTGAAAGATGATCAAATAGGATGGTGTGAAGACTTGGAAATCTTGAACTTACAAATACATACATAGAGCCATCGTGGTTGGATTTACACATGCACATCCAAACAAAGTTGTACCAGGTCAGAATCGTTATGCTATGGATTTAAGTCATAGCATTTGCACCAAAGTTCTTCGGCAGACTAATTAACTTACTGAGAAATCTAAATCAAGAATTAGCAAGGCAGCCAAATTGTATTTGTCTAATGGGTGAAGGGAATTAAATCACGTTGAGGGACACTTCCCTTCACTGATGCAAAACAACGGACACAGGCTAGATATCTCCCCTCATGTCAGTCACTCAGGTCATTCAGGGCCAGCTTGAGCTCATTAGCTAGGAGCCGGTTTTGCTCAAGTTGGTGGTACAGGCGGTCTTCGAGATCCCCAGGCAAGAAGCAGGAAAGAAAAGTAGAAAAGTTTGAGTTAGGCAAGATAACGTGACAGGAAACAAAACAGCAAAGCTCAAGAACCAAACTGAATCCATGCACGTCTCGTGAAAAATCAGATCAAACCTCCGCAGCGTTACAGTGCCCACGTCTACATGCCCCCACACAAGGCACAATGCATCAGCATCCAGAATTCCAAGTACATCAGGGACTCCAATTTAACACATGGCCAAACCTTTTCCGTAGAACCAAGGTTTCAATGGTTAGTGAACTCTGCCTCAAAAAGAAATCTCCTGGCGATCATGTGCAGAGCTGGAGGTGTTGGAAATCAACTTACAATTCCTCCACATTACTAGGTGATAGTTGCTCTGTGCACAATTCAAAGAGGAGTTAGGATTACATTACCATTATTTAATTTCTCAACCCAATTCCAACCCTCCGTAGTGGCGCTGAGAGCATTAAACTAACATATGGTCTGGATCTGGCACCATAAAACATAGGAGCAGAAATAGGCTCTTCAGCCCATCAGTCTATCCTGCCTCTGATCCATTTCCCCACTGCCCAGCCTTCTCCCTATAACCTTTGATTAGCACTGGCTAATCGTGAACCTGTCAATCTCTACCTTAAATACACCCAATGACCTGGTCTCCACAACGGTCTGTGGCAACAAATTCCACAGATTTACCGCCCTCTGGCCAGTGCTGGATTTTGGCATAACCTAAACAAGCTACAGTTTAGGGCACACATGTCAAACTCAGGCCCGCGGGCCAAATTTGCCCCGTGATATAATTATATTTGGCCCGCAAGATCAAATATGTATTAGAGCTGGCCCGCTGGCCGCCGCGCCAGTATAGCACATGCACAGCTAATACTAAAAATCCCAGAATGCTTTGCAAATGCATTGGCGCCGGCCCGTCAGCCCGCTAATCGCCTCCACCTCCTCTGTTTACTTTTATTAGCATCTGCGACCTGTCGCCCAACTCACATGTAATAAACCCCCTTACAAAAAATGGCCAAACGAAAGACAGAAAACAGGACCTTTCAAGACAGGTGGTTCATCATTTTAAAAGACAAACCTGTTTGTCATTGAAGCAAGTTGTTATTTTTTTGACTTGTTGGCTTGTGGAAAAAAAAACATTTAAAAGGAGCTTAAAGGCTATAGAGAAATATTATTTATTGAATAATTTATTTCTCATTTGTTAATGCTTCTTCTGGAAAGAGTTTAACCAAAACTATTATTAAACATTTATTTTAATAAGAAAAAGTTAAACATTACATATGTTGAAAGAAGAGAAAACATGCAGACGTTGTTGAAAATTTTCAATAACTATTTAGTTTGGCCCACGACTTAGTCCAAGTTTTTAATTTTGGCCCTCTGTGATTTTGAGTTTGACACCCCAGGTTTAGGGCCTCACAATCCGCAGAGGCCTCAAAAATATATGTTAAATCTATTCTAAAATTTACATTTCCCCTGTAAGTATTGTTTCCAGGCTATACTATATTATAATCTATGATACAGATCAAGCCCACCAAATGATAAATCCATGATCAGTAAATGCAGTCATTTGAAAATAATTTTTATTGTGATTTTTAGCAAAAAGCATCCAAGCTTTATATACCCTAGGGCCTCACTGTCTAAACCCGACACTGCCTCTGGCTGAATAAATTCCTCCACCTCTCTGTTCCAAGCGGACACCCTTCGATCCTGAAGGCTTGTCCTCGACTCTCCCTCCACGGGGAAGCCACGTTTCCACATCTACTCTGTCCACGCTGTTCAACATTACAAATGTTTCAGCAAGATTCCCCCCCCCCCCCCGGCCTTATTCTCCGAAATTCCAACGAGTACAGGCCAAGAGCTTCTCCAGTCCCCTGCTTGGATTGCCCCCTCCCTGCTTCTCCAGTCCCCTGCTTGGATCACCCCCTCCCTGCTTCTCCAGTCCCCTGCTTGGATCGCCCCCTCCCTGCTTCTCCAGTTCCCTGCTTGGATCACCCTCGTATGATAACCCTCTCATTCCTGGATTCCTCGTATTCTTGGAACTCATCATTTTTTCTCTCTGGGTCAGCATAGGTTTAAGTTGAGAGGGCAAAGATGCAAGGGGCAAATCTTTCACATGGAAGGTGGTGAGTAAGTGGAACGAGCTCAGGAAGACACTGTGTTCGGTATGGACGAGTAGGGCCTGAGACTGTTAAATTAATCAATTTTAGACGACCAGCCTTTTCTCTGAATCAAATTATTTATTGTAATGTATACCAAAGTACAGTAGAAAAATTTACCAGGGAGAAAGACATGGAAGATGGAAGATGGTGTGTTCGGTGGGGGGGGGGGGGGGGGGGTTGGGTGGGTAGATTGAAGCAATGTAAAGAAGGACTTATTAGATCCCTGCTGAACATTTTAGTGTCAGATGGAATCTATGGGAATAAGGAAGACATGGACAAGATGAGGTAGGCAAGTTGTTTCCATTAGCGGATGACAACTGGAACCAGGGGACATAGCTTCAAGAGTTAGGGTGGTAGATTCAGGACGGAGATGAGGAGGAACTGCTTTTCACAGAGGGTGGTGAATCTAAGGAATTCACTACGCATTGAAGCAAATGGAGGCAACCTCAGCGAATATATTTAAGTCGAGGTTGGATATATTTCTACATAGTAGAATCAAGGGATATGGGGAAAAGGCAGGTAGGTGGAGATGAGCCAATCATCAGATGGATCTCATTGACTGGCCAGGCAGCCTCGACAGGCCGGATGGGCATCTCCTGCTCCTATATCTTATGTTCTATGAAAATAGCAGGGGCTCTGACCAAGATGTTAGCCACAGGCAAGCTGCCAGAACACACTGAGAGGAAACTCAGCAAGTCAAACAACATCTGTGGAGAAAACTATTCATTTATTTAGAATTTAGACATAGAGCATGGTACAATTTGGCCTTACAAGTCCATGCTGCCCAATTACACCCCATTAACCTATACCCCAGTATGTTTTTGAAGGGTGGGAGGAATCTGGAGACCACACAAACACAGGGAGAACATACAAACTCCTTACAGACAGCGTGGGATTCAAACCCAGGTCCAGTCCTGATCGCTGATGCCGTGAAGGGGTTGCACTAACTGCTCGGCAACCGCACTGTCCTTGATTGATAATATTGGGTCAGAAACCCTCAACAAGACTGAGTGGGCACAAGGGAGATGGCCAATAATAAGCTCAAGGTAGAAGGGGTCAGACTAGGGCCACCAGGAGAACTAGTGAAGCAGGGGATCCAAGCAGGGGACAGGAGATGCAGGGAGGGGGCGATCCAAGCATTGGACTAGAGAAGCAGGGAGGGGGTGATCCAAGCAGGGAACTGGAGACGCAGGGAAGGGGCGATTCAAGCAGGGGACTGGAGAAGCAGGGAGGGGGCGATCCAAGCAGGGGACTGGAGAAGCAGGGAGGGGATGATCCAAGCAGGGGACTGGAGAAGCAGGGAGGGGTCAATCCAAGCAGGGAACTGGAGAAGCAGAGAGGGTTTGATCCAAGCAGGGAAGGGGGTGATCCAAGCAGGGAAGGGGGTGATCCAAGCAGGGAAGGTGGTGATCCAAGCAGGGAGTAGTTGATCCAAGCAGGGAGAAGTTGATCCAAGCAGGGAGGGGGTGATCCAAACAGGGGAGGAGTTGATCCAAGCAGGAAGGGGGTGATCCAAACAGGGAAGGGGGTGATCCAAACAGGGAAGGGGGTGATCCAAACAGGGAAGGGGGTGATCCAAACAGGGAAGGGGGTGATCCAAACAGGGAAGTGGGGTGATCCAAACAGGGAAGGGGGTGATCCAAACAGGGAAGGGGGTGATCCAAACAGGGAAGCGGGTGATCCAAACAGGGAAGGGGGTGATCCAAACAGGGAAGGGGGTGATCCAAACAGGGAAGGGGGTGATCCAAACAGGGAAGGGGGTGATCCAAACAGGGAAGGGGGTGATCCAAACAGGGAAGGGGGTGATCCAAACAGGGAAGGGGGTGATCCAAACAGGGAAGGGGGTGATCCAAACAGGGAAGGGGGTGATCCAAACAGGGAAGGGGGTGATCCAAGCAGGGAAGGGGGTGATCCAAGCAGGGAAGGGGGTGATCCAAACAGGGAAACGGGTGATCCAAGCAGGGAAGGGGGTGATCCAAGCAGTGGACTGGAGAAGCAGGGAGGGGTGATCCAGGATAGACAGAAGGGGAGTGTGAGGAGTGGTTAAGAGACTGGCAACTGATTGGCAGAAGCTAGACAGAGAGACTGGGGTCACATGGAGGAAGACCAATTGTACAGGGAGAGGCAAGTGGAAACCAAGGCTGCCAGTGCTGGAATCGAAGAAGGCGGTAATGATGAGAACTACGAGACGGTGGGGTATGGGGGAGGCAGGGAGAGGAGTGGAGTGAAGAGAAGGCAAACTGGACCAGATGGAACCTAAGGGGGAGTTGATCCTATTCGTAAAATGTGGGTAGAAGTGGATGGAAGCTGGAGTGGAGGTGAAGTGCAGAAGTAGGTGGAAGTTAAATATAACATTTTATATTTTTAGATTTAGACATTTTACGGTAACAGGCCCTTCTGGCTCACGAGTCCGTGCTGCCCAAATACCCTGATTAACCTACAACCCCTGTATATTTTTAAGGTTGGGGGGGAACTGGAAACCCACGCAGACACAGGGAGAAAGTAAAAACTCCAGGTCAACTGTGCTATAACATCATCTGTGCCACTCTTTGTCTCAGCCTCCAGTGCTGGTGAACCTTTATTTTTGCTGGTACTCCCCCAGCCCCTCCCCACCCTCCTCCAGCTCTTCCCTTCTTGCCACTCTCATTCTCCTTTGTCTGGAACCTGTCTCTGTGTCCCAACCACGCCTCATCCTCCACATCTGTCCCATCAGCCCTCAACTCTCCCTGCCCTACCAATCTGCATCTCGCCTGCCCTACCTCTCCCACCCTTCTTTTTCTCCCACAGATGAAGCGACCTGCTGATTTCCATGCTATTTTTGCTCGACATTCCAGCATTTGCCCTCTATGTCTAGTTGACAGCTCATTTTCTTCTTTAATACACGAAGGGCAGCAGGGTCAAGGTCGGTGAGATTTGTAGGGAACCCACTGGGGAAAATCCAAAGGGACGGAATATTTAGGCGGCATGGTTGGCGTAACACGGTTTCAGCGCCATCGACCAGGATTCAAATCCCGCGCTATCTGTAAGGAGTTCGTACGTCCTCCCCATGTCTGTATGGGTAACCCCCAGCGGCTCCAGTTTCCTCCCGCCGTTCAAAACATATCAGGAGTTGTCAGTTAACTGCGTGTAATTGGGTGGCATGGGGTTGTTGGCCAGAAAGGTCTAAAAATAATATCCATTTGGAAAGGCAGGACCTGTTCAGCGATAATCAGCATGGACTTGTCTGGGGGAATCTTGCCCATAGATGAAGGAAGGTGGGAGAAGCTCTCTACTGCGAGACCAGTCGAGAGCTGATCAACTGCAATACTGGTTAATTGGATCCAAAGTTGACAGCGATTTGAGGCAGAGATGGATGGACGGACACTCTCTCGATCGGAAGGCCATGTGACCAGTGGTTTACCGCAGGGATCGCGGCCAGGTCATTGCCATTATGAAGGATTTGGATGAGCTTAAGGGAGGTATTGCAAAAGGATAATGGGGTGAAGTATTGGCAGATGGAAGTTAATCCTGACGCTTGCAAAGTGTTGCGTTTTGGCAAGTCAAATGGTGGGACACCTACTGTGGTTGGACATGAAGGGAAGTAGATTAACAGATCACCTGGCGTTCAAGGGCATTGTTCCCTGCAAGTGGCAGCCTGTGCAGAAAGGGTCGCGAAAACGGCAGATGGTTCACAGCGCAGGCCATGGAACATTAAAGATGAGAGGTCACCTTGCAACTTTACAAAGGTCACAGCTGGCATACTGTGTAGTTGTCGTCGCACTGTTAGAAGGAAGCAGTTGTGCTGGAGAGAGTTCCGAGGAGATTCACCAGGATGGAGTTAGTTTAGGCGAGAGATTGGACAAGGCTGGGTTTATTTTCTCTAGTGAAGAAGGCTGAGGGGAGATCCGAGCAGAGGCACACAAAATTGTACACTGGAAAATTTTCCCTAGCTATGGGTAGGGAATTTGAAGGATGAGCTGTGTTTTTTAAATATTACAGTAAAATCCCTGGTGTCCAGCACCTACAGGGATTGGTAAATGCCAGATAAATGAGTTTTCCTGTTGCTTGAGGGTGTGTATTGCACGAACAAAGAACTCACCGTGAGGCATGCCAATTTTAAACCTGTATTTTTTTTAACCCATTTATTTTCCACAATTTATTTTTGTCGGTTGCTTGAATTCTGGATAACGGGGATTTTACTATGTATAGATAGCTACACAGGGAGTGGTCGAATCTACAACTCACTGCCAGAGAAGGTGGAATCAGGGACAATTACCGGCAGATCAAAAGGCACAAATAGGGAAGGGATGGGAGACAGACAGCAGCAACCAATGTCGGGGGAAGGACCTGTCTGTTTAATTGGAGGGCATGGGGTCGTCACCTGATGAAGGTGACAGAGTTGTGCCAAGAGTTTGAGTTTGGTAACTGGAGGCAGAGGGTGACGGTGGTGGATTTGTGAGTGGAAGTTTGTGGTTTACCACAGGGAGCAGTGTTTGGACCCTTTCTGTTCATCAACACCTCACGTGCCTGGGTTTAGGAAGCATGACGAACAAGTTTGGAAAACCAACGGTGTTGATCGAACCGCAGTTATAATCTACTGGATATTGGTTCAGGTGGACAGTGCCATAGCAGGTGGAACTCAATTCTGATCGGTGAAGTGTTTTAGGTGGCCTAAAGGTAGCAGCACAGGTGCACACAACTGTTCTGAAAGCATTTAGGATCCTTTCCATCATGAGTGATAGAACACATGAGCCACGAGGTGATGGTACACTATAGAAAACACGGTTAGGCCATAGCCCTGTGAACAATGCTGGTCACCACAGGATGGGGCAGCACTGGAGAGGAGATTATATTTAGACATGCAGCATACCAACAGGCTCTTCCAGCCCATGAGTCCATGTCACCCAATTGAAGGGTGGGTGGATGGGAACTGGAGCACCCAGAGGAAACCCACACAGACACAGGGAGTATGTACAAACTCCTTACAGATTCGAATTCCCAGTTGCTGGCGCTGTAACAGCATTGCGCCAACCGCGCCAATCGATCAAGGTTGCGTCTGGGACAGAACGTTTCCATTCCAAGCACAGGCTGCAAAGTGGGATTGGTTTTCCACAGAAGGGAGACAGTGAGGGACACGGGGAGCATACATAGTCGGGCAATTTTCCCCAATGCAGAGTAATCCAAAGCTAGAGGCCACAGACTCAAGGTCAGGGACAAGAGGTTCAGAATGGGTTGGGGCGTGGAACACACTGCCAGAGGAGAGGGGTTGGGGCGACAGCACACTCACTCCCAACATTTACGTATCTCGATGAGCTTGTGGAGAGCTGGGAAATGGGATCAGTCGTTGGGTCAGCATGCAAATGGTGGGCCGAAGAGCTTGTTTCTATGCTTTATGACTAAGTGTATGACTCAATCCAACAATGTCCACAGGAGCTGGCGATGGTAACTGGGCAGTAGGACTGGAACTGTTGACAGTTCATCTCCCAACCAGATCCATCACCAGCAGGTACACTGCATCCCTCTAGTGACAGACCCTGCAAGAAAGGACTAAATAAATCACTGGTAGCAAGAAGGGAACTTAATGCAGATGATTATATATGAAAATACCCTTAAAAAAGCAGTCATTAATGTCCCAGATAACACTCTCTCACGGACGTTGGATCAGATGAACATTGATGACACAAATCTTCCGACACCGGACAGCAATACAGCAAAGTGACTCCCAACAATCCCACAAGTTGCGTGGTGGACATCAAAAGCCACCTTCCACCCACTTCATCCAATCTGTGGGACAGTGCATCAAATCACAGTGAAATGTCAGAAACAAAGCTCTGCAGAACAGGGCAGATTGCGGTCGCCAAGGGGTATGTTTTAATATAAACTTGTGTTGAACTGCCTGGAACTTAAATGTATTTGAAGTTGTGAAACACAGGTAGAAAAAGTTTGAAATATTTGTCAGAGCCTTCAATGCTAATTGTTTATCTGGAAATATTACCCACTGAAATCTCATCTCTGCCATCTCTAGCTTAAACCCAGCCTTTAGCACAGGCACTTCTGTCGTGCGCACCCAGAGACAAGGGACAGGCCCAGTCTGCCCACAGTGGGAAACCAGGAGCAGGGGGAGATACGCAGTCCCCTCTGCTCCCCACTCAGCAAGCATGGTGGTGACGCGATACCTCAGCACCAGTTTCCTGGACGAACAAACCTCAGGGTTTTATGAGATGTCATGTTTATATTCTAACAATAAATCTGAAGTTTGAACTTTAACACCGAATCCCTTGCATCTAAAAATGAACTCTCAGTTAGCACAACGCTGATACAGTGGCAGCGACCAGGGTTCAAATCCCGCGCTGTCTGTAAGGAGTTTGTACCTTCTCCCCATGTCTGCATGGGTTTCCTCCCTCCCTTCAAAACATACGGGGATTTGAGGTCAATTGGGTATAATTGGCGGCCCAGGCTCACGGGCTAAAAGAGCCTGTTATCGAGCTGTATGTCTAAATTTAAAAGATCTTCCACAGATAACTCCAAAGGTTCACAACCATACAAGGTTCCGCTCCTTGTTAAGAGGAAACTGCCATCCCAGGGAGCAATTGCTCCGTCGCTCCACAGCAAGGTCCTGCCGATCGTCCCCCTGCCTTGTACCACATCGCCCACCTCTGCATAAAGTTCCATCTCTGCTCGGCCCATTGACGATATCCAGGCCCCTGAGTGGCCAACTGCGCAATCGTGAGCAGACTTGCCAATCTCTCCGTCCCTGCAGGATGTCAATTGTCAAAACAAGCCCACTGAGGGGCTTTTGATACACGTGCTGAAGTCAACAGCACAGAAATGAAGTAAAATCTGACACTACCACCTGCTCCAACAGAGAATTAATGACAGGCCACACTGGGCTACAAACGCCCATCAAACAATCAAGCTCTCATATTATCAAATTCAGAACTTGCAAAATCGATCCCCCTCCCTCCCCATTTTTAGTAAGCGTTCTTTCTCATCAGCCTCGTGCTTTCAAGGCCATTCATTACAACACAGTGCAGGGTTTATAGTCATACCAATGTTGTGTATTCCCCGCCTGATGGTCAATGTTGACCTCGCAGACCTGTTGGTTACCATGGAAGGGCCATACAGAACTTGCTCCACAGACATTGGACATTTTACCCAAATGGTTCATGCACACGTTTTTTTCTCCCCAACAACTCAAATGTATCCATTTCTCCCTCATCTACTTCTCCAACGGGGAAGGTCTGGGCCTGATGTCCCGCTCACCCAGGGAAAGTGTACGCGTAATACATCGCCTCTCCATTCTCGGTGTAGTGATTGCCGCGTGGTCACTGTCTGGGTCGCCAGGCAGGAGGTCACTGCAAATGGTCTCTCCTACATTACTGCGTCTGTAACAACACCTTCTTGTCAGTGTCCCCCGTTTCCACTGAGTTTGCTACATCATGGTGCGATCGAGTGTCCGGCAGTATAACTGGATGGGTGGGCTGGGCTCGTTAGCCTTGGTTGGCAGCTAGCCTAACCCCTGGTTCTAGTCTTCCCCACCAAGGGCAACCGTTTAATTTTTAAAAGTTTCTATTCGATCCCCTCTCATTTCTTCTAAATTCATCACTGGATCGTGTTTAATCTCTCAAATACAGAACACTGCCCCTGCAGTGAAAGGTTTACACTGCGGGGTCGGTCGGACTGCCTGCAGCCCTCACACCTCTCCTGAGCTGTCAGGGCTGACCGTCGCAGCCTTGCCAGAGAGAATCCTTTGGCAATGAGCTGCAAGTGCTTCTTGTAACACCGTCTCGCAAATTCCAAACCTGTACCTGTACCCCATCTCGTGCAAGTGGGAAGGGGAATCCTGCTCCAGCTTCAGTGCAAGTTACAATTCAAATATAACACCGACCCAGACATCAATATTCTTGTGCTGTATTGAATTTAACGAGCCCAACATTTTTGTTTCAGATTATATTTGAGACAAATGCTTTGATCATTTTCTGAGAGAGAAGCTTTTTCATATTCCAGTAAAGACATTTAAAAACCATTTAGTTCAGTAGGAACTAATAGAGTTCAGAACTTCCCGTAGATATTGGGATTCATTTATTAGTTTCCCTTCAATCCAGCTTTGTTTTTTTCCATCCTTCGATGTCACAATGCCAATTGCTTCATTCATTATTCAAATGGTTCTACAAGCACTGCCCTCCCTGTAAACTCAGAAAGAAACTTCCAATTGTGGGCAACGTGCAAGGAGTGACCCCGGAATTCCACATTGCACCAGCTCGTGGTCTGTTCAAGTCTCCGCTCAGTGCATTTGCTTCATTAGGGGATTGAACTCCTTAATGGTGGGGTCATGTAGCAGCTCCATAATGGTGGGGTCATGGAGGAGCTCCATAACGGTGGGGTCACGGAGGAGCTCCATAACGGTGGGGTCACGGAGGAGCTCCATAACGGTGGGGTCACGTAGGAGCTCTACAAATCTCTGGTGAGACTACACCAAGAATATTGTGTTCAGTTCTGGTCACCTCATTATAGGAAGGACGTGGAAGCTATGGAGAGGGTGCAGAGAAGATTTACCAGGATGTTGCCTGGATTGGAAAATGTATTACGGGACAAGGGTAGCGGAGCTGGGGCTTTTCTCTTCGGAGCGAAGAAGGACGAGAGGAGACTTGAGAGAGGTTTACAAGAGTCTAAGAGGCATAGATAGGGTGGACGGCCAGCGTCTGTTTCCCAGGGCAGGAGAAGCAAACCCCTGAGGCCATCTGTACAGAGTGAAGGGAGGGACGTTTCGGGGAGACATTGGGGTATTTTTTTGTAAATTTTATACAGAGTTGCCAGGGGAGGTGGCAGAGGCTGGAACAATAGGGACATTTGAGGGACTCTTAGGCACGTGAATGAAAGTAGAGGGTTACAAGGTAGGGTTCCTTTGTCAGCACAACATCGAGGGCCTGTACTGTGCTGTGGAACACTATGATCTAGAAGCAAATACACCCAAAGCCATTTATTTCCATCCTGGCCCACGATTTAGTTTTCAAAGTTGCTGTTTGAAAATTAGAAAAGTGCAAAAGTTCATCTAGAAATATTTATTTTACAGTTAAGCTTGGAAGAGAGAGAGAGACTGTACAAAGAACATGACCCACATTACCAAAAGCATGAAACAGCCACAGCAGGTGGAACAATAGGTTCGGCCAATTTACAGATTCAAGTGAAGAATTCAGAAACAGTTAAAGCAGCAGCTTGAAGAGATCGTTGGCATTTCAGAGAAGCAGATTATCTGCGCAAGAAAAGGTACAGAACAGCAATGAATGACACGGCAGAAACAGGTGGAAGCAGAAAGCAAAAGAAACAAAAAAAAAATCAATGGATAAACTCTAGCAACTTTCAAACTTCAATTCCAAAGCCCAGCCACACCAACTTTCATGGTCAGGGAACAAACAGAGCTGGAGAACCAAAGCAAGTTAGTTGGAAGCTGTGCTGCAGAGGACATGCAGATCTATTATCCTGCAGTTACTTGGAGCATTTCCACAAGCCAGTTTCAACTGACAGATGCCCAGCTGGTAGGCAAGCAAAGGGATTCATGCCAAGCTTAAGCAGAATTCAGACTGGCATTCCAGCATTCTCACACTTTCACACCGAATTCCCCTTTGGAGTGGAAGATGGCGACAATGAGCAGTCATTAAAAACACACTGAAACACTGGAGGAGCTCTGCGGGTCTCGCAGCGTCCCTAGGGGGTACAGACATATTCCCGACGTTTTGAGCCCCGAGTCCTACCTCGAGGAAGGACACTGACCTGAAACTTTGGTTCTATATTGTGTGGACGCTGTGAGACCGGCTGAGTTCCTCCGGCATTTCCGTGTTTGTACAACAATCAGAGTGTCTGCATACTTTCAGGATTCATGCCCTCCCTCCAACGATGGAATTGCAGAGCAGAATAGAATTGTTTCACCCACATCAATTCCTAGCACTGATTGGATCATGGTCAAGGGCTGGTTCTCAGCTGCTTTGCTGTGAACAGTAGTCTCAAATCCTTGCAACCCATGCATGAATGACAACACCTGGCAATTGGGAGGCTTGTCAAAGTGAACTGAGAAGAGTGAGGGCCAGCAGGCTCCTGCTGGAGCAGAGGGAAGGGTGGCCAGGAGCTGGACGAGGAGGGGCAGTGCTCTTCTGGACTGGATGAGGCTCACATTGGTTGTTGGCCACACAGATTAAACATGTCCTTGGGGAGTACAAGGGAAATAGATGCACACTCAAGGCAGAAATTGGGAAGGCAAAAACCAGGAGATAACTAGCAGAGACAGTAAAGGAGAATCCAAAGTCATTCTACAAGAACGATGAAACCCCGTTATCCAGAATTCAAGCAACCGGCAAAAATATCGCAGAAAATAAATAGGTAAAAAATACGCAGGTTTATAATTGCCATGCCTCATCGTTAGTTCACAAATCAAGCAACACGCAATCTCAGGCAACACACAATCTCAAGCAACCAGAAAATTCACTTATCCGGCATCTACCAATCCACATGGGTGCTGGTTACTGGAGGTTTTACTGTACATCAAGAGAGAAAGGATGACTAGGGAGAGAGGTGGGCTCATTAAAGATCATTGTGTGGAGCCCCGGTAGGGGATGGAGGCCATAATTGTTTCTATTTATCATAAGGATCAATGGGAGCTGGGGAATTCACATTACAAACAAGGAGGTGCTAGAACTGTTAATAAAACACACAGGCAGATAAATCCCCAGGGCCTGATCACTCTGGGACGGTGAAGAAACGGCAGTGGCCCTGACGGAAACGTCTCTACCATTGTTAGCACGGGTGCGGTGCCAGGAGGGTGGATAATGCTGTGCACTTGTTTAAGAAAGGCAGCAGAACAAACCAGGTGGTGAAGTTCCTGGAGACAGGATCTACCTGCAGAGGGTGATCTGTATCCGGAACGAGCTACGGAATGGGAATAACTACAACATTCAGGCAGATGCATAGATAGGAAAGTTACGGCCTACGTGGCTGGGGAATGAGATCAGCCCAGAAGGCCATGTGGTCAACATGGACGAGTTGAGCAAAAGGGCCTGTTCCGTGCTGGATGACTGCATTTGGAAAGTGATGGAGTGATTAGATATCGTCAGTGTGGCTTTGCCCATGGGAAATCATGAATTTAATAGTGTTTTTATTTTGAAGAAGTGACCAAGAGGGATACAGGAAAATGGGAGGGTGTTTCAGACTGGAGGCCTGTTCGCACTGGGCTGTGACAGAGATTGGCACTGGCCCTCTGTGGTTTGAGATACACATTAATGATTTGGAGAATCAAGTTTCAGTATGGTAAAATTCATGGTGTGGTAACGACGAAGGAAGTTCCCGGAGATCACAATATGATCTGGATCAACCAAAGTGGCAGAAGGTATTGAACTCAGACAGTTTTAAGGGCTTGTATTTTCGGGAAATAAACCAGGGCAGGCATGACAGGACACTGGGGAGTGTTGTGGAAGAGAGAGACCTCAGGGTATAAGTATACGGTTCCTGAAAGTAGCAAAACAGGTTGACAGGGAGGGGAAGAAGCTTGCTTTCATCCGTCACAGGTAGCGTCCAGAAGTTGGGACATCATGTAACAGCTGCACAGGATACTGGTAAGGCCACACTCAAGAGCATGGTGTACAGGTCTGGGTGCCCAGCCATACAATTAAACTAGAAAAGTGGAATAAAGGAATATTTAACAGGAGTGTTCACAAATGGACTGAAATGGGAGAGCGGTTTGCATGGACGAGGGGGTTGACCAGCAGGCAAAGGTTTCAGATCACTGCCAAATGGCCCGTTTCCTTGCTGTACAATCTTGTCACGGACAGGCTCTCCCACCACAGGATGTTGTTTGAGGTGTGGGATAAAGGCCACGGGCCCAAAAAGGGAAGGGCCCAAATCGAGTTTCTGCCATCAAATGATGTGCTTTCCAGTGTTAGTTTGTCCACTGGGGTTGGGGGTTGGTGGGGGGAGGGGGACCAAATTTGGGCAGTTCACTGCCATAACCCAACCTCCCATCTTTCAGCCAGCATCATGTCGTATGCACAAATACTCCTTTATCATGCCCATTTCCAACTAAAGACAGAAAATGTTTGGAACACTCAGCAGGTCAGGCCGAATACGAGGAACGAGGACCAAGTTCACATTTTTAGGTTGAAATTCTGATATAGGTCATGGATTGGAAATGTTTTCTTCCAACACACATTCCCAGACTTGCTGGGCATTTCCAATTTTGTTTTCAATTTAGATTTCCAACTTGAACCAAACCTGCCAGACACACGATGCATATGGAAGAAACCAGGCTGACAAAGTTGGGGGTGGGGGGGGGGGGGGGGGGGGCGGGGGCAGGGTTTGTAAACTTTCATAAACTGGGGCACAACTCGTGCCCCAATGCCCAGTCATGCCCCCAGACCTGGGAAAACTTCAACTCCAAATCATGAGTTAGTGCAATAAAAACCAAGGTGCTTTTTATCTCCTGAAAGAAAGGCAAGTTAGCAGCACGCAGGTTACAGCGATGTAGTCAGTGGAAAGAGGATAGGAAAAATAATGTACGAGTTTTCTAATAATTTATTGATTAGTACAACTTGATGAACTCACTGAAAGTTACGAGTTGCATGGATGTGCACACACACACATAGACACACTCGCGCGCATGAACGCAACCGAACTCTCGGAACTACACAAGACACCCACAACCAAAGCTTGGTTAATTTTGTTCAATACTCATTTGCTTCAGGAGAGACTGTGTATCCCTTGCAAAGCAAATGAATGGTGGGTATTAAAACAGAGGAGTTAATGCACAACTTTGGAGAACTGACCACAGGATCAGGATTGCAATTTGCATTCCTGTCTCCACAAATTCTAAACATCCGCTCTGGGAAAGACTCCAATTTTCCAAAGATTTTCTTCAGAATTAAACCGAACACAGTACACCGAAATCCAAATTATTCTACTTCAGTTTTTAAAAAACATTTTCATGGAAAGAAAATCAGTTCATTAAACATGGACAAGTTAGTGCACTGCAAGATAACTATTGTTACAAGACAGAGTGAAGAGAGATATGAATCCGTTTTATGAGGACAGAGAAAGGGGTGCAGTGAGTTCGATGAGATTATTATGCACGAGGACCATGGTGTGTGGAGTACAAATGAAAACAAGCAGAGGAAAAGATTTACATTGATGTCATATCGTTGAGAGCATGGTCCAACTCCTCACTGATTGCCTTGTACTTCAGCTTCTGAGCGTACAACTCGTCTGCAGGAGCAGAGGTGAGCGAAAAGCGATGAGATGAGATGGCAGAGAGTGATGAAAAGTCACAGCGTCCAGGGCAGACAGGAGAGCAGGAGGAAGAGGTAGAGTGCCAGGCAGATGCAAGGGCAGAACAAAATGGGGAAACATTAAAAACTCAAGGAACAATCAACCCGACACAACTCCCACAATCCACCCCCCCGCCCAACACACCTTCCAGAATGGATAAGATCAGATCTTGTTCAAAGGAGCAACTTCCTGGCATCTAAAAATACAGCGGTCGCCCGCGGGCCGTCCAGTGTCTGAGCATCAAGCAACTCGACGGTGAAGAGTACACATTTCCAGCACATGCAATGGGAACTAAACCAGCCCCACAAACACCCCCTTCCACAGCCCAAACTGTTTCCCCCCCTCCACACACCCCCCAATTCAATCACCCCATCACACAAACTTCCATTCCACAAACCCCTCCCCCCCATCTTGACCAAAACACCCACTCAACAAACGCTCCCAAACATCGTCCCAGCAAACTTTCCTTCCTCCCAGATCCCAGTGGGGCTCTCCCTCCCCCAATTTGCCCCTCCCCTCTGCTTTTCCCCTCTCTCCAATCTCCCCCCATCCATCTCCCATCTCCTCCGTCTCCTCTTGCCACAATCTCCCTCACTGCCCCATCTTCCCGGTGCCCCCATCCTCCCGCACCCATCTCCCCCTGCCCCTCCCCTCTCCATCACCTGACACGCAGAGAATTCAAAGGAGAGAAGTCTCCCCTCCACCCAGCCAATCGATGCTCAGGGATGTGCTCCATGATCCTGCAGCAGCACAGAATCTGGACTCCCCTCCTCTGCAAGCTACTGCGGGACCTTCTCCTCCAGCCCCCGTAGACCCCCCTCCTCCGGCAGTCCTGCCAACCCCTCTTGGCCACAATTGCCCATTTGTAGAGATTTGAATCGCTAACAACAGCTGAGGCCAATTAAACACACAGACGTACCTTCCAAGTCATCAATGGACTTCTCCAACTTGGCAACTGTCCTCTCTGCAAATTCAGCACGGGTTTCAGCCTAAAAGCAAGGAGAGTTCACGATTGTAAGGCAGCTGGACCAGTGGGCACACAGGCATCCCAATCCCACCAGCGAGCTTCACTTACCTCCTTCAGTTTGTCAGTCAAGACTTTGATTTCCTCCTCGTACTTGTCCTCCTTTTGTGAGTACTTGCACAGAAAGAGAGTAAAGTTAGAAACACTCCCATCGGCAAGACGGAGAACAGGGCAGGCTCCTCACGGCCTCACCAACCCCTCCAGATCCAAACCAAACACAAGAGCAAAGTCTCCAGAGGAAGGAGTGTCCGAACCCATTTACTGGGCGTGGATTTCCATTCTGCCTTGTGTTTATGTTAAAGTCCTGCTATACAATGGTCACCTTCAATCCAGGTATCAGAATCATTCTCTCAAGCCGAGTGAACAAGACCTAGAGCATAAGAGCGTTACAGCACAGTACATACAGGCCCTTTGGCCCTCAGAGTTCTGCCGACCTCTATATTCCGACCAAATAAACTAAACCCTGCCTACCTTGTAATCCTCTATTTTTCTTCCATCCATGTTCCTTAAATGCCCCTATTGTTCCAGCCTCCACCACCATTCAGGAACCCACAACTCTCTCTTACCCCTGATGACCCCTAAACTTCCTTCCCTTCACTTTGTATAGATGTCCTCTGGTATTGGCTACTCCCACCCAGGGAAACAGGGACCGGTTGCCCACCTTATCTATGCCTCTCATAATCTTGTAGACCTCTATCGTCTCCTCTCATCTTTCTACGCTCCAAAGAGAAAAGTCCCAGCTCTGCTAAACTTGCCTCATCAGACTTGTTTCCCAATCCAGGCAACATCCTGGTGAATCTCCTCTGCGTCCTTTCCACATCCTTCCAATAATGAAGTGACCAGGACTGAACACAATACTCTACGTGTGGTCTTACCAGAGTCTAGAAGTGTTGCAACTATGTCATGACTTCTGAATTCAGTCCCATGACTAATGAGGCCAAGCCCCCCACGATATAGGCCATTACATAATAGGACCATTAAAACAGAACTGAAAATTGTAATGTGAGTTAAGAAAAGCAGCAGAGAGACCAGTGTCCATGTTGTACAGCCGAGAAACGTTCCCCTCTGCCCAACCCACCAACCATTCACCAATTCCATTTAACTCTTCTCCTCCCCTGTTCCGATCTATGCCCCTACATTCTACCAAACACCTCCCAGCAAACAGCTGAGGGGCATTGGCAGAAACGCAGGGAAACCCAGGGAGATGCTGCAAACTCCACACACACTGCCCCCCAGTGTCGAACCCTGGTCAGTGCAGAGAGACATGGCAGCACGGACAGCTGAAACACTGAGACACAATATAATGTCTGGGACAGTTAGAACAAAGGCAGGAATTATTCCACAGCCTACCTTATCCGACTGAGCCTCCAGTGACTTAAGGTTGTTGGTCACAGTTTTCAATTCTTCTTCAAGCTCAGCAGATTTACTGTTTTAAGTCAAGGCAGGAGAGGGAAAGGTAACAGCAAAAATAAAAAAAAAACAGTGGGGAAAGAGAGGAGAGAAGAAGAGAGGAAAAGAGAGAGAAAGAGGTGAGGGGGAGGAAGGGGGAGGGAGAGGGGAGGAGAGAGAGAGAGAGAGACAGCAGAAATTAGGGAAAGGAGAGTTCAAGAGAGGGAGTGAGTGAAAGAGAGAATCAAGATTTAATGAAATAGTTTAATGGAGCACAATTGGTGGCCTTAAAGCAATTGGGTCGTCCAGAATTCCTCCAATATAAAACCCACTAGTTGCAGGAAATGAAAATCATTTTGCTGAAATGTTGGCTTTTGTCCTTGGAGTGGCCAAGTGGGCAGGTCTCGACACAGCGTTACAGGTGATATCAGACTTGGGAGTGATTCAGGTGATATCAGACTTGGTCTCCATTGTGGTGGAGCGATCTGGAGCATTTCAGATTAAGAAGAGGGGGGGGGTAGGCGATGGCGAATGTAAAAGCACGTAGAGCAGTATGGAGTTTGGGAGATGAAACACAGGGTTCTGAAGGGGCTGTCGGTGTGGTCATGCAGATATCCTTCTCCCAGTGAGGGTATCCTACACTGGGGGAGGCCTTTGGTGGCTGTCCACTTCATGTTGAGGAGGAACAGCTTTTCCCAGAGGGAAATGCCCCTGCAGAGGGCCAATACCAGATCATTGAATGTGCTGAGGTGAGATTAACAGGTGTCTGATCTGCAAGGGACAGGCCTCGAAAGGAGCAACCGTGAAGACACCTCGACTCGGTGAGATCTCCTCCCACTAAATTCAGGTTCTCACTTTGAGCTGAGAAAAAGGGATGCGTCGTCAAGAATTTCCAATAAAATTCTGGAACAAAGGCTTTATAGTGTTTATTTAAAAACAACAACAAGCCCCAATTGCTTTTAGGTCCCAGGGAGAAACAACACGTGAAGATTAAAAAAAAACACCGCAGCGATAGATTGCAGAGTAGAGCAGGCAGCAGACAGGAGCAAGTCAAGTCATCCTTCCAGGCACCATGATCGCACACAAAGCAAATCCCCTCCCCAACCCCCACCCCTACTGTGTTTTGACAGCGCGTCGTGAGGTATTAGTTCCAGTACCTTGCCTTCTGCTGCCACTAAAGATTTCAACGTTTGGTCCATTATTCTAACCTCCTCTTCCACTTGTCGAGCACGACTAAAAGAAATGCACGTGGCCACAAAATAGTGAGCAATTATAGCATGCAGTGAAGAAAAGGTAACACGTTAAAACCCCAAAAATGGGACCCGGCCAAGACATTTCTATCTGGATAAGCTGCGTTGGGCTTTAAGTTGTTGAGTACAGGCATTGCTGGATGATGTTGATTTGTCCCAATGGGCTTCAGTAAGTTTGGGAGGCGTGAAAAACAATATTTTCCCCCTCTTTAACAGAGGCAGCTGGGATTTGCAGCCAGTGTACTCAAAGACTTAATTTTTTTTCCAAGACTTTTATGGTTCCAAGCAGGTTATAAATGCAGGACTGTCATGTCCTTGAGTGTCACAACAGCAGAAGGTATACATACGATTCAGAAAGCTCAGCTCGCTCCTCAGTCCGCTCCAGGTCACTCTCAATGATGACCAGCTTACGAGCAACCTGAAGGGGAAGACAAGAGGCAGCTGTTGACTGGGGACAGGTTGGGGCTGCCCGGACAAGAGCGAGATCAAAGGCGGACGTTGGAACCAAAGGCTGAACGGATGAGGACAGTGCTCTCCCTACTGCCAATTATTCTGGGAAACGTTGTGGTGAGCTTTTTTTATCTATATATTTATAAAAGAAAAGAGAGTTGGGCAACTTCTGCTCCAGATTCACCGTCCGCGCAAGGCTCAGGGGCACAGGGCCACCCACCTCCTCATATTTGCGGTCAGCTTCCTCGGCAATGTGCTTGGCCTCCTTCAACTGGATCTCCTGCAGTTCCATCTTCTCCTCGTCCTTCAGGGCTCGGTTCTCAATGACCTTCATCCCTCTGTGGAGAAGGGAAAAAGCAGAAACGCGAGAATAAGCATGGGGAACCAGGCAACAATCCATGAACATTCGCCCAGCAGAACCTGGGGGTCAGAGCAGGAAAGGAACTAATAATTACAACTGCCTTTGGCACCAGTCAGAGTTTACGATGCAAATCTCAGCCTGCGGTCATCGGCACAAAGGGAGGGGAGGAGCGCAGAGGGAAGTCTTTTTTTTAAAAAACACACAGAGTGGTGGGTGCCTGGAACGCATTGCCATGGGCGGTGGTGGAGGAGGGGCATTTAAAAGACTGGCACACAGATACAGGAAACAAGGAGGGTATTGGGTGTATGGTAGGGAAGGTTTGGGTTGTTGAGGACTGGCCCACTTAGCGCTACACTGCTGCAGCACCAGCGACCTGTGTTCTAATCCAGTACTGTCTGTAAGCAATTTGTATGCTCTCCCCGTGTCTGCGTGAGGTTTGCCTGGGAAGAACGTACAAACTCCTTACAGACAGCTAACCGCACCATTTCATTCCAGCAAAACTTCTTGTCGACATATCAAGCGGCCACAGAATCCAAGGAAGACCAGATCACTGGGCTCAAAATTGGTTCAGCAGCAGGAACTAAACAAATTGATGGATGCTTTTGTAACAGGAAAGATATTAGTCACATAAATCCCTGTATGTCCCCAATCCCTTCAGTTACACAAATATTCCCTGACACACAACTGGGGATAGCAGAAAGAACACGGTCTTTTATGCTCAGATTATCTCTCTAAATGAAACTGAGACAAGGAGTTCAATATCCTTTGGAATATCCACAGGAAAATTGAAAATAAATAAAAGCAACTTTTTAAACTGCGAGAAAAGAGATCACCACTCCCATACAAAATGTAAACTTTGGCAAACTGCGTTGAATTTGGTGATTTTATTGATAGACTCTGAAAACTAGAGTATCTAATTCCAATTGTTGCTGCAAGAGGGAAGAATATCCTTTCCAAAAATGGGAATAACATTCCAAACACCATCACACACAGCCGATGGCCAACAGTGAGGGCACACACCAATAAAATAGCGGTACTGAAATCTGTAATGGAAACACTGCCAGACCTGAGCCAGTCGATCAGCATCTGTGGAGAGCAAAACCAGTTCACAATGGCCAGCCACCCCATCAGGGTGCACCAAAAAAACAACAGAATGACAAGCCAACTGGTGGAGTTCCACAGGGATCTGTTCTGGGACCCCTGCTCTTTGTGAATTTTATAAATAACCTAGATGAAGAAGCAGAAGGATGGGCCAGTAGGTTCGCAGATGATATGAAGACATATAGCACGGCAACAGGCCAATTCAGCCCTCCAACTCCGTGCCGCCCAATTTACACCCCATTAACCTACACCCCTGGTACATTTTTGAAAGGTGGGAGGAAACCAAAACCACCAGAGAAAACCCACACATTCGAAGAACGTACAAACTCCTTACAGATAGTATGGGGTTTGAACCCAGGTCCGGTCCCAATTGCTGGCACTGTAAAGGCATTGCGCTAACCACTACACCAGCCGTGCTAAAGGATGGAGATGTTTCGGATAGTGTACAAGGTTGTCGTAGACAGAGTTGGGCAGAGAAGTGGAGTTCAATCTGGATAATTGTGAGCTGATGCATTTCGGAAGGTCGAATTTGAGGGCAAAGAACATGATTAATGGATGATACTTAACTGTATGGATGACAGAGGGACCTTAAGGTATCTATGGATTTGGACCTCATCTTAAGGTCACCACACAGATTGCTATTAGGAGTTGTGAGTGCCTGGAATGCATTGCCAGGGGTGGAGGCTGGTACAATAGAGGCATGAAAAGAGACTCTTTGGCTGCACATGGATGCAAGAAAAATAAGAGGATTGAGGTAGGGAGGGTTTAGTATTTTTTGGTGGGTATATATGGGTCAGCACAACATCATGGGCCAAAGGGCCTATACTGGGCTGTAACGTTCTATTAGTGCATTAGGTTGAATGGGTCTGGATGACAATAAAACCAAGGCCAAAGGTGTCGGAGAGTGGGGAATAGAGCAGACATTGTCTGAAAGAGACCAAAATCCCAAAGGCATCGCAATGGCCCCCACAAACCCAAAGGTCACAATAGGTCACCAACCCCAGTCAATGAAAACCTCCATGTCTACAATAACAAAAGTGCGGAACCTCTCCAAGCTGTGAGGCTGGCACATGCATATGTTTATGGCAAACGTCTCTGTGAGAACCTCTTCTCCACAGCCCGTAAATGTCTACATTGAGACAGACAGCCGGTGACAGGCCCTTCCAGCCCATGAACTCGTGCGCCCAATCGACCTACAACCCCCATACGTTTTGAAGGATGGGAGGACTCAGAGGAAACCCATGTAGACACGGGAAGGATGTACAAACTCCTTACAGACAGTGCAGGATTTGAACCCCGGTCACTGCCGCTGTAATAACCATGCCACCCCAATTATTTTCATTAAAAATAACTGCATTAACCAGAGGAACCACCTCCCCCCACCTAGTTAGAGAACATGGAAACTCCACACAGACAGCACCAAAGGTTAGGACTAGCCAGGTCTCTGGTGCATGAGGCAGCTGCTTGAGTGTCTATGCTTCAGGCAATTTCTTGGTGGGACAATCGGAAGGCGTGCTCGTTTTCGGTCTGGACAGGTGAGCAAGGTGCCCTGCCAACAAGTGAGCACCCCAATGCCAGCCGCTGACAGTCTGCCAGAACACCCGGCGGCAATCCGTGGAGGCAGAATCGGCAGGATCAGCCCAGCGCCTTCACGTGTCTGATCGAGGAAACGCCAGCCTCACATACAGGAGGGCAGTGATTACTGATTCCCCATAGGCCAGCAGCCCGCTGCCAGATCGCGGGACTTGATGTTCACGTTCCCCCTTCCTCTGATGACCAAAGCCCTGCTAGTACATTGACAGAGATGAGGCTATCATCCTTCACTGAAGCCAGATCAGGGTTCACAATGAGTAAAGTCCTCCCTCCTATGTCGTTAAGAAGCAGTTCATATTTTCTACCTCTGTTGTCAGAAATAACTACTTTCTCTGGAATAAAAGAGGCCGAGAGATTTAATGAAGGTGCGCAAAATAGTGTGGGGTCTGGGTGACCAGGCTGACATGGGTTTAAATTTAAAATTAAACATACAGCACGCTAACAGGCCCTTTCGGCCCATGAGCCCATGCCGCCCAATTAATCTTCAACCCCCGTATGTTTAACGGTGGAAGGAAACCGGAGCCCCCCAGGAAAAACCTTCACAGACCCAGGGAGAAAGTACAAGCTCCTTACAGATAACGGTGGATTCGAACCCCGGTCCCCAATTGCTGGCTCTGTAACGGCGTTGCCCTAACCGCTATGCTAACATGTTGCCCGTGTGGAGGATAGTCTTCAGCTGCAGGCAGATATGGACGTGTTGGAGAAATGGGCTGACGCACTCAATTTCGGGTGCATTTCAGGAGGACTGAGGAGGCTTGCGGGCAATCCTTGAGCAGTCATGTCCCAGGAAGCACCAGGGACAAGGAACCTTGGTGTGCACATCCAAAGCTCCCGGACAGTGGCATCGCTGGTAGATGAAGTAGTCAAGAAGGCTCATGGGATCCTGGCCTTCATCAGTCTGAGTGTGTAGCACAGAACTGGAGGAGGCAGCTGGAGCACTGTCGACAGTTCTGGTCACCACATCACGGGCAAGAGATGATAGTGGTGGAGAGGGTGCAGAAAAGACCCTCCCTGAGATGCAGGAGAGGCTGGATCTGCTGAGGAGGTTAAAGAGGATGTGGTAGGGGCATGGTTAGTGCAACACCTTTACGGCGCCAGTGACCTGGGTTTGAATCCTGTGCTGTCTGTAAGGAGATTGCACTCTCTCCCCGTGTCTGCGTGTCTGGACAGAATCAGGGTGGCCGACAGCACTCAAGAGGTGCACAGAGGAGCAGGTGAATCCCCCAGGCGGGTGGCACAAGGGTTGGAAGACAGGTGGTCCAGTGAGCCGGCAGCGGGGGGAGGGCAAAGCTGGTGGCAGTGGGCCAGTTCGGCAGCCCCAGCACAGGACACAACACACATCCAGTGTCGCACAGCTTTAACTGGGATCAGGCGAAATGGCTGGGAACAGTCTGCACAGTGCCTGCTTGTACTGCTCCTGCCAGATCTGCCCTCTCCCACACGTCGGTGAAACATCACCTCACAGCCAGCACTGAGCAGTTCACAATGAAAATCACTCACCAGCGCAAGGCATCTGGAACAATATTTACCTTCAACAAGGACCCACATTCCAGATTTAGGTTTTTTTTTAAAAAAAAAGACATACAGGCCCTTCCGGCCCACGAGCCCAGGCTGCACAATTACACGAATTAACCTAACAACACCAAAACATTTTGAAGGGTGAGGAAACCCACGCAGACTTGGGGAGAACGTACAAACTCCTTAAAGGCAGCGCGGAATTCGAACCCAGGGCCATTGGTGCTGGCTTACTGTCAGGTAATCCTGCTCCACCCTTCCTGCTCAAGCCTGCTCCACCATTTAATGGGGTCATGGCTGATCTGATGATAGGCTCATCTCCACCTCCCTGCCTTTTCCCCCCATATCACTTTATTGCCCTAATATGTAAAAATCGATCCATCCATGATTTAAACTGGTCGACTCCACTGCTTCAACGGGCAGCAAATTCCACAGATCACCACCCTCTGGGAAAAGCAGTTCCTCCTCATCTCCATCCTAAATCTACTGCCCTGGATCTTGAGGCTACGTCCCCTAGTTCTGGCCTCCCCCACAAATGGGAACAAACTTTATCTTATACCTTACATCATTTTATGTTTCTTTAAGATCCCCTCTCATTTTTTTTCTAAATTCCAGTAAGTACATTCCCAAAACGATCTCTCCGCATAGACTAACCCCTTCATCTGTGGAATCAACCTGGTGAACCTCCTCTGCACCACCTCCAAACCCAGTACATCCTTCTTCAGGTAAGGAGACCAGAGCTGGATGCAGTACTCCAGATGTGGCCTCACCAGGACCTTGTCCAGCTGCAGAAGTAGGACTTGGTTCACCAACACAAACTTGCATTTACACAAAACCCCCCCAATTGAAATGTATGTTTACATTATACCTTTACATCAATTTAAAAAAGTTAAGTCTCACATGGAGTCAAGAGTTGGAACTAGGACTGTAACGTGAGAGAACTCCGAACTGAGCAGACAGGACCCAGAACCCACGCTGTTCACTCAGCTCCTCACCTTTCGCTCTCGTCTGCCGCTTTCTCTGCCTCCTCCAGCTTCTGTAGAGCAGTGGCCAGACGTTCCTGGGCTCTGTCCAGCTCCTCTTCAACCAGCTGGATACGTCTGTTCAGTGAGGCAACATCAGCTTCAGCCTAGTGGGTGGGAAAGCAGAGAGTCAAAGCCCACCACAGCCAGCAGCTCACATTGAAAGTAGTTGGCCTGGTAAGAGGACACCAATGCCCCCGAGCGTAAAGCCCTCCAAAAGATAGTGGACACAGCCCAGGGCATCACAGGCAAAACCCTCCCCACCGTCGAGAACATCTACAGGGAACGCTGCCGTCGGAGAGCACCAGCGACCATCATGGATCCACATGCTCTGCTCTGGCCGCTGCCATCAGGAAAGAGGCCTCGGTGCCACAAGACCCGTACCAGCTGCTCCCCCTCCACCATCAGACTCCTCAACGACAAACTCAATCAGGGACTCAATTAAGGACTTTGACTTTTATACAAGATTTGTTATTGAATACTTATTTTCTACATTGCAATAGTTTGTTCGCACTGCCTTCTTGTTTACATTTCTACTTTTGTACATGGATCTCTTCTTGAGCACAGATTTTTTTTCCATTACCAATGAGGGGTGATACTGCCTGGCCCGCAGGAAAAAGAATCTCAGGGTTGTATGTGATGTCATGTATGAACTGTCAATAAATCTGAATTTTGACTGAAATTCCACTTCCTGAGAAGACTGAAGTGGCCAAGGCCATGGGCCACATTATGTCAATCTTCTACAGGAGCTCTATCGAGAGCATCCTGGTCTGCTGCATCTCAGTGGGGTACAGTTGCTGCAGAGATATTTATTTATACTTGTCCTGTATATGTATTGTTTGTCTGCATGCATTATGTGTGGTTGTATGTCTGCGTGTTTTGCACTGAGGTCCGGAGAACACTGTTTCATCGGGTTGTACTTGTACAGTCAGATGACAAAAAACTTGTCTGCAGACCCTACTGCCAGTCTCAGAAGAGACTCTACCACAGGCCACATCTGGAGCTTAGAATGGGGAACATAAACTAAATAACATCAGCCTGTCCAGTCGGTTGCTGAGTTCTTAATTACATCGAGATTGTCCTTCAGATATGATGTGATTTCTAATTTGTTCTACCAAATAAACGCACCAGGAAGTGAACCATCTGGGAAGTTTTACAACTCTACTTACAAACCCTTAGTTATCGGCTACAAAG
Source organism: Narcine bancroftii (assembly GCF_036971445.1). Lineage (NCBI taxonomy): Eukaryota > Metazoa > Chordata > Chondrichthyes > Torpediniformes > Narcinidae > Narcine > Narcine bancroftii. The sequence continues at coordinate 24,759,104 of NC_091479.1, read as the reverse complement.
GTTCACTTTGATAAGGTCACACCTTCCTACTCCGTGGATTCTGCAATTCCACACAACATGCAACCCTGTATTTAAAAAACAAAAGGCCCATTTCTTCAATGAAAATTCGTGATGAACACTTTCCTCTATTTACAGAGGATTCGCAGACAGGATGTTTGACCTTTGAGATAGACTGCGGACTCTGGAATTGGGAAGATAGTCTTGATTAAGGGATGAAATAGCGGCTGTTCCTGCAATACAGATCAGGCCCTTCAGCCCTCATGCTGGAGCCAAACAAGGATCCCAAATCAAACTCACACATGATCCATATCCCTCTCAGGTAAAGCTGACCCAGAATTCTCCAATGGAAATATTGGAGTCTGTAATAAATATGCGGTTAGGAAAAGTTTAGAAGTTCCCTCAAACTACATAACTGGCAATAAATATTTCCAATAAGTTCAAAGTGGGAAAATTTCAATACCTGGGGGAAAGTGGAGAGGGCTGGGGGGGGGGGGGGGGGGAAGACAGTGGGGGAGAGAGAGAGCAGAGGAGGGGGAGAGATGAAGAGGGGGGTGGAAAGGGGGAAGTTATGATGAGAGTGAATCGCCTGGGTCTGGTTCCCTTGGAGCTGAGGAAATGAGCACTTGATTGAGGTGAACCAAATGAGGGGCACAGATGGGTTGGAGAGAGAGAGAAACCATTTCCCTGAGCAGAGGGGTCTGTTACAGTGGGAGTAGGTTTAAGGTACAAACTTTTGTTTTACTGAACAATCTTGGCCTCACTCGACTGAAACTCTTCTTCCACATCAACTTCCCAGCGAGATCATCTCTCATGTCGTGGAACTGCAGCAATACGAAGTAATCTCCTCTCACCGGACCAACTCCTTATCTCAGGAACCAGAGAATCTAACAGACATTTCAACCAGAGAATCAACAGGCATTTCAGCCCGACTCATCCACACTGATCACCTTGGCATTCTGCACGCTTCCCATTTACCAGCATTTGGCCCATTTCATTCTAAACTTTGCCCAACCACACCATCTGTCAAAATCTCATTTGAACATTGTAATTGTTCACTTTGCTTTGGGAGCTCCTTCCAGGCACAGACCAGTATGAACAAGTTACCCCTCTCACCTTAAACTTCATTCTGGAATCATCTCTCTGGTGGAGAAGAATAAATCCAGAGAATCCACTGGCCATGACCCACTGGGGCACAGTGTCCCTTAACGTCCCTACATCTGCAAATAGGCCCATTGCTCCCTATGCCAGTGATTTGCAACCTTTTTTTCCATTCACATATCACCTTAAGTAATCCCTTACTAAGGGCAGCAGGGTTGGCTTAGTGGTTAGTGCAATACCTTGACAGCGACAGTAATCGGGACCGGAACCCCGTGCTGTCTGTAAAGAGTCTGTACATTCTCCCCGTGTCTGCGTGGGCTTTCTCCAGGGGAATCCAGTTTCCTCCCACCCACAGTGGGGTGTAAATTAGGAGGCTTGGACTCGGAGGGCTGAACTGGCCTGTTACCAGGCTGTATGTCTAAATTTTTTAAACTAAGGTACCATAGGTGCTCTGTGATTAGTCAGGGATTACTTAAGGTGATACGTTAATGAAAAGAAAAGCCATCTCTGTTTTCCTGCCAGCCAGGATTCCCCCCCCCCCCCCCCCTCCATTCTCCTCTCCCTGGTGAAAAAGGGGCTTGGCTTCCAATAAAGGGCACATTCCAGTCACACAGGATGTCAAGAGAAGCTTTTGTTCAGCCCTCACCCCGAATTGCATTCATGAACGTCTTTGTCCCTGCTCAAGCGAGGGACAGTGGAAGAAACCAGGCAGCTCAGCAAAGCCTCCGGGGACTGGTCTGTCAGCCCCAGCTCCCCAAATCAGTTCCAGGGCCCCGACTGAGGCTTCAACCCTTGAGTGATCTCATGAACCTGAGAAAATTAAAGGGAGCTCCTTGCCCTGCTAACCTTTAAACCACGATCCAGAATTGCGACACGATTTGCAAACCTATTGAAAGGTGGCAATCAATGTCCGTGGGAGAACGACACGCAGAGCTGGGGAAGCTCAGCAGGTCCGTGGAGCAGGGTCCCGAACCCACGCCGGAGCCCCCCCCCCCCCTCCCCTTCACCCAGGTAGGGTGAGAGAGAGCGCTGGGGTTCTCCAGCCTTGATGTGGGACTCTGCTCCATCGGGGTCAACCCATGGGGGAAGGGTCCGCTTCCCCCAGGTGCCCCCTGCCCCGTCGGGCTCGGTGCGGACCGTGAGCGCCGCCCTGCCCCTCCGCGATCAGCCCCGCTCACTTGCTCCCGGCCCTGCCGCTCGCTGCGCAGCTCCCTCTGCAGCCTCTCCGCCTTGTCCTCGGCCACGTCTGCCTGGTCCTGCAGGCTCCGGATCTTCCTCCTGACCGCATCCACGGACGTGGCGCTGGCCATGGTTCCCCCCACCCCCCCCCCCCCCCCCCCCACAACCCTATCCCACGGCTCAACCTCCACAGATCGGGGAGGGAGTTGAAATCACCGCTCCCCGCTCCAAATGCACTGAGCTCCGGAAGTAACCCAGCGTTTAACCCGCTCCTGCCCGGGGCGAGGAGGAGGAGGAGAGCGGTCACCTTGCGCGGGGCAACCACACGTCTCCGGGGTCCCGCGTCTTCCCCCCTCACCACCAGGGTCTCCCCCTGCCCCCTCCCTACTGGGGGTTTCCTCCGATCCCTTCACCACCGGGGTCTGACCCTCCCCCCTCACCAGGGTCTCCTTTCCCCTCACCACCAGGGTCTCCCCCTGCCCCCCTCCCTACTGGGGGTTTCCTCCGATCCCTTCACCACCGGGGTCTGACCCCCCCTCACCAGGGTCTCCTTTCCCCTCACCACCAGGGTCTCCCCCTGCCCCCCTCCCTACTGGGGGTTTCCTCCGATCCCTTCACCACCGGGGTCTGACCCCCCCCTCACCAGGGTCTCCTTCCTCTCACCACCAGGGTCTCCCCCTGCCCCCTTCCCTACTGGGGGTTTCCTCCGATCCCTTCACCACCGGGGTCTGACCCCCCCTCACCAGGGTCTCCTTTCCCCTCACCACCAGGGTCTCCCCCTGCCCCCCTCCCTACTGGGGGTTTCCTCCGATCCCTTCACCACCGGGGTCTGACCCCCCCCCCCCCTCACCAGGGTCTCCTTCCCCCTCACCACCAGGGTCTCCCCCTGCCCCCCTCCCTACTGGGAGTTTCCTCCGATCCCTTCACCACCGGGGTCTGACCCCCCCTCACCAGGGTCTCCTTCCCCCTCACCACCAGGGTCTCCCCCTGCCCCCCTCCCTACTGGAGTTTCCTCCGATCCCTTCACCACCGGGGTCTGACCCCCCCCTCACCATGGTCTCCTTCCCCCTCACCACCAGGGTCTCCTCCTGGCCCCCCCACTGGGGGTTTCACCCGACCACCACCGGGGTCTGACCCCCCACCAGGGTCTCCTTCCCCCGGCCCCTTTACCACCAGGGTCTCCCCTCGGCCCCCCCATTGGGGTTTCCCCCGACCCCTTCACCAATGGGGTCTGACCCCCCTCACTAGGGTCTCCTTCCCCCGCCCCCCCCACCTATCTTCCCCCGACCCCCACCGGGGCCCAGCAAGTGCCCCAGAAAGCCCCACTACCTCACGGATGATGATCAGCCCTGTATTTCAGATGCATTTTAATCCAATATTTGCTGGATGTCTGGGGCGGTTGAATGGAATGGAACATAGAACACAGTACAGGCCGACCAATATATTCCTACCAAAAAAAATCTACCCCTCCCCCACCTCATAACCCTCTATTTTTCTCTCAAGCATAAGAGTCTCTAAGAAGCCCTAATGTTTCAGCCTCCACCAGCACCCCTGTCAAGGCATTCCAGGCACCTGCCACTAACTCCCTGTGGGTGACACGGTTAGCGAGGCAGTTGGCCCAATGCTGTTACAGTGCCAGCGACCAGCAATGTCTGTAAGGAGTCTGTACGTTCCCCCTGTGGTTTCCTCCCACCCTTCAAAACGTACCGGGGTTGTAGTTCAGTTGAGCAGCACGGGCTCGTGGGCCGAAATGGCCTGTTACTGGGCTGTGTCTAAATTCAAAAGTAAACTTTCCTCCCTTCGCTTTGTGCACGTGTCCTCTGGTGTTTGCTCCTCCCGCCCTGGGGAAAAAGGTGCCGACCATCCACCCTATCCACGCCTCTCAGAATCTTGTAGACCTTTTCTTCACTCCAAAGAGAAAAGTCCTAGCTCTGCTAACCTTGCCTCATCAGACTTGTTTCCCAATCCAGGCAACATCCTGGTGAATCTCCTCTGCCCCTTCTCCATACCTTCCACATCCATCCTATAATGAGGTGACCAGAACTGAACATAGTAAGTCTGGTGATTTGTAGAGTTGCAACATGACCTCTCAACTCTTGAACTTTATTTCAATTCAGCTTGATAAGAGACTGCCTGGTTTGTTAAACATCACCTGGTGAGACACCTGATGTTGAGCTTACGAGTTTTACTGTGCCCTGTTTTGTAGACCAAGTTTTTCTGGTGATTTACAAGCACCAACCCGCAGTGTGACAGGAGTCACCGGGAATCTTGCTGTTGGTGAACTAAGCTTTCTTTACATGAAACAACTATTGATTCATGATTTGTTGGTTTCAAATTAATGGCATTGTTGACAAGGGAGGGTAGCATTGGGCCAATGGAACACCCAGAAACGCTGAAGGAACTCAGCCGATCTTGTAGTGTCCGTAAGAGGTAAAGACGTTTCAGACCTGGGCCCTTCCTCAAGGTATAAGCAAAAAGCAGGCAGGAGTCTAGATAAAGACTGGGGGTTAAAGGGGGAAGAATGGGAGAGGGGAAGGAGTCCAGACCAACAGATTAATTGGATCTAAGAGGAAAATTAAGAATTAATTTTGGCTCCGTGAAAGGAGACAGAGGGAAAAGAGGGGAACTGGAGGAAAGAAAATAGGGGGGTCAAAGAAGGGGAGGGAGTTTTAATGGAAACCAGAGAAGATGATGTGAATTCCATCCGGTTGGAGGGAGCCCAGAGGGAAGATGAGGTGGTGTTCCTCCAATGTGCAGGTGGACTCAGTCTGGCCGTGCACGAGACCGTGGACAGACATGTCAGCAAGGGAGCAGGATGGGAAATTGAAACTGGTGGCCACTGGGAAATGCACACTATTGTCGTGGACAGAGCCGAGGAGCTCAATGAAGTGATCTCCAAGTCTCTAACGTGTAGGGGACAAAGCTGATCACCAGCAGAGCTGGAACTTAGTCCTCAAAGTATGAGGGATGCACTTTGGGAGGACAAATAAAGACAGTACCTTAGCAATAAATGGCAAGGCCCTAATTGCAGAGGGATCTTGGAGTGCAAGTCCTTGCGAATGGCAGCGCAGGGAGATGAGGTGCTGGAGGGCATCTGCAATATTTACTATTGTGAGCCAGGCCTTAGGAGGTCATTGCAGGGAGATTATTTCTGAAACAGAGGTAAGGTCACAACTGGAATACTGTGTTCTAATATTCAAGACAGGCATATTCTTGTTGGTACATTATGAGAAGGATGTGATTGCACTGGAGAGGAGACCCGCCATTATTTATGAGGAGAGAAGTTGGTAACAAGATCCCAAGATAGGTAAAGGTTCCATTATTGTCATGTAGCACTACATTTAGAATGTAACATACATAAAATTTTTAAATTCTTGTCTACCATAAGGAAGACAGAGTCACCACTTTGTTCAGCGCCCCTCACAAAAATGAGGCCCCTTATGGGATGAACTCATGACCCCTGGTTTACAAGGCCAGTGCTCTGACCACCAAGCTATCAGAAACCAGATATAAGAGCAGAGGTAGGCCCCTTGGCCCATCGAGTCTGCTCCTCCACTCATCCCCACTCCCCGGCTTTCTCCCCGTAACCTTTTTTTTTTGATGCCCTGACTAATCAAATACCTATCAATCTCTGCCTATCAAACACCCAACGACCTCACTTCCACAACCGCCACTGGCAACAAGTTCCACAGACTCACACTCTGAAGTAATTTTTCTGCATGCCTGTTTTAAATTGATGCCATTTTATCCTGAAGCAATGCCCTCTTGTCCTGGACTCCCCCACCGTGGGAATCATCCTTACCACATCTATTTCATCCAGGCCTTTCGACATTTGAAAGGACCCCCCCCCCCCCCGACCTTCCGTACTTCAATGAGTATAGTCCAAGAACTGACAAACGTTCCTCATTCCTGGTATTATTCCAGTAATCATCTCAGAACCCTCTTCAATGCCAGCACATCTTTTCTCAAGTCCTCCAAGTGAGGGCTCACTAGTGCCCGGCAGAGACTCAACATTACATCCCTGCTCCTACATGCTATTGCACTAGAAATGAACGCCAGCATTGCATTCGCCTTCAAGGCGAGGTTCGCGTTACTGAGCAGAGGAGTTTGAGGTTTAAAAATATGAAACATACATTTAGCTTAATGAGTAAGATGGGGCTGTGAGGGGTATATTTTTTGGAACCTGGAATGTCCTGTCTGAGAAGATGGTTGCAGCAGGTATTCCCACAACATATAAGAATCTAGACAAGCTCTTGTGCCAAGACACAATGTTGGAAAGAGCTTAATGTTCAGCATGGATGAAAACCAGCCTGTTTCTGTGCTATATGATGCCATGACTAGGGACACTGAACACCTGGCTCATGGGGGGATCCTGTGCAAAATGTGCGGACTGATCCCTTGCATTTGCTGTTACCCATGTTTTTAAGCTGTCCTTTTCCAAATATGGATTGGAATGCTGGTGTAAATGCAGCCTGGTCCATAAGGTGAGGTCACATGGGATCCAGAGTCAGTCATGGAAGCCACTGGGTCCCTTTTAACGTGGACACCCATGAGGCTGCAGATGCTGGGATCTGAAGCTCCTAGATTTTTCCCAGGCACGGTTAGTGCAACACAGTTGCAGAACTAGCAGGCCCAGGTTCGATTCTGGCGCTGTCTGTAATGAGTTTGTACGTTCTTCCACATCTACATGGTTTCCCCTGGGTGCACTAGTTACCTCCCACCCTTCAAAATGTACCAGGGTTTGTAGGTTAATTGGGTGGGACGAGCTCATGGACCAGAAGGGTCTGTCACCGTGCTGCAAGTCTAAAAAATTTAATGTAAAATGATGAAGGGTTTCACTCGAAACGTTGACCACTCTTTTTCTGCCACTGAGGTCATTCCACCTGCTGAGGTCCTCCAGCAGGTTTTTGTCTTTCGCCCTTTTAAGTTGCAACGGGTCTTTCTTTGGCTGTGTAGGTGGGCTCACCCACCTTTAGACAAATAACTTTTGTTTAGCTTCATAAAACTGTCCGGAAATCAGAATAAAACATCTCTACTCCCGCAGATGCAGGTTAAAGGAGCCGCGTTGTTTAAGAACGGTGAAGGTTGTCCAACGTTAATGTTGGCCCCAAGATCCGCGGGGGAAGTGGGCAAAGGATTGGCTGATAGAAGTTCAATTGAACAAGTGCAAAGAGATGATTGGGAAATGGAAGCAGGACAGGGCTCACGCAGTGAATGGCAGGGCCCTGGAGAGCATTGTTGAACAGTGACACCTTGATGGACAAGCTGATGGGTCCCTAGTAGTGTATAGGGTGAAGACCAAGGCAGGTGGTGGGATTGCCTTCATTAGTCGAGGCATTGCGTACAGGGGAATCTCTGTTATAGGGGGAGGAGGCTTGCATTCCTGGAGATTTTGACTTTAACTAATGCAAAACTGCATCATTAACGTGTCAAGAAACACAGGTCGAAAAAAATATCGAGTTATGTACATTTCTCCACATGAATTCCATGAGAGTGAATTTTATTGTATGGGTCAATTTTGTGGATTTTGTTTTCTGTAACATGGAGACGGCCACATGGCTTGGTACAGATCACTGATTGGGCCGCGGTTGGAGTATTGTGTGTGGTTCTGGGAAGGATGTGACCCTGCTGGAGAGGATGCAGAAACCTCATCTGCTCGACCCTGTACAGCATGGTAGATGAAGGTCAGGCAGAAATGGTTCAATTCCACCTTCCCTCCTCCCTGCCCTCGACTCTTTTCTGCGAACAAAACTGTGAATGCTGGAAAATATCAACTAAATACCGAGCATAGAACACCACAGCACAAAACCCATGCTTCTACCTCACAAGCCTCTATTTTTCTTTCGTCCATGTGCCTGTTGTACCAGCCTCCTCCACCACCCCTGACAAGGCATTCCAGGCCCCCTCTATGTAAAAAGCTTATCTCTGCTGCCTCCCCTAAACTTCCCTCCCTTCACTTTGTACACGTCCTCTGGTGTTTGCTACTCCCGCCCTGGGGAACAGGTGCTGACTTATCTCCGCCTCTCCGAATCTTGTCGACCTCTATGAAGTCAGACCCCTCATCCTCCTTCGCTCCAGAGAAAAAGTCCCAGCTCTGCTAACCTTGCCTTATAAAACGGATGTAGAATATAATGTTTCAGTCAAAGTATTCCATTTTGGTTGGAAGAATGAGAAGAGGCGATATGAAGCTCCAAAGTCTGCGGATGCTGTGAGTATTGTCAAAATGCCGCAGGTCTCACAATGCCCAAAAAAGGAGATCCAAGAACAGTGATTTCACTACCCCCCCCCCCCTCATTTATTCCCCCTTCACCACCCCTTCCTCACTTTAGTCTCAGGTAAAGGGTCCCAACCTGAAACGTTGACTGACTGTTTCTTCTTCATGGATGCTGCCTGGCCAGCTGGATCCTTCCAGCATCTTGTTGCTTGTTCAGCATCTGCAGCTCATGGACAGGTCTGGAAAGTGGGGTTTTTTTTCCCCATAAATGCTGGTTATGCACCTTTATCTTTGCTCTATAAAGTACACTGGTCGACCTGAGTTTCTCCAGCATTGTGTTTCTACGTGGGGAAGTAGTTACAGGATGGAGGATTTGGGGCTTGGGAGCAGGCAGCCTGCAACTAAGGACTAGTGTCCCGTCAGTGAAAGGTATAAATGTAGAATGTGTGCATGACGTTGTACAGGAGGGAGCAGGCCATTCATCCCTGTGACCTGAAGCACACCTTTACCCTCACCCAGTTTCTATCCCCCCACCATAACAAGCCTCAACAGGAGGGGTTTAGACAATGAGCTTCACAATCCCAAATACTTTGATGGAAAAGAACATTTTCTGGTCCACCCCATTATTTAATCAGCATGAACCAACTCCATCCTGTACTGACCCCTCTGGTAACTTGTTCCTCTCCAGACTAAAAAGGCCTCCCTTCCAATGGTCACAGCCTGACCTTCACAACAGTGTTATAAATCTTCTCTCTCTCTCTGTGATGACCAGAATGGTGCAAAGTTCTGTCGTTTTTCAGATTGCACTTTGACCACACTGCTCTACACATGGATCACATCTGATTGTTATGCCCATACTCAAGGGAAGTTATGAAAGCAAGAATTAATTCTCCCTGTCCAGGAATTTTGGACGTCTAACTCTGACGAGAGCTCCCAGGACTCATGTTAGACATCATGGGCAAGGGTTCAGAGGTCAAACTGCGACCTCTGCCCAAGAACCTTGGTGGACAAACTGACCTCTGTGTCAGAGCTCCATGGGACAGGCAGCAACTCTGGAGGCTCTGGGCCCCCACTGGGGTCACAGTGCGGGGGGGGGGGGGGGTTCACTGTGTTCAGGAGCCTGGGTGGAGGGGTCACAGTGTGTCCTCTGTGCAGGAGCCATGACATTAAGATATAGGAACCAAAGTAGGCCATTCAGCCATCGAGTCCGCTCTGCTATTCCATCATGATCCACTTTCCTACTGTCCCACTCCCCTGCCCTTCTCCCCATAACCTTTGATACCCTGGCTATTCTGATAGCTACCGATCTCTGCCTTAAATACACCCAATTACCTGGCCTCCACAGCTGCCCATGGCAGCAAATTCCAGAGGTTCATCACTCTCTGGCTACAAAAATTCCTCCACATCTGTTTTAAATGGACGCCCTTCAATCCTGAATATATACCTTCTTGTCCTAGTGCCCTCTTGTCTGCACTGTGCGTGCGAGCTGAAGGGTCCACACTTTGTGGGTCTGCACTGTGTGTGTATAAGAGCCGCAGGATCCTTGCTCTGTACCCTCTATCAGTAGAGTTAAAAGTAGACCTGTTCAGAGACCCCAGGATCTCAGTGCCACTTCCTTGATATCAGATCTCTGCTGCTCCGCTTGTGTGGAGACCAACTCTGCCTTTGCAAAAATACTGGCCAGGTCGTAGCCCCTGGGTGTAGACTTCCCTGTTTAAAGAACACTCCCAAGGACGGGGAAGTGAACAAAATCGGGCGCAAAGAGCGAAGCTGTTTGACCAGTTTTTATTGAAAACATCACCCAGCGGCCGGCTCGACCTTGGCAGTGCCCACCCTCCCAGGCTCCGCGACGGTCCCACACGCGGAATCGTCTCTGAAACTAAAGTTTTGCCTCGGAAGGTGCCATCTGTGCCCTGGTCTCGGGACACGGAGAGTTCCAGGGAAGCTTGTCCCAGGCTGGGACGGTGACGGGTGGCTCGGAGTCCGGCGGCCGGGTGCTGGGAGCGACATTAGCAGGGGGGGGGGGGGGGGGAGTTACACGGGCTGCCGGTCCCCCTGGCGCAGGAGCCGTGTGGGCCGGCGAGCATTGCCCCCGCCCGTCACATACCTTTCCTTTTATGGAGTGTCCCGACCCCGACGAGAGTTAATTTCGGTGGCCTGGCCGGCGAAGTTAAGGGGGGGGGTAGAGGAGGGGGGTGGGGGGGGGTCAATGACCATCGAGGGGGAGGGAGAGGAGTGGGGACAGTGATCATGGGGAGGGGATGGGGGAAGAGTGGAGGTCAGTGACCATGGGGAGGGGGTGGGGGGGGCTGTGACCATGGAGGGGAGTGGAGGAGGGGAGAGGGTCAGTGACCATCGGGAGAGGGGGGTGCGGGAGGAGAGGGGGGTCAGTGACTATCGAGGGGAGGGACGGGGGTTAGTGACCATGGAGGAGGGGAGGGTGGATCAGTGACCATCTGGTGGAAGGGAGGGGGTCAGTAACCATCTTGGGGGTGATGGGGGGTGTAGGAAAGGGGGGTCAGTGACCATCCTGGAGGAAAGAGAAGGTGATGGAGGGGGTGGGGTTGGTGGGTGAGGGGAGATCAATGACCATCCTGGGGGTAGGGGAAGAGGTCAGTTACCAGGATGGGGAGGGGGGCGTTGAAGTGACCAGTCTAGGGGGAGGGTAGAGTTCAGTGGTCAGGCTGTGGGGTGTGAGGCAGTGACTTGTCCCGGGGGGGCGGGTGGAATCAGTGACCCCCCCCCCGCCACCTTCCGACCCGAGCGTGTGCCCCAGCGCTGCGGAACGCCTTATAAAGCGCTGCGCTATATTTACACCCCATCTCCCCCTCCCGTTTAACCCTTGGAGCATTATTTTTAGACCGTTTCTCGGCAGAGCTTCCCGAGACGAGGGAGGGTGACAGCTGTTGGGGTGGTTCATGCAGAGAGAAAGTTGGTGGAAAGTCAGGCGAAGGTGAAGCGTGCCCGAAGTACTCACGTCCGTGGCTTTCTTCTCCGCCAGCTCCAGTTTCTCCTGCGCGTCTTTCAGCGCCTCCGAGTACTTGTCGAGCTCGTCCTCCGTCTGCTTCAGTTTCTTCTGCAGCGACACCAGCTCGTCTTCCAGCTTTGCAGGCGGACGGGCGAGCGCAGGAGAGAGGGTGTGCGAGAGGCAGCGAGGGTGCAGAGAGAGAGACCGAGAGAGAGAGAGAGAGAGGGGCAGAGTTAAGCAGACCCTTCAGCTACCTTCGCCGCATTCTCCTCGGCGGCCAGTTGTCGCTCCTCCGCCTTGTTGAAATCCTCCAGAAACTTATCCCTCTCGTCCTCCGCCGTTCGCAGTTTCTTTTCCAGTTGCAAAGCATCATCCTCAAACTACGCACAGATCGGAAAAGGGAATTGAAAACACACACACACACACACACTTGGCGCGTCTCGTTCGATCCCGGGAGTGGGGGGGGGGGGGGGGGGGGGGGGGGGCTGAGCCCGCGAATTTCATTGCTCCGGTCCCGCGGGGAATTTGGACACATGATTTGCATCTGATCGTCTCAACTTGCTGGGGGATGGCGAGCCGCCTTCCCTCCTCCCCCGGGGACTGCCCCCCCCCCCCATCCCTCCTCCGGGGCGCATCTCCCCCAGAGCCCGGCCAACCTGCTTGCTCCTGTCCTCGGCCGCCTTCTTGTCCGCCTCGGCTTGCTCGGCGCGGTCCAGGGCGTTCTCCTTATCCAGCTTCAACATCTGCATCTTTTTCTTGATGGCCTCCATGGCTGCGGTCGGTGCCCGGTCCAAGGGGAGAGGCGACAACGGTGGCGGCGAGGAGCGAAGCGGGAGAAGCCGAGCAGGAGACGGGACTGTTACGAGTGCACCAGAATCCGCGCTGGCCTCTCAGAAATATCTCCTTCGTAGGGGGGGCAGATTGAATTCCTCAGGACACTTAATACTTTTTTGGAAGCGGCTTCTGCCCCTATGGCGATGTCGCTCCCGCACCAGACAGCTGATTTGTCGAGCTGTGGACCAGCACCATCACCGTATATGGGGAGAGCCTCGGTGCCCCAACGCTGTCAGCACATTCCCTCCCCGGCCCCGCCACCAAAGACTTAGAAAAAGGAGTGTCCCAGCAAGTCAGGGGAAGTCTCAAGCCGGACAGTCGGGAGAGGGAGCGAGGGATCGGCCGGCGGGACAGGGGCTGGGATGAACAAGCCAGGGGTCTTCCCATCACGACGGGACACCGGGACGGGGAGGGATACCCGGACTTGCCTGCCGGAGACTGGCCGGGACGGGTAGAGACCCGGAGACTGGCCGGGACGGGTAGGGAGCCGGAGACTGGCCGGGACGGGTAGAGACCCGGAGACTGGCCGGGACGGGTAGGGAGCCGGAGACTGGCCGGGACGGGTAGAGACCCGGAGACTGGCCGGGACGGGTAGGGAGCCGGAGACTGGCCGGGACGGGTAGGGATACCTGGAGACTTGCCAGGATGGGGAGAGACCCAGAACGGGTAGAGATCCGGACACTGACCGGGACGGATAGAGACCTAGCCGGGATGGGTAGAGACCCAGAGACTTCCCGGGACAGGTAGAGCCTCGGAGACTGGCCGGGATATGTAGAGACCCGGAGACCGGCCGGGAAGCGTAGAGACCTGGAGACTGGCTGGGATGGGTAGGATACCTGGAGAATGGCTGGAATGGGTGGAGACCTGGAGATCGGCTGGGACGATAGAGACTCAGAGACTGGCTGGGATGGATAGGATACCTGGAGAATGGGTGGAGACCCGGAGACCAGCCAGGAAGAGTAGGGACCCAGAGACTGGCCGGATGGGTAATACCTGGAGACTTGCTGGGACAGGTGGAGACCCAGAAATTGGCTGGGATGGGTAGAGACCCAGAGACTGGCTGGGATGGATAGGATACCTGGAGAATGGCTGGAATGGGTGGAGACTGGCCTGGATGGGTAGGGAGAGGATTTGAAACTCTCTCTACTGGTGAGAGATAGGGGCCCCTCTCAACAGGACAGGACATGAGATAGATTTGGAGACCCCACGACAGAAAAAGGGGAGTCTCATTGCCGAATCAGAAAGTCAGGTCATCAATGTTGACACAAGAATTCCAACTCATAGTGAGAAATCGGGAGGAGTTGGTGATTGGGGAGGGGGAACCCCTTCGCATGGGGGCAGGTGAATCTTTGGGGTTCTTTTCCTGGGGTCCATGGAGACTTGGGATGTTCAACACTATGATCCTTTATTATTAGGGGATGGAGACACATGAGGGTAAGAGATGTGAGTGGGAAAGCAGGTACCCGGCTAAACGGTCTCCTATTTCTTATTATCTGGACTGGAGATAATCTCCCAGTCTGAACAGAGATGGGGAGGGTTGGGATTCTGATGGAAGTTGGGAAATCTTCAGCAAGATGGGACGGCAGGAAAACAGTCACCTTTCTCCCACCATGTGAGGGGGGCAGTGAATGTAAGAAAAATAGAGTTTGGGGTAAAAACACAATGCTGGAGACACATCACCAATGTTTTGGGCTTCGGCCCTTCATCGAGGAGTGGAAGAATGTCGGGAGGAGCCCATCGACTCTGCCCCGCTACTTAATCACGAGCTGATCCATTTCCCCACTCAGCCCCACTGCCCGGCTTTCTCCCCATATCCTTTGATATATGGATAAGGATATATGGCTATATCCTTTAGCCATATCCCTGGCTAATCAAGAATTGATCAATCTCTGCCTTAAATACACCCAGTGAATTGGCCTCCACAACCGCCCTTGGCAACAAGTTCCACAGATTCTCCGCCCTCTGGCTGAAGAAATTCTTCAGCATCTCTGTTCTAAGTGGACGCCCTTCAATCCTGAAGTTGTGCCCTCTTGAATAGATTCTCCCCACTCCCCACCATGGGAAATCTTTCCACATCGACTCTGTCCACACCTCTCAACATTTGAAATGTTTCAATGAGAGCCCTCCCTTCGGTCTCCTAATTTACTTGTGGAATGTCCAGCAGAGTGGGTGCTGAAGGATTGCTCCGGTCTGAGTGAAGAATGTTATCCTTGTCTTGCCACGAAATACATACCCATTTACTAACAAAAACTGCAGATGCTTGAAATCTGAAATAAAAAGGAGAAAATACTGGGAAAAGCTCAGCAGATCAGTCAGTATCTGTGGAGAGAGAACTAATTAAATTTTCTGCTCCGAGTTCCTTCATCAGACTGAGAAAGAGAGAAATGCCAATTAGTTCATCCCCACCAGCTCTCCACACATCCCTTCTTTTACCAACACCTTTAAAAATTCCTCGTTCTGAAACTACACTCCCCACCTCCTGCCCTTCCCTCTCCACTCAGAGAGCCCCTCCCCTTTCCCCTATCACTTCTCAGCTCCCCTTCCTTCTATCTGTTGGTCTGTGCTCTTTCCTCCTGCCCCTTCCTCCCTCTTCTCCTCCCTAACCTCTTCAATTAGGCACCTGGCTGGCTTTGCTCATACAGAACCTTGACGAAGGGCCCAGACTCTGCATGACCCACAACCCCAGCAGAATTTCCATTAAGAATTCAGTATGTTTTGATTGCATTTCGTATATTGCCCTCAAATAGCAAACCCAGCATCCCAGAGTAACGAATCATCGCTCCACGCTATGGTAGGGACAAACCCATTTAGGTAAGGCAAACCTGTAGACAAGACTCCCGACGTAGTCTCAACAAGACCCCGCTTAATTGCATTGACCCTCATGCTGTAATCAAACACTCATTTTGAAGCTCCCGCAGATCATTTTCCATCCTAATCATCTACTACATTTGTCTGTTGATTTTCAGTGATCTCTCTACATCCATACTCAATTCCCTCAAGCGCTCATATAAATGCTTTGCAATCTCTTGTGAGAGCTTCTGCCTCCACAACTGCTTCAGGCACAGCGCTCCAGATTTCTGTGGGGCACACAGATCCCCTCTTACCTTAAAAAAAAGTCCTCTCTAGAACTACATTGCTCTGTGATGGGGGGAAAACGCCTCACAATTCAAAGTTCAGCTTTATTTTTGGATTATGTGCGGGGCATCACATTTTGCGGGCCTGGTCATGCAATCTCAAGAAAAGATCTGTATACAAAAGTGAGGGGTGTATACAAGAAGGAAGCACAAAGAGTGCAACACAAAAAAAAATTCAATAAAAAAATAATATGCAAAGCTAGAGTCCTTAAATTGAGTTTGCCAGTGGAGCGTCTGATGGTGGAGGGGGAGCAGCTGATCAGAGCGTTTGCTGGGCGGTGTGGACTCTTGATGATCGCTGCTGCTCTCCGACGGCAGTGTTCCCCGTAGATGTTCTCAGTGGTGGGGAGGGTTTTGCCTGTGATGTCCTGGTCTGATTTAACTAATAATAGCCCCAAAACCTCCTCAATTCCAAGGAAAGTAAACACAGTCAATCCAGTCTCCCCTTGCAACTAAAATGCTCAATCTCAGCTAACATCCTGGTGAATCTTCTCCAATACAATCACATCCCTGTGGACCTGCGCCCCATTTTTCTGTGCCTCACCCATATCCCTCGAAAACATTCCTACTCATATCCCTGTCTAAATCTCTTTTAAAAGGTCCACGTTCCCCATCTCTACCACCTCCTCTGACCCCCTCACTCCACAGGCCCATCACCTTCTGTGTGAACAAGATTTTCCTCAGGTTCTCTCTAAATCTTTCTTCATGGGGCAGGGGGGGGGTGGAGGTTGGGGGGTGCGGACCGCACTGGGTGACACCAAAATGACTGTCAATAAAATTTTTGTGCAGTGTTTCAGTAGAAATTTTTAATTTTTTAAAATAAAAATATCCCAGCAGTGAATTATAACACCAAAAACATTTTTGTACCCCAGCAAACATGCGCCACCCCCCCACCCCACTCAGTGCTGACCCCACCCCACTCAGTGCTGCCCCCTACCCCAATCAGTGTTGTCCCCCACCCCACTCAGGGCTGTTCCCCCCCACCCCACTCAGTGCTGACCTCACCCCACTCAGTGCTGCCCCCTACCCCAATCAGTGTTGTCCCCCACCCCACTCAGGGCTGCTCCTCCCCCCACCCCGCTCAGTGCTGCCGACACCATCCCGGACACACCCGTTTCTGTTCTTTCGGTCCATGGTGGGGTTGGGGGGGAGGGTGTCACCACGAGTTACCACACTGGGTGATATCAACCCTCGTGATGCCACTGTCTTTCTTCCCTCACCTTAAACCCATGTCCTCCAGTTTTAGTCTCCCCCAACCTGGGAGAAAGAGAGTGAACAATTTTTTAAAAAAATGTTAGACATACTGCACAGTTACAGGCCATTTCACCCCACGAGCCCATGCCACCCAATTCCACCAAATTAAACTACAAACTCCGGTGTGTCTTGGAGGTAACTGTAAACTCATGCAGACACAGGGAGAACGTAGAAACTTGCAGACAGCATGGGATTGGTACCCACTGTAATAGCATTGCGCTAACCACTACTAACCCACCGCCCCTCAGCCTCCTATGGCCTAACTCACAGCCTCCAGTTTTAGTCATTCTCTTGTGAGTCTTTTCTGAATCCTTTCCAGATTAATGACATCCTTCCTGCTGCTGGATGACCAGAGGGGCTTACGATGTGGTCTCGCCAATGTCTGGCACAGTTTAACATAACATCCCAACTCTTGCATTCAGAGCCCAGAAGGTATTTAGCTTTATCTGTAGCGAGAAAATGTATTGCTAGTACGTGGAAAGATACAAATAAGATTGATATTAATAGATGGCAATAATGAGCTGAAATATTGTTTAATAGTGGAAAAAATTATGTATGTTTCGTGTGATAATTATAGTGTTTTTTATTAATAAGTGGTTGTTATATTCAAAATATTTACATTTCAATTTAAATTGATTAGATCTTAATATGTATGCTTAATTTTTTTTATATATTTTTTATTTTTTTTCTTTATGGCTCTCCTTAGGCTGAAGGGGGGGGGGTTCTTTTCTTTTCTTTTTTCTATATATAAAAAATAACGTTCATGTTAAGGGTTAATTGTTGTATATGTTATGTACTAACTGTTTTTTGAACGACATAAATAAAGTTTTAAAAAAAAGAGCCCAGAAGGTAAGCCATGCCCCAAAAGCCCTCTTCACGACCCTGTCTCGGTGTCACCACTTTCATAGGGACCATGTACGCGAGCCCCTTCCCTTTTGCTGTTCTCCAGGGATTCTGGGCACTTACAGTGCAAGCCATGCCCTGAATGAACTTACAAACACTTGGTCCACCTTCTTGGTTGATCCAGACCAACCAATCTCAATATGGCTCCCCTAAGGGTCACAGCATCATTAAGTGGGGCTCAGGCTGAAATCATTAAAGAAAATGTTTGTGATGTGGTCGAGAGAAAAGCAGAACTTGACTTGACTGCTTCACAGGGGAGGGGGGGGGGGAGTCCGTAAACTTTGAGATGAGTCCTAAGGGGCCCATAGCAAAATATGGTTGAGAATGGCTGACGAGAGTCCTGCTGATGTAACGGCTCATGAATCTTTCTCCCTCCAGACCTTTCCCTTCAAGGTGATCAGAGTAAATGTTGGAGAGGATGAAATCCCCTATTACAATATTTCTCTGAGTCCACCACCACCTCTCTGGCACGTTTACTTCTCCATGCCCTGCTCACAATTGGGAAGCCTGCAGTGCACCTTCAACAAAGTGTTTAGCACTTCTGGATGGCTAAGGTTGAACTGTGTGGTGTCATTTGAAGACCCTTCTGGGATCTCCTGCCTCATTGCTACAGGAATGGTATCGCATAAAACCATGAGCTGATCCATTTCCCCACTCAGCCCCATCGCCTGGCCTTCTCCATATAACCTTTGATGCCCTGGCTAATCTCTGCCTTAAATACACCTAATGTCCTGGCCTCCACAACCGCCTGTGGCAACAAATTCCTCAGATTTACCACCCTCTGGCTGAATAAATTCCTCCTTTCTAAGCAGATGCCCTTCAATCCTGAAGTTGTGCCCTCTTGTCCTGGACTCTCCCACCATGGGAAAGATCCTTTCTACATCTACTCTGTCCACGCCTTTCAACATTCAAAATGTTTCAGTGAGATTCCCCCTCATTCTCCTAAATTCCAACGAGCACAGGCCAAGAGCCGTCAAACACCCCTCATACGATAACCCTTTCATTCCTGGAATCATCCCAGCGAACTTCTCTTGAACCCTCTCCAATGTCAGCATATCCTTTCTTAAATGACGAGCCCAAACTGCTCACAATTCTCCACGTGAGGTCTCACCAGGGCCTCAAAAACCCCCAACGTCAAATCCCTGCTCTTGTATTCTATTTCTCATGAAATGAACACCTTCTTCACCACTGACTCAACATGCAAGTTTACCTTCAGGCGAGGTCCCTTTGCACGTGGGTATTTTAAGATTTATCCTCACTTAAAAAATAGTCTGCCCGGTTTTTCTTCTACCTAAGTGCGCGACTGTACATTTTCCGACACTGTATTTCATTTGCCTTTCATTTTACTTATTTTGCAATCTGCCTGACACTTGAGTTACCAGATCTTCTCTACACTTTCCACCATCTCGCTGTGATAGAAGCAATATCAAATAACCCTGCCCCGACACCGGATCTCCACCCAAAACATTAACAGTTTCTTTCCCATTTATTACAGGAAAAGCATTCCAAATTCCTGCCACCTCTTCACTTTTTAGATTGAAGCAGGAGTGTTCCGAGAGGAATAACCTCTCAATCTCATTATTTCTAAATTTAAGTGAGTAGCTGAGGACTGAGTCCAATTGCCCTTGTGTTGATTAAGGTCGGGACGCGACACAGGCCCACCTTCCATGAAGGAGGTCACAAGGCTCCCTGCTTCTTCCTTCATAACAGACCCCCTCCACCACCATCCTCCTCCGCCTGGCAGAACTTGTTCTCACCTCAATAACTTCTCCTTTAGCTCATCCCACTTTCCCCAAGTCAAAGGAGTAGTCTTGAGTACCCACACGGGCCCCAGCTATGCCTGCCTGTTTGTGGGCTCTGTGGAGCAGTCCATGCTAAAAGCCGACACACACAGGCTCCTCATCTCTTCCTCCACCTCACTGACGACTACTTGGTGCCGACTCCTGCACCCAGAATGAGCTCATTGACTTTATTCACTTTGCTGCCAACTTTCACCCAGATCTGCTCCATCTCTGTCTCCATCTCAGGAGACCAACTATCTACAGACATCTATCAAGCCACTAATTTCCAGTTACCTCTTTCCAGCCTGTTCCCTATAAGGATTCTATTCCTTTCTCTCAATCCCTCCATCTCTACATCTACTCCCAGGATCATTTCTTCCATTCTAGAAAATCCAAGATGTCCTCCTTCTTCAGTAATGTGGCTTCCCCTCTGTTGCCTCCAACCACATCTCCTCTATTTCCTGCACATCTGCCCTGGCCCTTTCCGCTCGGACATGCAACAAGGACTGGATTCCCCTTGTCCTCACCTACCACCCCACCAGCCTCTACATCCAACATATTACCTTCTGCAATCTCTGTCATCTGCAACGTGATCTCACCACCAGACACACCTTTCCCTCCCAACCTCTCTCAGCTTTCCACAGGGACCATGACCTCCGCAACACCCTCATCCACTCCTCACTAACCCCCTCGGTACCTACCCCAGTGACTGCAAGAAATGCTCCACTTGTTGCCCACACCTCCTCCTCCCTCAGCACCATTCAGGGCCCCAAACAGACCTTCCAAGTGAAGCAACACTTTGAATCTGCAGGGGTCACCTACTGCATTTGTTTCTCCCATTGTGGTCTCCTCTATATCAGGGAGAGAATGGGGTATGGTTTCACTGAGCACCTTAAATCTGTCTGCTGCCACAGCAAGGACCTCTCAGTGGCCAACCATTTAAATTCCACAGCCCAATCCCATACCAACATGTCTGTCCATGGCTTCACACACTGCAAATTGGAGGAACAACACACGGCAGTCTCCAACCTGAGGCATCAATATCGACCTCCAATTTCTGTCAACTCCCTCCCCCCCAGTCTCTCTCATTTCCCCACCCCTCAGTCTCCTTTCCTTCAGCTCCCCATCCCCTTCCCTTCATTCTCCTGTGAGCCACCCTTCTCACCCCTCTGCCCTCCCCCACCATCACTTCTCAGCTTCCATCCACCCGCCTGTATCAACCTATTACCTGGTAGCCTCTTCTCCCCATTCCCCTCCCTCCCTTCTCTCCTCTCCTCTCCTCCTCCCCACTCCTCCAACCTTTATGTCCACTTGTTTAACCAGATTCCTGAAGAAGGGCTCAGGCCCAAAAGAAAAATAGCAGCGTTGGCGCTGGTGCGGACCCGGAGCAGAGACACAGTGCTGCTCCGCAAGGTCCTTTTCCTGGCTCAGGTGCTGACAGCTTCGTACAGGCTTTAAACGGCCTGTTCAAGGAGCCAATAGTGTTTACTTTAAACTCGTGCAACCACGGAGATCTCTGCCCAAGGCAGTGGCACCTGTGTTGGACAGTATACCACGAGAGGTGGCAGACCCTAGGGGAGCAGTGGACCAGCGCAGGGCACCAGAACCGGGGAGAACACCCCCTGTTGAGAAGTAGAACCATGGGGGATGACCCCACAGGATTGGACAGACTATCGAGGAGCTCGTTGGCCAAAGGGCCCACATGGGCAGTGGGCAGCTGGAGACTGGTTCATGATAACCAGGTATTGGAACCGGGATTCGAGAGGGTGCTGAGGGCTCCCGAAGGGCTGAAGGCTTCTTGACCATGTTGAAGGTTCAGATCTGGCGCTCGGGCGGCCATGGATCGAACAGGAGTCTGCAGGAGTGCTGGAGGGGAATCCAAGGATACTCGGTGTCTCTGAAGGGACTCCTTTTGCTTCTCTTCCTTGTATTGTTTGGGCCTCTGGTTGGGCAATGCTTAATGATTGCCTTATGGCAAGCAAATATTGAAAGTAGGTTACATTTTTAATGACCATCAAGTTATCCTTTGAAATGTTGGCTGGCTTTTACTCCCTGCCGCATAGTCTGCTGAACTTCTCCGGCACATTTCTAGATTCCACTCAATCCCAGTCTCTACAAATGTCCTTGTTTTACTCCTCTCTAAACTATTTACCATTATCTAACAAAAAGTCTTTTCCTTTAGTTCTGTCGATGAAAGTAGTGTGGAACGGAGTAAATGTGCACCAATCAGCTGTCTCCGCCCCATGCCCCACCTTCGGAATCGTGCCCTTACCTCCAGCTCTGCTGCTGGTCTCTTGCTGTTCCCTCTGTTCTCTCCCAGGTCCTCCTCGCTCTGCTGTATTGCAGAAGTATGCAGCCTCATCATGCTGATATGTTTCCCCCATTGTATATAGTTCTCATTGTCGGTTGTATATATGGAGCTGGCCCGCCCATGGATAACTCATGCCCTATCACTCCTCCCCCGTGGTCCTGGGCCATAAAGGTCGAGCCACCTCTCCCTTGCCACCTATCCTGGGGTCCGGGCCAGCAAGGTTCTTCTGTGTATTAAAGCCCATCATTCCCTCAGTTTGTCTCTGTGGTTACTGGAAGTGCCTTACACCCATCCCATTAGTACATTGTAAGTTTAGGCATACCGCTCGGTAACAGGCCCTTCCAGCCCATGCCGCCCAATTACACCCAATTGAGCTACAACCCTGATATATTGTTGAAGGGTGGGAGGAAACCAGAGCCCCCAGAGGAAACCCACACAGACACAGTGAGAACGTACAAACTCATTACAGACTGTGGAATTTGAACCCAGGTCTCTAGCACTGTAACAGGGTTGTGGTAACCATTCTGCCCCAGTAGTACACCCATCTTACTCAACTAATATACCAAGGTTACGCCAAAACAATCCTATTTTAACCAATATTCTTCCTCATTGAACCTCATACAGCAGCAATTATCCAACACCTTTCCAGAAATAATTCAGCGTCATCCAAAAGGACACTGAGAGTTTTTTTAAATATATAAAGAAGAACGAGAAACATGGGTAGATCTAGGACCGATTGCTGGAGAAATTATTATGGGTAACAAAGAGATGGCAGAGGAACTAAATGAGTATTTTGCATCTGATAGTCAGAGGTCTCAGGGAATAGAATTTAGTACAGTCAAGATTACTGGAGAGATAGTGCTTAGTAACCTGAATGGACTAAACCAGTGGTTTTCAACCTTTTTTCTTTCCACTCACATCCCACTTTAAGTAATCCCTATACCATCAGTGCTCTGTTATTAGTAAGGAATTGCTTAAGGTGGGATGTGAGTGGGAAGCGAAAGTTACTCTAGACCCAAGTGTTAGTGAAATATTTTGCTTGAGAAAAATTGTCATTGGCCCATTTCCTTTGGAGCTATGAAACCCCGCACATAACGAGTCAATGAGGTCCGGTTAAATCAGTGGCTTTCAAACTTTTTATTTCCACCCACATCCCACCTTAACCAATCCCTTACTAATCACAGAGCACTGATGGCAGAGGGAATACTTAAAGTGGGATGTGAGTGGAAAGAAAAAGGTTGAGAACCACTGGACTAAAGATAGATACGTCTCCTGGACCAGATGAGGTGCACCCATAAGTTCTGAAGGAGGTGGCTTTGGAGATCGTGGAGGCATTGGAATTGATTTTCCAGAAATCAACAGACTCTGGCATGGTTCTGGAGGACGGGAAGGTCGCAAATGTAGTTCCGCTGTTTAAGAAAGGAGAGAGGCAGAAAATAGGAAATTATAGGCCTATTAGTCTGACGTCGGTGGTTGGAAAGTTATTGGAGTCAATCCTCAAGGACGAGGTTATGAAATACCTCAAGGTGCAGGGCATGATGGGTCCAGGCCAGCGTGAGTTCATGAAGGGAAGATCCTGCCTGACCAACCTATTGGAAATTTTTGAGAAAATCTTAAATAGCACGGACAAGGGAGCGACTGTGGATTTGTGTATTTGGATTTTCAGAGGGCCTTCGATAAGGTTGCTTTAATAAGATGAGAGCCCATGGAATTACAGGGAAGATATTAGAATGGGTGGAGCATTGGGTGACCAGCAGGAAGCAAAGGGTGGGAATAAAGGGATCTTGTTCTGGTGAGTTGCCAGTTACTCGCGGTGTTCCGCAGGGGTCAGTGTTAGGGCCTCTTCTTTTTACAAAGATGATTGAGATTATGGAGTGAATGGTTTTGTGTCCAAGTTTGCAGATGACACCAAGATAGGTGGTGGAGTAGGAAGTGTTGAAGAAATGGAAAGGTTGCAGAGAGACTCGGACAGCTTAGGAGAGCGGGCGAAGACACGGCAGATGAGATCCAATGTGGAGAAACACACGATTGGATATTTTGGAAGAGGAAATAAACAGGCAGATTATTATTTAGATGGGGAGAACATTCAAAATTTGGATGTGCAAAGGGACTTGGGGGTGGGGGGTGGTCCTCCTGCAGGATAACTTTAAGGTTAACCACCAGGTTGGATCGGCAGTAAAGAAAGCGAATGCTGTGTTCATTTTAATGGGAATAGTGTATAACAATAGACAATAGACAATAGACAATAGGAGCTGGAGTAGGCCATTTGGCCCGTCGGGCCAGCACCGCCATTTTAGATCATGGCTGATCATTACCATCAGTACCCCTTTCCAGCCTTATCCCCATAACCCTTAACTCCGTTACCCACAAGAGTCTTATCTAACTCTCTTTTGAACATAGTCAGCGAATCCACCTCTACCACCCTCTGTGACAGAGCATTCCACAGATTCACACTTCTCTGGGTAAAAAAATGCTTTCTCATCTCCGTCCTAAAGGGCCTACCCTGTATTCTTAAACTATGCCCTCTAGTCCTCGTCTCCCCCATCATTGGGAACAAGTAATCAGACTTCACCCTGTCTATCCCCCTGATGATTTTGTATACCTCAATCATGTCCCCCCTCATCCTTCTAAACTCCAATGGATACAAGTCCAGTTTTTCTAGCCTTGCTGCATATGACAACCCCGCCATCCCTGAAACTAACCTTGTAAATCTGCGCTGCACACCCTCTATAGCTAGTATGTCCTTCCTCAAGTTTGGAGACCAGAACTGGACGCAATACTCCAGGTGGGGTCTCACCAGGGCCCTGTATAACTGCAGAAGGGCGTCTCTGTTCCTATACTCCAATCCCCTCTTTATGAAAGCCAACATTCCATTTGCCTTCTTCACAGCTTTCTGAACCTGCATGCTAGCCTTCAGTGACCGGTGAACAAGTACACCCAGATCCATTTGCACTTCCCCACTCCCTAGCTTGTCTCCATTTAAATAAAAAGGTGTTGATAAGGCTCTATGGGGCACTGGTGAGACCTCATTTGGAGAACTGTGTGCAGTTTTGGGCCCCTTATCTTAGAAGGGATGTAATTTGTTGGAGAAAGTTCAGAGAAGATTTACCAGGATGATCCTGGAATTCAAGGGCTAACACATGAGGAACATTTAGTGACTCTTGGACTGCATTCATTGGAGTCTAGAAGAATGAGAGGGGATCTCTTAGAAACATTTCGATCACTGAAAGGATTGGACAGAGTCGATGTGAATAAGATGTTTCCCTTGGCGGGTGAATCCAGGACTTAAAATTAGAAGGTTCCCATTTAAAACGCAGAAATTTCTTCAGCCAAAGGGTTGTGGATTTGTGGAATTCGTTGCCACATCCAGCTCTGGAGGCCCGATCACTAGGGGAGTTTGAGGAGAAGAATGATGGGTATCTAATTAGTCAGGGTATCAGGGATCTGGGGAAAAGACTGGAACGTGGAACGAGATGTGAGAATGGTTTAGCTCAGGGTGGATTTGTGGAGCAGACTCGATGGGCCAAAAGGCCCACTTCTGTTCCTTTTTCTTGTGATCTCGTAATCCACTGTTAATGCGGGATAACTCCAATTCTATTCCGCAGTGTCCAGCATTACCTCAGTGTTATTCCGGAAATAACCAGGCCTATCCAGTATTATTCAGTATTACATCAGTAGTAATTACCACTACTCCAGCAATTATTCTATCAATCCTGTTATCCAGTGCTACTCTCACCTTGTTTAAAATGACCATCGCAGATTCCAGGTTTCTTTTTCCTGCCGGCGTGGCAAAATTACCATTAACTGATAGTGTAATAAAAAACTGTACTCAGCGTATACATCTAAACAAATAAAGAAATGTAAACAAACTGACTAAAAATACAGAGATAGAAAAAAAATCAATAAAGTTCACAAGTCAGAGTCCTTAAATGAGTCCCTGATTGAGTTTGTTGTTGAGGAGTCTGATGGTGGAGGGGGAGCAGCTGTACCTGAAACTGGGGGTGCGAGTGATTGCTGCTGCTCTCCGACGGCAGCGTTCCCCGTAGATGTTCTCGATGGTGGGGAGGGTTCTGCCTGTGACATTCTGGGCTGCGTCCGCTACCGGCAACATTTCTCCAGCATTAAGATTCAAGATTCCTTTTTTTATCATGTAATAGTACAGAACATGTTTCTTTGGCTTGGCTTCGCGGACGAAGATTTATGGAGGGGGTAAAAAGTCCACGTCAGCTGCAGACTCGTTTGTGGCTGACAAGTCCGATGCGGGACAGGCAGACACGATTGCAGCGGTTGCAGGGGAAAATTGGTTGGTTGGGGATGGGTGTTGGGTTTTTCCTCCTTTGCCTTTTGTCAGTGAGGTAGGCTCTGCGGTCTTCTTCAAAGGAGGTTGCTGCCCGCCAAACTGTGAGGCGCCAAGATGCACGGTTTGAGGCGATATCAGCCCACTGGCGGTGGTCAATGTGGCAGGCACCAAGAGATTTCTTTAGGCAGTCCTTGTACCTTTTCTTTGGTGCACCTCTGTCACGGTGGCCAGTGGAGAGCTCGCCATATAACACGATCTTGGGAAGGCGATGGTCCTCCATTCTGGAGACGTGACCCATCCAGCGCAGCTGGATCTTCAGCAGCGTGGACTCGATGCTGTCGACCTCTGCCATCTCGAGTACTTCGACATTAGGGATGTAAGCGCTCCAATGGATGTTGAGGCTGGAGCGGAGACAACGCTGGTGGAAGCGTTCTAGGAGCCGTAGGTGGTGCCGGTAGAGGACCCATGATTCGGAGCCGAACAGGAGTGTGGGTATGACAACGGCTCTGTATACGCTTATCTTTGTGAGGTTTTTCAGTTGGTTGTTTTTCCAGACTCTTTTGTGTAGTCTTCCAAAGGCGCTATTTGCCTTGGCGAGTCTGTTGTCTATCTCATTGTCGATCCTTGCATCTGATGAAATGGTGCAGCCGAGATAGGTAAACTGGTTGACCGTTTTGAGTTTTGTGTGCCCGATGGAGATGTGGGGGGGCTGGTAATCATGGTGGGGAGCTGGCTGATGGAGGACCTCAGTTTTCTTCAGGCTGACTTCCAGGCCAAACATTTTGGCAGTTACCGCAAAGCAGGACGTCAAGCGCTGAAGAGCTGGCTCTGAATGGGCAACTAAAGCGGCATCGTCTGCAAAGAGTAGTTCACGGACAAGTTTCTCTTGTGTCTTGGTGTGAGCTTGCAGGCGCCTCAGATTGAAGAGACTGCCATCCGTGCGGTACCGGATGTAAACAGCGTCTTCATTGTTGGGGTCTTTCATGGCTTGGTTCAGCATCATGCTGAAGAAGATTGAAAAGAGGGTTGGTGCCAGAACACAGCCTTGCTTCACGCCATTGTTAATGGAGAACATGTAATACAGAACATGTAATAACACACAAAATTGCCTTCTGCCTGCCTTAAGTCGGACAAAGGGCGGCACAGTTGCCATAGAGGTTAGCACAATGCCTTTACAGCGCCAGCGATCGGGACCTGGGTTCGAATCCTGCGCTGTCTGTAAGATGGTTGTATGTTCTTCCCATGTCTGCGTGAGTTTCCTCCAGGTGCTCTGGTTTGCTTGCACGCTTCAAAATGTTGGGGTATTGTAGATTAATAGGGTGTAAACTGGGGAGCAGAGAAATGACCTGGTACTGTGCTGTATGTCTACATTTTTTTAAGAATGAGTTGCCATCAGTGTCGCTCGGTGCCCCTTACGGATCGAAAGAAATGGAAGCAAAAGAGAACCTCTTCAGAGGCAGCGAGTGGCCATGCATTCGCCGAGTGTCCACGTATTCGCTTCCAGTGCCTCAGATCCAAACCTCCGACACGAGCCTGAAGCCTGAAGCCCTTCAGGACCTCTTCTTGCCCTCAGCTCCCTCTTGAATCCTGTCTCTGCCACCGGGTTCCCTTGAGCCAGTCTCCGGCCACCCACAGCCCATGCGTGTCCCTCAGCTGCTGACCCCCTCGCTGGTCCTCCACCGTGGACCCTCAGATTTACTTCAGAATTACTTTAATATTTTCCAACATTTTTGCTGTGACTGTATATAACATTAATACAGCATCATGCAGCAATGTCACCCGGCCACCCAAGTTGCTCCCAGATAGTCCAGCATTATCTCAATAAACGTGTACCTCTGCAGACCAGAAGCTGTTGGCAGCTGGGGCCTCGAGCCCAGCCTTTCAATAAGTGCTCATGTAATCTGATGTAGCATTAACTCTGCATTCCTTCCTGTCTCAAACCTTGTTTATCAGAGATCAATCTAACCCTGCCCTAAAAAACATTTCAGTTGTTTAAAGAAGAACATTTCAATGACTCACAACCTGATGGAGGAAGTAATTTCACTAGTTTTAGAGGATGGTTCTGATTTTAAACATTCATTTTCTCAATTCTACCTCAACAGTTTCTTCATGTTTCACTGTTTCAAGAATACAGCACGGTAACAGGCTCTTCCAGCCCACAAGCCCATGCAGCCCGATTGCACCCAATTAGCCTCCAACCCCGTATGTTTTGGAGGGAGGGAGGAAACTGGAGACATGGGTAAAATGTACAAACTCCTCGCAGGCCGGGCTGGATTTGAACCGGGTCGTTGGCGCTGTAACACTGTTGCGCTAACTGCTACGTTGACCGTGCCTGTTTCAATCACGTTCCTCATTGCATTTCCACCAGGAGATTCACCAGGATGTTGCCTGGATGCAAAATAAGTCTTATGAGGCAAGGTTAGCAGAGCTGGGACATTTTTCTTTGGAGTGAAGAAGGATTAGAGGAGACTTAATAGAGTTCTACAAGATTCTGAGGCATCGATACAGTAGACGGTCTTATCCATCTTCACCATAACATCCCAGCTCCTATACTCAATACTTTGATTTATGAAGGCCAATGTGGCAAAAGATCTCATTACAACCCTGTCTACCTGTGAAGCCGCTTTCAGGGAATTATGTATCTGTATTCCCAGATTCTCCGTTCTACCGCACTCCTCAGTGCCCGACCATTTAGCATGTATGTACGACAAAATGAGGTCTACAAGATTCTGAGAGCCATAGCTAAGGTGGACAGCCAGCGCCTTTATCCCAGGGTGGGAGTCGCAAACACCAGAGGACGTCTGTTCAAAGTGGAGGGAGGAATATTTAGGGGAGACATCAGGGGTAAGTTTTTTTTATACATAGAGTAGTGGGTGCCTGGAATACATTGCCAGGGTGGTGGTGGGAGCTAGAACAATAGAGGGATTTATGAAACTCTGAGACAGGCACATGGATGAAAGGAAAATAGAGGTAGGGAGGGTTCCATTTATTTTGGTAGGAATTGATACATCATTAGATGCGTGAAGTTGAGCAAAAATGATGGGCTTTTATTAACAATGGAATGAAGGCACGTTCCTGCTGGTTGACTGTCCAAAACTGAGGAGGGGGCTGAGGGAGTCTGTGGGAGGGGCCATAGGTACAGTCGGCCAATGGGTGTGTCCCAACAGATAAATATATACATACAGTGGTTTACCACAGGAATATATGGGTCAGCACAACATCGAGGGCCGAAGGGCCTGCAGTGTGCTGTAATGTTCTTTGTTCTATGTGCACCTTCCAAGTATCTGCTCGTGAACCTGCTTTCAGCTACGTCCAATAGGCTTGTATCCTCATGCAAGGAAGAAGACCAGAATCGTCCTCATACAAGATGGAGCCACTTTATCTCCTTCCCCAGTTCTACTCCCACCTGACGAGCCTCCTTCTCCATATACAACCCCAAAGCACAAACTTCTCCAACTTCAATTAAACCACATCCCCCTCATCCTTTCCTCTCTCCCCTCCATCCACCCACACCCCTTCCAGCCTCCCACTCTTCAGTTCCTTTCCCCTTCCCCCATAGACCCCCTCCCACCGTATCCTCACCCTTACTGTTCCCACCAGGCCATCATCTCTTCCTTACATGGCTCCACCAATCTCCTTCCCTCACTAGCCATCTCCACCTCCACCCCAACCCCCAACAATGTGCATCTGCCTTTCCTTCTTCATTTGCTTCCACTTGCCACCGTCTCCCAACCCAAACTTCCATGTGCCCAACATCTTTTGCCCCTCCTTGGTCTGCCTGTCATTCACAATCCCCCTCCTCCTCCCTCCAACACGGGCTGTCCTCCCCCTCTTCATTTCCTTCCATGGATTGTGTCTTGACCCAGGGCTCCTCCAGCAGTTTCAGCGTGTGCAGCGCCCCAGCATCTCCACAATACTTCAGATGTGGTCTCCTGAATACGGTAATATACCTGAACAATATGTTCACACAGAGGCTAAGCTACCACCATCAACTCATTCACTCTGTGTGGACTGTTCCGACATGCCTCCACACCACCATGCTGTTCATAGCCCTCCCAGCAAGACCCTGACAATATTGGCCATTTCCATACCTCCAGAGTGACCCGTCTGTGCAGGCAGATGTCAATGGTAGCATTCACCACAGACTTCAATGTTCCAGAACAGTCAGCTGAGGAAAAAGGGGTTTGAAGATCAGGAGTAAAACACAAATGTCTGCAGACCCCGTGATTGAAGTAAAAACACAAGTGCTGGAGAAACTCAGCAGGTCAAACCGTGTCCTTTATGTCGCAAAGATCCAGAACTAACGTTTCAGGCCTGAGCCCTTCACCAAAGGATGGGAAAAATGTCAGCAGGCGCCCCAACAAAATGGTGGGAGGAGGGGCACGGTTCTACAGACAGGAGGTAGGAGGTGGATATGGGAGGGAGGGCAAACATGGGGTGGGGGGTGGCTCTGAGAATAGAGAGGGAAGGGGGTGGAGAGCTGGAGGGAAGGAGACAGAGGGAAGGGGAAGAGAGGGAAAATGGGGGGTGGGCCAGCAGAGACCGGAGAATTTGACGTTAATACCATCTGGTTGGAAAATTAGGAGTTGCTCCTCCAATTTACGGGTGGCCTTGATCTGGCACCAACACGTCTATCCATGGCCCCTCCCCCCGCCCATCTTCCCACCAATTTCTTCAGGCTCCTGGCTCATACCTTGATGTAGGGCTCGAGCTCGAAACATTAGTGATGAACCTTTATCTTTGCTGTATAAAGTACATGGTTTGACCTGCTGAGTTTCTCCAGCGTTGAATTTTTTCTTTGAAGATCAGATCTGGCACAAAGCTCATATCCCTCGATAACTTTCCAATCCTCGTGCCTGTTGAAATGTCTTTTACATTTTCTCATTGTACCCACCTCTAACATTTCCGCTGGCTACTCGTTCCACAGATTCATCATCTGTGTAAAAAAAATTACCCCTTGGTTCCCCTTTAGATTTTGCCCCTCTCACCTTAAAATGATTCCCCATCCCAGTTTTAGACACCCCTTCCCAGGGAAAAAAGGCCCTACCCTTCAGGATAAGGTCACCTCTCAGCCACATGGGTGGAAACATCCTGGACTATCCTCATTGAGGAGACAATAGCAAATCAATGTGTGCAAAACCATCGAGGACCCCTTCCACCCTGCACACGGCATCGTTCAGCTGCTCCCGTCGGGGAAAAGATCCAGGATGAGAACGCTGTTTCATCGGATGATAATAAACTTGGCTTAACATGAAATTAAATACCAGGGACATTTTGGTGAGGGGAGGAAAGTTTAGGGGAGATGTTAGCGGTACGTTTTTTTACACTGAGAGTGGCGGGTGCCTGGAATGTATTGGCAGGGGATGGTGGTGGAGGTGGATCAGCAGGGATATTTAAAAAGACTGGAGCGAAATACGAAAGTCTGCAGGCACTGTGATTGCAATAAAATGCTGGAGGAACTCGGCTGGTCTCACAGCGTCCACAGGAGGTAAAAATATTTCCTGAAAAGTCAAGTTCAACCCCACGAAGTAGTGTTCTCCGATCCTCAGTGCAAAACATGCAGACACACAACACATAGACAGACAGACAATACATACGCAGGGCAAGTATTCGTCTCTACAAATAAATAAATAAAGATTCGAGTCTTGGGCGGTGAGTGCGAGTGGTTCCTTTGGTCGGTTCAGTGTCCTCACTGCCCATGGGAAGAAGCTGTTCCTCAGCCTGGCGGTGCTGGCTCTGATCCTCCTGGATCTCTTCCCCGACGGGACAGCTGAAAGATGCTGCGTGCGAATAAACTAGCACCCAGGCCCAAGGCTGAGCTTTAGCAAGGCCCCCCTGCAGTGGCGTATCTAGGGAAAAGAGTACCTATAGCAAGCACTGAAATTGCCCTCATCTCCCCCCTCCCCCAGTTAAAACTTACTGACCAACCCTTCACCCTGAAACTATCCCTCGCCGCTGCCATGCCATCCACTCGCCTTCCCTACTGTCATCACCGCTGTGGAATAGTCATATCTAATGTTGTGTTGAATATATTGAGATATTGGAAAATAATCTACACCTTAAAAACATGACAGTCGTTTCAATTTAAAAAACCCCTTCAAAGGCTTCCTCGAAGCGGCCAAAGTTAAAGGTGTTGAGTGGCTGAGGGCGCCCTCTCTTACCTTCGGTGAAAGGTGACTCTTGGTGCTGACCGCCCAGTGTGAGAGAAGCAGGAAGATGCCGAAGCCCATGCTCATCCTTCAGCTCATACCCTCCTCAGCCCTGGCTCCAACAGGGGATGGGGAGGGTTCAGAGTCAGACATCAGTAGCTTAGGAGTGTGTCTATAGGCCGACTGCTGAAGGGAAGGTTTGGAGTCGGGCATCAGTAACTCCAGTGTAGGCCAAAGGGAGGATTCATAGTCGGTGTTAGGAGCTCAGGAGTGCGTCTGTAGGCTGACTCCCAAGGGGAGGTTTCGGATTTGGGCATCGGGAGCTCCGGAATAGGCCAAGGGGAGGGTTCAGAGTCGGTGTCGGGAGCTCAGGAGCGCGCCTGTAGGCCAACTGCTGTGGGGAGGATTCGGAATTGGGCATCGGGAGCTCGGGTCCCTGCCTTTCCAGTGCAGGTTAATCCTGCTCCGTCCCCCAGCCCCAGAATTTTCTCCCAATATTTTCCCGAACATTGAATAAACGGGCCGACAATAACCTGATTTACTCTCCCCCTCTTCAGCAAAGGTGGCACTTTGTTGCTTTCCAGTCAGCCGCAAAGGGTTAACTATTTCTGACCACCGTCACCTACCACCGCACCTTGGGATACATCTCATCAAGTCCTGGGTAGTTACCCACTTTATATATCCATTACCCCCTGTCAGTCGAAATAAACCTTTGAATTTCAACATCCCAACTGAAATGTCCAACAGCAATAGGCCGAGAAGTATTCACTTCAGTCCTCACCACACACTGACTGGCTTTGCCAATAGATTATCGCTTTGAACCCAAATGGGCTCCACTCTTTCCCTAGTTATCACGTCCTCATTGTCTGGCTTGTGGTTTTCCCGAATCCCACCTGTATCCCATGTATTTCATGGCCTCTCTGGCCTGTTCCTTTAAGCATCTCCCCAAAACTCTTTGTTCTCTCGCAGAGCCCTCTCCTGAATCTCCTGTCAATACCCATTCTAGAACCACAGAACACCGCAGTGGAGAAAAAGGCCCTTTGGCCCTTCTAGTCTATTATTCTGCATTGTCCCAGTGACCAGCACCCAGTTCATAGCCCTCCATACTTCTCTCACCCATGTACCTGTCCAAATTTTCTTAAAATTTAAAAACTGAGCCCACAGTCACCACTTCAGCTGGCAGCTCGTTCCACACCCCCATTAGTCTCTGCGTGAAGAGATTCCTCCTCATGTTCCCCTTAAACTATTCCCCTTTCCCTCTTAACCCATGTCCTTTGGTTTGTATCTCACCTGCCCTCAGTGGAAAAAACCTGTCTGCATTTACTCTGTCCCTCCCCCTCATAATTTTAAATACCTCTATCGAATCTCCCCTCATTCTTCTACACTCCAGGGAATAAAGTCCTAACCTGTTTCACCTTCCCCTGAAGTCCGGGCAACATCCTAGTAAATCTTCTCTGCACTCTTTCTATCTTATTGATATCTTTCCTGTAGTTAGGTGACCAAAACTGAAGACAATACTCCAAATTTGGTTTCACTAATGTCTTATAGACATGTCTTTAACATAACTTCTATACTCAATACTTTGATTTAAAAAGGTCAATATGCCAAAAGCTCTCTTTACGACCTTATCCACCTGTAACATTATGTATCTGTATTCCCAGATCCTTCTGTTCTACCACACTCAGTGCCCGACTGTTTACCGTGTACGTCCTTTCTTGGCTTGTCCTTCCAAAATGCACACTTGTCTGTATTAAATTCCATCTGCCATTTTTCAGCCCATTTTTCCAA
The DNA here is from genome assembly GCF_036971445.1 of Narcine bancroftii. NCBI lineage: Eukaryota > Metazoa > Chordata > Chondrichthyes > Torpediniformes > Narcinidae > Narcine > Narcine bancroftii. The sequence continues at coordinate 24,725,191 of NC_091479.1, read as the reverse complement.
CTGGTCCAGATCCCTTTACTTGTTTTGAAAACATTCCTTGTTGTCCATAACACCTCCAATCTTAGTGTCATCTGCAAACTTGCTGATCCAATTTACCACATTATCATCCAGATCACTGATATAAATGAGAAACAACAATGGTCCCAGCACCGATCCCTGAGGCACCCGACTAGTCACAGACCTCCAGTCTGAGAAGCACCCATCCACCACTACTCTCTGGCTTCTCCCATCCAGCCATTGTCGAATCCAGTTCACTACTTCACCATGAATACCTAGTGTCTAAACCTTCCTGACTAATCTTTCATATGGGACTTTGTCAAAGACCTTACTAAAATCCATGTGGATGACATCTACAACCTCGTAACCTCCTCAAAAAACTCTATAAGATTGGTTAAACTCGACCTACCAGGCACAAAGCCATGTTGACTTTCCGTAATCAGTCCCTGACTAACCAAATAATTGTATATCTTATCTCTAAGAACACCCTCCAATAATTTACCTACTACTGACGGCCTATAATTTTTAGGGTTATTTTTGGAGCCTTTCTAAACAACCTGAGCTACCCTCCAATCCTTTGACACCTCACCTGTGGCTAAGGACATTTTAAATATTTCTGCTAGAGCCCCTGCAATTTCGACACCAGCCTCCCTCAAGGTCGGAGGGAATATCTTGTCAGGCTCTGGGGATTTATTCACCCTTATTTGCTTCAAGGCAGTAAGTATCTCCTCCTTTTTAATCTTTATAGGTTCAGTGAGTGTGTTCATACCTTTCTCGTTCCTCAGCTCTACATGTATAACCTCAGTAAACTAGCCCTCTGGCCTGTCCTGCCTGAGCTCAGCTGTGATATTTTCCCTTGACGAGCAATTCCACTCCTCCACTTCTATCATGTCTATAGTAACAGACGTTTTCCTTACTTCCCATGACTTTGTGCTCTTTTCCTGAGAGAATACTGATGATAAAAAACATTTCAGACCTATTTTGGCTCCATACAAAGCGGACCACTCTGATCTTCAAGGGGACCAATTTTGTCCCTTACTATCTATTTGTTCTTAATATACAGTACCTGGAGATACCCTTGGGATTTCCCTTTACATTTTCTGCCAAAACAACCTCGCATCTTCTTTTAGCCTCCTGATTTCTTGCATTTTTTATACTCCTCAAGTACCTCATTTGATCCATGTTGTACATCTTTCTCTTCTTCCAAACCAGATCCATAATATCATTTGAAAGCCAAGATTCCCAATGCTTCTAAACTTGCCTTTAATCCTGACAGGAACATACAAACTGTACCCTCAAAATTTCACCTTTGAATGTCCTTCACACATCCTTGCCCGAAAACAACTTATCCCAATCCATGCATTCTAGATCTTTCTCATTTTCTTAAATTCAGCCTTTCTCTCATTTAGAATCTCAACCCGAGGCCCAGATCTATCCTTTTCCATAATTAATTTAAAACTAATCACATTAAGATCACGGGACCCAAAATGCTCCCCTACACATTGCAGTGAACTGGGATTCACTGGTCGAGTGTTGTACTGATGGCCCCGCCTCCCGGCTCCATCCCCATCTGCCCATATATAACCCTGGTTTCCCGCCAAACCCTGAGCCCTTCTGAAAACCATTATGAGACCCTACCCTCAGTTATAAGCTAATAAAAGCATTTGTTCTCCCTGCAGTCATGAGAGCTTTTATTCACGCTACAATTTTATTCGCTTATTCCCTAACGACGGAAGTGCTGCTCAAGCCAGGTTTGCTACTGATAGACCCTCTGTCCCCTATGCGGCTGAGGAGTTCATGTACTGGCTACACTGCTTCCAGGCCTACCTGGCGTGACCAGAGATATCTTCCACACTGATGAACTCAAGAGGTCCACAATCGTTTCGAGGGTAGGAACAAAAGGGTACGCGGTCATCAGTGACTGTACTACATATGATGCTGCCATCAAGGCGTTGAAGGCTCGGTACATGAAGTCGCAAAACAAGGCCCTAGCAAAGCATCGAATCGCTCTACGTCATCAACAGCCAGGAGAGACCATTGATGACTACGTACTGGATCTGTGGACACTTGCCAAGAAGAGCAGGTACGAAGCGGCTACGGATTGCATTTGTAAGGGAGAACAGATCCAGGACAATCTAATCACGGGGGTCTTCTCAAGGTGCATTAGGCAGTGACTGCTCGAGTTGATGTAAGAAGGACCGGTCTTGCCATGTCGAGCTGGCTAAATCGTTGGAAAAGGCTAAGATTGAGAACGATGACCTTGAAGCCAGCGAGCTTGCTCACCCAGGTGACCCCTTCCAAGGACCGGCTGCTCTCGCTAACCCAGCCCTAATGGCCGCCACTTCTCGTGCTAGGGAGCACTCCCGTGAGTGTTTTTTTTGCGGCAAGACACAGCATCCCCGATCTCGTTGCATGGCAAAAGGCTCAGTGTTTTCCAGCTATGGCAAGAAAGGATATTGGGTGAGGAGAAGCCCGGGGAAGACCACGGCCTGCACCACTCCCGGATCTGATTCCAGCCCCAAGCCGTCTGTCCCGAATTCACCCAAACCCACTTGCTGCGCAACACGCCGACGGAGGGTGGCAGTGAGGAAATGGCGCAAAAAGGCTCAGCGGACATCTTGTCGTGACCATATTCAAGCAGTGCCATCATCATCGAATGAAGAAGGAGGGTGGCCATCTTGCCACACCACAAGATTGACGCCACCTTAACCATGCAAGGCAACCCAGGACAGTGGGGGCCACTCGAGTGAGGAGTATGGAGTCTTCGGGGACCTAGCCTCAATGGTCCTCGATCAGGACAGACCTCACCAGCTCAGCAACTCCATAGGGACTGTGAAGGTAAACAGACATTCCACTAAATGCCTGATCAACACGGGCTCTTACTGAAAGCTTCATAGACTCACGGACTCTGCAAAAATACAATCTGAAGAGATATCCTTCCAATTATCGCATATTCCTTGCATCCCATTCACATTCTACGCGTTTTCAACAACATTGTAAAGTATATCTGTTGTTTGAAGGGGGGATTTCTGTAAATTTCGCCTGAATATACTCGATGAACTCTGTGCTCCAGTGTTGTTGGGTCTGGACTTCCTGTGTCACCTTAAAAGCATGACCTTGGAGTATTCTGGTCTCCTCCCCCCATAACGGTTCGGAATGGAGGGCCCCTAAAATCAGAACCCACATGCAGCTTCTCCACACTGAATACTGACCCCCCCCCCCCCCCACCCCTCTCTTCCCGAATCAGTCCCCAGACTGCAAACCTATTGCTACCAAGAGCAGGAGGTACAGCACAGCAGACCGAGATTTCATAAAGTCTGAGACACAACGTCTGCTCGACGAGGGTATCATCGAACCCAACACCAGCCCATGGAGAGCGCAAGTGGTGGTGGTAAAAGGGGAAAACAAGTCCAGGCTAGTAATTGGACTCATACCCCTTCTTTAAATTTCGGGCATGGTGAATGATATTGCACAGTATCGGGTCTATTCAACCATTGACCTGAAAGCTGCTTAGCACCAGCTGCCATCCATTCCAAGGACCGTCCATGTATGGAATTTGAAGCTATCGGTCATCTCTATCAATTCTGGAGGGTCTCTTTCGGTATCACCATGTTGGTTTTCTGAGTTCACCACAGACATCCAACACGTATGAGAGGTGTCATTGCTGCCTGGCCGGCCACAGGTCAGACCCTTTGTGGAAGGCAATGGTTCATGGTTTATGGTCTGTGAAGACCCTGAATTGTCTACCTTGGCAAGGGTGGGCTTCTCTGGGGGGGTGGGTGGGAGCAGGATGAGGTGGTGCACCCTGGCATGGAGCAGGGGGCCTTCGGTGAGAATGTGGTGGCTTACCCCATGGTTCGGCTTGGCGAAGGAAAACTGTGGTGCCACAACCAAAGGGAACTCCACTAGGATCCATGTCAATGCGTTGTCGGACAGAATAATGGAGTCGAGGTGTGGGGGGGGGGCAGGTACATGGCTTCCCCCAGGGGTGTAGTTTGGAAAGTCCTGGCCTGCTCTAATCGCCGCACTTTAAGGTCCACCAGCAGGAAGTCAGCTCCCAGGAGCGGTTGCACCACCACCGCAATCATGAATGTCCACGTTGCTGCCAAAGCTGGGGGGTGCGGTGCGGGTGCCGTACGTTTGTATGGTGGTGCCGTTCACTGACCTCAGTGCCATTCCGGATGTCGAAGGCCGAGGGGGGGTGGGGAGAATACTTCTTTTGGCGCCAGTGTCCATGAGGAAGCACCTTCCTAACAGACCGACCCATACGTGGAGGAGGCTGTCACATTGGCCAACTGCTGCAACCATTAATGGCGGTTGGCCATGGCGTTTCCCTGAAATGTGCAGGGTGGGTGGCTTCAACGGCCCCTGCACCCCCCATCAATGGCAATAGTAGTGACACTGTTGGTTGGGGGGGTCCACTTGCCTCTCTGTTTGCTGTGGCCTTGTTGCTGTTCATGTGCGGGGCCCAGCGACCTGCACCACCGAGGTGTCGTTTTCCTTCTTCGCTCTCCAGAGCATGTCTGCCTGGGTTGCAACTTTCCTGTGGTCACTGAAGTCCTCATTGGCGAGCAAGAGTCGGATATCTTCGGGCAGCTGCTCCAGGAAAATCTGCTCGAAGACCAGGCAAGACCTGTATCCCTTAGCTAAGGTGAGCATCTCACTCATGAGGGGGATGGGACCCTGCCCATCAAACCGTCCTATGCAGCCATCGGGTGGTGCACTCACACCGTGGGAACCCAAAGGTGCGGGTTAGTAGCTCCTTGAGGACATCACTTTTGCCTTGCTCTGGAGGCTGCCGCGTCCTGGTCGAGCGAGCTCACCAAGTAGAATTATCATGCGTTGCTGGTTTTGAAGGTGGAACTGGGCCTCGGGCTCGGCCCGTTCAAACCACACGTGTGGCTGCGACGCCCAGAACATTGGCACGTGAAGAGTTGCTTGTTCCATCATCTTCTGGCCCCAACTGGCGGTTTGACCTGCTGGGGGTCACCAATGTAGCGAGCGCACTACCGCGAAGTATGGAAAGAAGGACACACACACACGAGAAGTCAAAGTTGAAGACTGGTTTATTCCGCTGGCAGCTGTGCTTATATTCTCTTGGGAATGACGTCAAGGTAGCGCTGATCTTCGACTGGGTGGTGTTCCCACCATTGTTCGCCCTATGGGTGGTCACCTGGGTTTAAAGTTGTTGGTTCCCGCAGGGTCTACGCGGTCACTGCCTTTGTCAGCCATTTTGTGTACTGGGCCACGTCCTAGTTAGTGGGCCGCTACAATATGTGGAATTAAAATGGTTGGCCATGAGGAGGTCCCTGTTCTTCTAGCAAACAGAGCAAAGGGACTGAACAAGCCGAACTCCAACTCTGCGTCCCGTCTCTCTGCCACAGTGAGACCACCAGATACAGTGGATGACTTCTGGAGATTTACAGCGAAAGGTTGCTTCACTTGGAAGGGCTGATTGGGGCCCCGAATGGTGGTGAGGGAGGAAGTGGGAGTGCAAGTGGAGCATTTTCTGTGGTCGTTTGTGTAAGTAACGAGGCGGGGATTAGTGGGAAGGGATGAGTGGAGGGAATGGTCCCTGGGGAGAGGGGAGAGGGGCAAGGACAACGTGATTGGCGATGGACACATATAGTAGGTGGCAGAAATTGTGGAGGAGGATATGTTGGATATGGAGGCTGGTGGAACGGTAAATGGAGATAAGGGGAATCTTGTCCTTATTCGTCTGGGGCAGAGGGGGCCAAGCAGATGTGTGGGTAATGGAGAATATACAGTCAAGGGCTGAGTTGATGGTGGTAGAGGAAAAGTCATATTTTTTGAAAGATTACATATCTCAGGTGATCTTTCCTGGACCCATTGCACCAATGGCATCGTGAAGAAAGCACGTCAGCACCTCAATTTCCTCAGGAGTTTGCGGAGGTTTGGTATGACACCAGAAACCCAGGAAAATTTCTATAGAGGTGTGGTGGAAAGTGTGCTGACTGGCTGCATATGGTCTGGTCTGGGGACACCAATACCCCTGAGTGTAAGGCCCTGCAAAAAGTAGTGGACACAGCCCAGGACATCACAGGTCCAACCCTCCCCACCATCGACAGCAGTGGTTCTCAACGTTTTTCTTTCCACTTACATCCCACTTTAAGTATTCCCTACACCATCGGTGCTCTGTGATTAGTAAGGGATTGCTTAAGGTGGGATGTGGGTGGAAAGAAAAAGTTTGAAAACCACTGTTTTAATCGTCCCTCATTGACTTGTTCTGTGCGTGGTTTCAGAACTCCAAAGGAAATGGGCCAATGACAATTTTTCTCAAGTAAAATATTTCAGTCACAATCGGGTGTAAAGCAGTGATTCTCATTGATTCAATAATTCTGATTATTCGGGCTTCTGCCCTCTTTTTCGCCAACCCTGACAAAGGGTTTCCAGTTCAAGCTGTCGACTGTCCACGGCCTTCCACTGACGCTGCCTGGTCCGCTGAGTTCTGCGCGTCACTCAGTATCGGTGCTTCTGTTAACGTCTTGACCTCTCGCCACTTTCAGAACAATCTGCTGGGGCCAGGGCAGCAGGTAAGAATCTGTGAGGCTGCAGCACATGTTCGTGCTGGAGAAACTCAGCAGGTCTTGCTGCACTCATGGAAAGTCAATGTTTCAGGCTTTCGTCAAAGTATATACAAAAAAAACAGGCAGAGACTTGAAAAAAAGGATTGGGGATGAGGAGGGTGGGGTGGGGGGGAAGGAGGAGGAGCACAGGTAAAAGGTGGGAGGGTAGAAGTGAACGAAGCTGAAAAGTGATGGGGAGAGAGTTAAGGAGGGTAGTTCTCAGAAGGAAGGGGACGGGAAGTAGACGGAGGGGAAGGGAAAGAGAGAGAAAGATGTTGGTTACTCCCATTCAACTGCTCCACTATGGAGTCTTCAGGGAATGCACACTGTTATGAGCCCAGAGGACCCCAAAACCCTGCAGCAATAGAAATTCACCAAGACAAATGGTTACTAAAACAAAAGTTGCTTTTAATTATCTTTAAAGATGAAAACAGGATCACACTTTAACTTATTGCTATTAACTTAACCCCCCTTCTAATTCTAAGTGCACGTGTGGGTAATGTGTGTGTAAGTTCAGAAAAGTTCTTTGGTTCACAGTCCAACCTCACTTCCTCCAAGTTTACTGGTTGCAGGCAATTCTTATACTGTGCACAGAATTTAATATTTATGAATTTCACCAGGCTTGGGTGCTTGGAAGGTAAAATGGTTACTGCTCAGGAAGGTTCTTGTCAGTTTTCGGAGAGAGATTTGTGGTTCGCTGGACACCCACAACTAATTCCTTTTTAATCAGACACTTCAGTTTCTTGCCGAAGAAACTTGCCCTTTCCAGATGATAACCTCTTTCTTTCAGGTCACCACAAAGTTCCTTTGTGTTTCATTTATTTCAAGTGAAACATTAGGCAGCCAGTCCTCTCCTCCTGAATAGACCACAAGGACTTTGAACAGGCTGAATTAAGAACACAACCCGACTTCAAAATGGGGTTTTTCCACAAGCTGCCTGTTCCAGTCCCAGCTCCTGCTGATGAACTGAATTTTCTCTCTCTCTCTCACACACACACACACACACACACACACACACACACACACACACACACACACACACACACACACACACACACACACACACACACACACACACACACACACACACACACTCAGAGAAAGCCACATGACCATCTTAGAACAGGCAACTACACTCAGACAGACTGCGGCTCTGAACCTAATCTTCCGAGTTTGTTCATCTGTTGCTTTCCAAAGCAACAATCCATTACTCCACAACATGTCCAATTAACACTTACTTGTGAAATCCTTATAGGCATCTTTCAAAGTTTTTGCAAAGGCTCTTGGAGCCTGGACTGTCTGCCTCGAGCAGAGTTCTGGCATTTTAAATGAGATCTGTTTTGGTTGTATTGTGACCTACACTAAAAAAAACCTGCTACAATTGATCTCCTTTAAAACATATGTATATACAATATAAAATATAACATAATCCGTCACAATACCCTGCAGTTCTGCTCTCTTTGAAGGGAGTTCCGTAAAAGTCTCACCTATTATTTTCTTATTCCTGACCAAGGGCTCAGGCCCCCAACATTGTTCACCCTTCATTTTCTGCCCTGCTGAGTTTCCCCAGAACATTTGTGTGTTGCACTAGACCCCAGCATCTCCAGATTTCTGTGTCACCCTCCCACACTCACACCTCTGCCCATGGCCTCATGGCACTTACAAATTGGAGGAACAGCACCCGATTTTCCATCCAGGCCCCCTCCAGCCAGATGGTATTAACATTGACTTTTCTGCTTTCTGCTGACCTGCTCTCCTCTCCCCCCCACACTTCCCCTGTTCAGATCTCCTCCCTTTCATCCAGCCATCCTTCCTCCCCTTGATCTCTGCTGTGCCCTCCCTCCCTTCTCCACCTGCCACCTCCTTCCTTCACGACTACCCCTCCCCCCCTGCCACTCTTGTTTGGACTCCTGCCAGCACTTTTCCATACCGCGATGAAGGGCTCAAGCCTGAAACAACTTTATCCTTGCTGTGTAAAGGACACTGTTTGACCTGCTGAGTTTCTCCAGCGTTGTGTTTTTATTTCTGTCTCCAGCCTTTCTTGTTTAGCTCCCGTCAGCGACAGACTGACAATCAGTTTTGAATGTTTTCAGGTTTAAGTGTGGCATTTCAAGTCGGAAGCAAAACTCACATTTTCGAGGATCGTTTTTGCGGGGTTAACAGGGGCATCGGAAAGTTACCCAGGAACCAGCTGGATTTTGTTTTCAGCGAAATCTTCTCTATCTTAGTTTGGAATTGCATCTCCGAGAACTTGGAATTGTTTGAATACCTTCAAAGGGGAAAGGGCAAGTCACTGACTCGGGTTGGAAGGGAAAACTGGAGTTGGCTACAGTGACTAAATATTCTGCAATGGACATGAGCTCAAACCAGAAACAGTACAGGCGAACTCCTCCTTGTACAATGTCACTTCAGCAAACTGTCCAAACTTTTCAAATTTTGAACGTAGACCACAGCCCTTTCGGCCCACGAACTCATGCTGCCCAAATTGCACCCAATTCACCTACAACCCCTGGGACATTTTCAATCGGACCAGGGCAAAAGAAGATCTAAACTCTGTCCGAGCCCATGGGCCTTCACACTGAGGAGGGCAGTCAACAACTCCCTCTGAAACAGCCATGAGTGAGTTGGGAGTTAGGCAGGCGAGAGAGTGTTCATACCTGCTAGAAGGCCATGGCAAATGTAAGCCACCATGGGATTAAACCCCAGGAAGGAAGTGATTGCAAAGTGCCCACTCTGGGCTGCACCTCTGATTTATTCCCTCTGGAACTGCCGAGAGCATGACTGAACACACCAAGCATCAAGTTTCACCAAGTGAGCTCAGTTCTCAGATTGGAACTGATCTGTTCGCTGGCTCAGCACATTTCACACCATCCAGTGCCACGCTTCAAGGAGCAAGAATTGAAAGATGGAGCTGGGGGGGAGCGAGGGGATTCATGGGGAGAAATTACACTCTGCTTTATGCCACTTAACATAGCTGACTCACAAAGGTGTTCCCTGCGCCAGTCCTGTGTGTAACAGGGTTTTACAGTGGAACGAGGCGTGTATAGATTTTCTCCTTTAGGAGGTTCCCTAAATTAGCTCGGGACTGATTTGGAAAGGTTACTCCTTGCTGACTCAGAAGCTTCTTGGGTTCTCAAACTCAGGTTCGCTTGCCAGACAGCTCCTTTGAAAGGCAAGTGGTACATTCAGAACACACAAAGGACTAGTAGACTTCATAAACTCCTCCAGCAACCAGACTCAAACACCTTGCACAAGGAGTTTAAGAGCAACTGGACAACCCTCTCAGAGCACAATAGGCAAGTGGCCTCCTGTGCTCTATAGAGTTGGGAGACTGCAAAATGCACCAATGTTCCAGCAACAGGCTACCTTTGTAGCTTCCAATTTGCAGATAAGATTCATCTGGTAAAACATGCATGTCTGCAGACACGGTGATTGTCGTAAAAGCACAGAAATGCTGGAGGAACTTAGCCGGTCTCACGGTGTCCTTTGGAGGCCACCGCAAAAGGCCTCATGGTAACTCACCAATAATGGCCATCAGGAGTAAAACGCGAACGTCTGCAGACACCGTGTGGAAAGGGAAGAGGGTGGAGAGCTGGAAGTGAGGGACGACAGGGAGTGAGTGGTCTATCAGAAGTCGATGTTAAGGCCATCCAATCGGAGAGTGTCCAGACGGAATATTAGGTGTTGCACCTCCAATTTACGGTGGCCCTGGTTTGGAAGGGCACGAGGCCATGGACAGACATGTCAGTGAGGGAGTGGGGCACAGAATTGCAATGGTTGGCCACTGGGAGATCCCTGTCACTGATGCAGACAGAGTGAAGGTGCTCAGTGATGTGATCTCCCAGTCTGCATCCAGTCTCTCTGCAGTAGAGAAGGCCACACCGGATGCATGAGATGACCCCTGCAGTAGGAGATGCCGTAGCAAATTCACGTGAAATGTTGCTTCACGTGGAAGGACTGTTTGGGGCCCAGAATGTTGGTGAGGGAGGAGATGTGGGTGCAGGTGTGGCATCGCTTACCCCTTAGTAAGGTCCACAAGCTTCCCCTATTTGGCAGAAGCCCAGGGGGCATTCAACCAAATCAAAGGAGACATTGCTAAGGCCACGATGCATGCCGTGGATGAATCCATCCCATTCCAGGTGGAGAGTGATGCTCCGACTTTGCGCTGGCCACCAGTCTCAACCAGGCGGGCAGGCCAGTAGCATTTTTTTCCCCCACACCCTCCACAGCCCCGAGACACGGCACTCCTCAATCGAGAAGGAGGCACAGGCGATCGTTGAGGCCGTGCATCACTGCCTAGCCAGGAAAAGATTTACCGTACTGATGGACCAACGGGCTGCCGCCTTCATGTTCAACACCAAAATGCAGGGTAAAATTAAGAATGATAAAATCCTGAGGTGGAGAATCAAACTCTCCACCTATAACTATGATATCCTGGCAAACTCAACGATCCCTCAGATGTCCTATCCTGGGGGGCATGTGCCAGAGTGCATCTTGACCACCTCCAGACCCTCCACAATGACCTCCGCCACTTCAGAGGTTGTTCCACTTCATAAAAACCCAGAACCTCCCGTACTCCATCGAGGATGTCAGGTCCCTGACCAGACATTGTCGGGTCTGCACGGAATTAAACCGCAGTTCTTCAAGGCCAACAAGGCCCACCTCATTAAGGCCATACGCCCTTTCGAACGAGTGAGCGTCGATTTCTAGGGACCTCTTTCCTCGACCAATAGGAACATCCTTTTACTTAATGTCATAGATAAGTTCTCCATATTCCCATTTGCCATCACTATATTCATAATGATCGGAGGTCCTCGTTCATGAGTGATGAGCTGCGGCAGAACCTGTTGGCCAGAGACATAGCCACTAGTAGGACCACAGGCTACAACCCCAGGGGGAACGGCCAGGTGGAGCGAGAAAAGGCCACCATTTCGAAGGCGATCCTCCTGGCCCTTAAATCAAAAAGCATGGCGGAGTCCCACTGGCGGAAGTCCTGCCAGAGGCACTCCACGCCATCCAATCTCTCCTATGCACTGCTACAAATGTGACCCCTCATGAACGCCTGTTTTCCTTCCCCAGGAGGTCGGCGACCGGAACCACTCTGCCGCCCTGGCTGTCATCTGCTGAGGAAACACGCGAGGGGCCATAAGACTGACACGTTGGTGGAAGAGGTGCAGCTCCTACAGGCTAATCCACAATACGCTTACGTCCAGTACCCCGATGGCCATGAGGACGCCATCCCTGTCTGGGACCTGGCACGTGCCAGAGACATCCACCTATCCACAGCCCTGACCACACACACACACACACACACACACACACACACACACACACACACACACACACACACACACACACACACACACACACACACACACACACACACACACACACACACACACACCGGCCCCTACAGGGACAGTGTAGGCTAGCAACACCCCCCCGGTCACCCACACCACATGCCCAGGACCTTCACCCAAGCCAAGCCTAGCACTATGACCACACCCACAGACAACCAAACCCCACCCCCTACGGCAACAAGCCCCCCACTATATCAAGACATCCGACCAGCAACGGAGCCGACCAGTACACCCCTGGCAGAACTGCGCAGGTCACAGAGGGCAGAGGAAGCCACCTGACCAGCTGAACCTCCAGGGGCTTGTTTTTTTAAAGAGGGGGTGAGTGGCTGGCCCGCCCACTGATGACTTGAACCTACGTAACCCTTTCCCCGGTGACCTGGCCATAAAGGTCGAACTCCCTGCCCCCTTCCATTCATTCGACCACATGGAGTTGGGCCAGCCGAAATCTAACATGCATTAAAGCATATCGTTCCTCACACCCTTTGGAGTCATTAATAGAGAAGATCAAGGTGGTCGCCTCCCAGAATGCACTCCAGTCTGTCGTTTTGAAGCTGTCCTGCAGCTGTGCTGAGGCTTCCTCTGGCCACGTTCCCCTCTCCCTGAGAACTGGTTTGACTTGTTTGTTAGCAAGGGTTAGCAGGATGGATATGTGGTCTGACCATCCAAGGTGGGGGTGGGGGAGGGGTGTGTGGGGCAGCCTCTACCTCTAGGGACATTTGTGTAACCAGATCTGAAATATTCTCTCCACTTTGTTGCAGAGTTGATGTGTGGTTCTTACATATGTGACAATAAATTCTCATTTCCATCTGGGAATCCTCGACCGGATGGCATTAACATTGACATCTATGGTTTCCATTGAGAAACCTCACTCCCCACCATCCTCCCACCTTCTTCCCCATCTTCTCTCTAGTTCTGTTTCTTCCTCTCTCTCTTCTCTCTCCCTCCTTTCCCTTTTCCCTGTGTCTCCTTTCACAGAATGCAAATCAATTCTCACCTTTCCCTCTTATTCAAGGAACACCTCCTTCCTGTTGGTCTGGACTCCCCCCCCCCCACCCACCACCCATTTCTTCCCCCTTCTCCCTAGCCTTTAACATTTCTAGATGTTTTAATTAGAACCATCTCTGTGTGATGAGCAGATGTTTCACCCTGCTCCGACAGGTAATACCTGAGCTTCTGCCTTCAGGAATCCACGGTCGGACGCCACCATCCCCCTGGTCTCAATATTCACTCGGCCCTTCCATTCACTGTTTCTTTCCTACCTCCGTTGGACCCCCAGAAGCATATCACCTCAGGATTAAATCCCGAGGATCATTCTAGCACATCATTCGGAGCCCTATGACTGTTTCCATTTTCACAAACTCATCTGTGTGTTTTTACTACAACCTCAGCATCAGCGGACTTTCCTGTTTCACAATAAATTCTCATTGATCATGACGTTTGCTTCTCCAAATCCCTCTGACTCCTCACAGTGATCATCACCTTCCAGTTTCACCCACACAGCCTCACACGATGATCCCCCAGTTGAATACTGCCAAAATGTCCTTCCTAATCTTGAGACGCATCTGAGAAAGTGGAAGAAATGGCTCAGAGTGGAAGGTTGCAGTGTGGAATAGTGGATGTTGTAGTGACAGAGTGCTACCACCAGGAGGAGTCAGAGACGGAGTGTGTGGCATCTGGGGAATGTTCTGTCCTTCATGCTGTTTGCTTAGATAATAAATCTAGGTTTTTTTTAAATCTAGTTGTTGTAAGAAAAGAAATATTACATGGTACCAGGAGTGGAAGAAACAGCCAGGTTCTGCCATGCAGAGGAATTGAAAGGAAAAAAAAGAAACACTATGCACCGCAGTGTGCATAGTGATTAACAGTCGATATCAGCAGTGAAAATATGGAGAGTTTAAAAATTCCTAATTCTGTAAAATGGACTGGAAATGTTGACCATGTGCAGAGCTGTTTAAACAAAGCTTTATGTTATACCTGAAAGCCATTGAAATCAGTAGCAAACCAGATACACAGAAGAATTGCACTGCTACTTAACGTGGTGGGACTTCAAGCTCTAGAGGTTTTCAACCCATTTGTTTTGGCCGAGGCGGAAGACCAGAACAAATTCGACAAGGTTATCGAGATGTTTGATGAACCAAAGGAAAATTAAACCTTCGAGAAGTACGTGTTTCACTCACACGCACAGGTGCAAGGAGAGAACTTTGATACTTTTTGAAAAGACTTTAAAATTAAAATTAATTTTGGATCACTGCAAAATTCGATGATCCGTGATAGAATTGTGTTCAGGATTAATGACAAGAAAGTGAGAGAGAGGGGTGGCAGCAAGAGACAGAGCTTACCTTAGCTGGAGCTGTGAAGATACGCCATGCCAGAGAATTAGCTCTGCAGCACGTGAAAATGTTCGGTGGTAGTGTAAAACCCAGTGAAAATGAAGGCAGAGTCTAGCCACAGTGTCTGGACTCAAACAAAAAAATGAGATACAGGAACCAACAAATAATATGGAGAGTGAACGATGTGGCACTAAACATGCAATAAGCAATGCCCAGCTTATGGGCAAGTCTGCAACTAGTGCACAGGGCAGAATCACTATGCAAAGCAATGCTTTTCCAAAGGGAAACTAACGGAAGTAAAAGTGTCCGCACTATAGAAGACACTGTGCACACTGTAGAAGAAAAGTAATAGACTTTTCATGGGCATGGTGGTGCAGGAAGTGAGCAGTGTCGAGCAGGGTAATAGACACAGGGCAAAGGCCAATTTGATCTGTGGGTATGACATCAGGGCAATGAAGATAAAGCCATACATCCATCCAAATTCTGTACTGCTCAAAGCCTACAGAGCATTGACATGGAAGGTACATGCAAACTTAAGAGTGGAAGTGAAAGATAAAGAGCACTATCTCAGGATCACAAGGTATGAATCACTACTGGCTGACAAAGCATATGAAAACTTTAACCTAGTCAAGAGGGTGTATCAGATTAACAGTGGCTATGAACAGAATAGCGTAGAGGAAATATTAATCATTTTCCCAGCATCTTCAAGGGGTTTGGAGATCTACCATTCACTTATAAGATGCAGTTGAAGGAGGACGTACAGCCAGTAGTGCAGGCCCGGGGCAGGTTCCAGCGCCACTAAAAGACAAGCTCAAGCAGGAACTCGACCGAATGACGGCATTAGGAGTCATAAAGAAAGTGGAGGAGCCCACAAGAATGGATGAATCCAATGATGTGTGTCAAAACGAAGGAAGCACGTGCATGCATCTGAATGCCATTATAAAGAGGGAACAGCGTCAGATTCCAACCAGGGATGAAATTACAAGTGAAATGGCCGCTGCAAATTTTTCATTAAATTGGATGCATCCCAGGGCATCCAGCAAATGAAACTGGATGATGATAGAACAAAATACTGTACATTTAATACACCGTATGTCTGAGGATGCCTTTTGGAATTTCCTGAGCTCCAGAAGTGCTCCACGGGAGAATGGAGTACATCATAGAAGGTATAAATGGGGTGCATGTGTACATGGGCAACAAGATTCCATGGGGATCCACACAAAAGCAACACAGCGAGAGGCTCATGAGAGTGCTACAACACATCCAGAAGCTAAACAGAGAAAAATGTCAGTTTAGTGTGAAGAAAATCACCTTTCTGGGAGAGAAACGGTTAGAGGCAGGTGTGGAGCCAGACAGGAGAAAGGTGAAAGAAATTTTAGAGATGCCCAGACCCACTGACAAAAGAGGCGTATTGCGAGTGCTGGGAATGATCAATATCATTGGTGAATTCGTACCAAACCTGTCTTCCAAAACGATGTACCTCAGGAAGTTGTTACAGGACAAATGTGAATTCAAGTGGACAGACCACCACGAGGAAGAACGGGGACCGTTCTAACTATAGAACCAGCGCTTTTGCTATTCTTTGATCCATCCAGAAGGACGAAAATATCCACAGATACTTCAAAAGATGGAATAGGTGACAAACTACTTCAAACTGTGGAAGATTGGAGGCCAGTAGCATCGCATCAAGGACAATAAAATAACATTTGAATGTTGATATGCACAGATCAAGAAAGAGTGTCTCAGTCTGGCATATGGACTCAAGAAATTCCAGTTATGTGTATGGTTGACCAACATTCACAACAGAGACAAACCATAAGCCATTAGTAGTGATAATCAAGAAAAATCTCAGTGAAAAATTGCCGCTAATCCAAAGACTGATGATGAAACTACAAAGTTATGACTTTGAATTGGTGTCCACACCAGAACAACTTATTGTGTTAGCTGATGCATTATCCAGGGCAATGATGCAGAGTGAAGCACACAATGAGAGTCTCATGGAGACAGATGTGAATCTCCATGTGAATCTGATCACTGAATCTCTTCCCGGATCTGACATGAAATCCAAGAAGATCACAGCTGAAACAGAAAAGGACGCAGTTCTACAGAAGGTCATCATGACAAATGGCCTGAGGTGAATGTCAGCCATACTACAACAGCAGAGCTGATCTTAGTGTTGTCAATGGGCTTCTACTCAGACAGAGCAGAATTGTCGTTCCTCAATCACTGCAACAAGAGATGCTGAAAAGGGTGCATGAGGGGCACCTTGGAATGGAAAAATGCAAGAGGAGGAACATAGGAACATAGGAAGTAGGAACAGGAGTAGGCCAAAAATGGCCCATCGAGCCTGCTCCGCCATTCAATACGATCATGGCTGATCTAATTTATGACCTAACTCCCTTCTCCCCATACCCCCTAATTCCTCTATCATGTAAAAATTTATCTAACCGAATTTTAAATATGTTTAATGAGGCAGCCTCAACCACTTCCCTGGTTAGAGAATTCCAAACATTCACTACTCTCTGGGAAAAACTATTTTTCCTCATCTCTGTCCTAAATCTACTCCCCCGAATCTTGAGACTGTGTCCTCTTGTTTTAGTTTCCCCGGCCAGCTCAAAAAACCTTCCTCCATCTATCCTATCCATACCCTTCATAATCCTATATGTTTCTATAAGATCTCCTCTCATTCTTCTGAACTAGAGCAAGTACAATCCTAGACGATTTAATCTTTTATCATAAGTCAACCCCTTTATCCCAGGGATCAACCTAGTAAACCTCCTCTGAACCATCTCCAAAGCCAGTATATCCTTCCTCAAATATGGAGACCAGAACTGGACACAGTACTCCAGGTGTGGTCTCACCAGTACCTTATACAGTTGCAACATTACCTCCCTACTCCTGAATTCAATTCCTCTCGCGACGAAGGCCAACATTCCATTTGCCTTCTTAATAACCTGCTGCACCTGCAACCTAACTTTTTGCGATTCATGCACAAGCACTCGCAAGTCCCTCTGAACAACAGCATGCTGTAGTTTTTCACCCTTTAAATAATATTCAGCTCTTTTATTTTTCTTGCCAAAGTGGATAACCTCACACTTACTAACATTGTACTCCATCTGCCAGACCTTTGCCCACTCATCCCTCTGCAGACTCTCCACATCCTCATTACAATTTGCTCTTCCACTCAATTTGGTGTCATCAGCAAATTTGGCTACACCACATTTTGTCCCCTCCTCCAAGTCATCAATGTAAATGATGAACAGTTGTGGGCCTAACACCGACCCCTGCGGCACCCCACTTACCACTCTCTGCCAACCTGAAAAACTCCCATTTATCCCGACTCTCTGCCTCCTGTCAGACAACCAATTTTCGATCCATGCCAATAGACTTCCCCGGATTCCACTTTCCTGTAACTTACTGATAAGTCTCTTGTGCAGCACCTTATCAAACGCTTTCTGGAAATCCAAATATACAACATCCACCGCTCCATTATATCCTCAAAGAATCCTAACAAGTTTGTCAAACAAGATCTTCTCTTTCTAAAACCATGCTGCGTCTGCCTGATTGAACCCTTACGTTCCAAAAGTTTCACTATTTCATCTTTAATGACGGCTTCAAGCATTTTTCCAACTACCTACGTCAAGCTAATTGGCTGATAATTTCCAGTCTTCTGCCTGCATCCCTTCTTAAAAAGTGGCGTGACATTTGCTCTTCCGGGACCTGCCCAGAATCCAAGGAATTTTGGTATATGACCACCAATGCATCAACTATAACTTCTGCCATTTCCTTCAGAGCCCTTGGATGCATATCATCAGGACCAGGTGATTTATCTGGCTTTAGTCCCATTAGTTTCTCCATCACTACTTCCTTTGTAACAACTATTTTATCAAGGCCCTCCCCAACATTCGCATCCTTAACTCCGCACTTGGGCATGCTGGACATGTCTTCCACCGTGAAGACTGACACAAAATATTTGTTTAATGCCTCGGCCATTTCCTCATTTTTTGCTACCAGTTTTCCTTTCTCATCCTCCAAGGGTCCTATGTTAACTCTGGCCACCCTCTTCCGTTTTATATATTTATAAAATTTTTTGCTTTCAGTTTTTATATTTTGTGCCAATTTACTTTCATAATCCTTTTTCCCATTTCTTATTACCCGCTTTGTAACCCCTTGTTGTCTCTTAAAGTTATCCCAATCTTCCAGTTTCCCACTGCTCTTTGCAGCTTTGTACACCTGCGCCTTCAATTTTATATTCTCCTTTATTTCCTTTTGTTAACCACGGTTGATTTTTCCCTCCCTTGATGCCCTTTTTCCTGACTGGAATATATTGAGCATTACAAAATATTTCTTTGAAAATCTTCCACTGTTCCTCAACTGTTTCATCAATTAGCCTGTGCTCCCAGTCCACTCTGCTCAATTCCTCCCTCATCCTATGGTAGTCACCCCTGTTTACGCATTATATATTAGTTTTAGATCTAACTATTTCCCCTTCCATCTGAATGAGAAATTCAATCGTACTATGATCGCTATTTCCCAGATGGTCTCTGGCTATTACATCATTTACTCTACCTATCTCATTGCACAACACTAGATCCAGGAGAGCATTTTCTCTTGTGGGTTCCTTGACATGCTGCTCAAGAAAGCTATCGCGGATACATTCTATGAAGTCCTCTTCCAGACTCCCACAACCAACTTGATTTTCCCAATCTATGTGGAAGTTAAAGTCCCCCATGACGACTGCCGTATCATTATTACATGCCTCACTTATCTCTCTCTTTATTTCCTGTGCCACTAAACTATTGTTATTTGGTGGGCGATAGATAACACCCACCAATAATTTTTTCCCTTTGTTATTCTTTATCTCTACCCAAATGGACTCAACATTATGCTCTTTAGATCTTATATCATCCCTCACTACTGCCTGGAGCTCATCTTTGATTAAGAGTGCAACTCCACCTCCCTTACCATCCTGTCTATCTCTTTGCACCACCTGATACCCTTGAAAGTTTAATTCCCATTTAGGGTCACCTTGTAGCCATGTTTCCGTGATGGCGACCAAATCATAGGCATGGGTATCGATTTGCGCCTCAAGTTCACTAACCTTATTTCTAATACTGCGGACATTCAGATAAAGTGCCCTTATGCTCTTTGTCCTTTTAATATCTAGTGACTTCTGTAACCTTTTCTTTTGATTTTTCTGCCAGTACTGCTGTTTATTGGCCAGGGATAAACGCTGACATTGACAGGATGGTTTCCAGCTGTGAGACCTGTTTGAAACATCACACAAAACAGACAAAGGAACCCATTATAATAACTGATGTACCAGCAGAACCATGGCAGAAAGTTGGGACAGATCTGTCCCACATGGATGGAAAGAATTACTTGTTGGTTATCTATCGAACTATCCAGAGATTGTGCTGCTTCCTAGGACATCTGCTGCTTGTGTGATCCAATATACAAAATCGATCTTTGCAAGACATGGATTCCTCAAAGTGTCTACAGTGACCATGCTACAGCTGTAAAAAATTCCAGAACTTTGAAGAAGAGTGTGATTTTCGACATGTGATTTCAAGTCTTCTGCATCCACAGTCAAACGGCAAAGCAGAGAAGGGAGTTCACATAGTTAAACAGTTGCTCAAGAAAGCACTAGACAGTGGCTCAGAGCCGTATCTAGCTCCGTTCAGTTACAGAGCTTCGCCACTTGAACATGACATGTCACCCGCTGAGCTTCTGATGGGACATAGTCTACGCACAACACTTCCCTGCAGGAAGGATGAGAATCAGAATTTATTATCCTCAACAGGTCATGAAATTCCTTGTTTTGTAGCAGAAACATAGGGGAAACATTCAAATTATAACCAACTCACCACATTACTATATAAAAAATAGTGCAGTAAAAGTAAGGCCGTGTCTGTGGTTCATTGATTATTCAGGAATCTAATGGCGGAGGGGAAGAAGCTGTCCTTGTGCCGCTGAATGCTTGCCTTTAGGCTCCTGGACCTTTTCCCCGATGGTAGTAGAGTGAGGAGGACATGGCCTGGGTGGTGCGAATCCTTTAGGATAGAGGCTGCATTTTTTAAAACACCACCTCTTGTAGGTGTCCTCGACGGAGTGAAGCCTGGGGCCTGTGATGTCGCAGGCCGAGTTCACAACCCTCTGGAGTTTATTCTTGTCCTGAGAGTTGGTGCCTCCGTACCAGGCAGTGATGCAACCAGCCAGAATGCTCTCCACGGTCCACCTGTAGAAGTTTGGGCATTTTCGGTGACGTACCGAATCTCCTCAGACGAGCCTTCTTTGTGATTGCATCAACATGGAGGCTCCAGGACAGATCCTCGGAGATGTTGACCCTCTCCACTCAGTGGAGGATTAACCATTAGGCTGAGTTGGCTGAAACCTAGGCCCTGAAGGTAAGGGGTCCCTTCAAACAACAACAGAAACAAGAGATACCACAATAGAAAAGTTCCTTTAATGAGGCCAAAGGGATTTAAGCCACAATATTAAAAGCATTTTCAAACTGCAGCAACATGTAGCTTTCGACGTTCCTGTCGATTGGCTTTTCACCTATTCACTGAAATCTAAAAACGACAGGCCCACTCAGGGCGGCAGCGGTGGCTCAATGCGGGATCAATGGCCGTCTTCGTTACCCATAAATCCCCATGCAGCTGGAACCACTCTTGTTGTGCCAGCGCCAGGGAAACGCGCATGCCTATGGGGTAAATGACCCATACACCAGGAAACTTGATTCTCTATTCAAATACAGTTGCACAATGAGACATGGGAGGACAGGAAAACTTGTGTTAATAAAATTGTTTGATCTGATTTGGCGTTTAAGGACTCTCGGCGCTTGCAAAAGAAAGCGCCGGGTAAATGTATTCTCTGAAATGGGCAGTGGATTATCGATATGGTGTTCGCTCCCTGTCGGCCTCCTCTGAGAAATGAAATTAAGGGCAATGTGTAACTGGCTGAAAAACAAAGCAACCTTTGACAGTCACAAAGCCACGACTGATCGAATTCAAGGTCGAGACTAAAGAAAAATCTAAATTGGCAATATTCCTAGAAATTAGCGTGGACTTTAGTGAAGTCTACCTCCAACGGAGTTTTAATAAAACGTGTAATTTACATCTGATTATTTGCACGTTTTAATGTGTAGTTCATAAATGAAGTAGGGGGCCAATTTTCTGCTACTTTCCTAATTGTTGAGTGAACATTTAATCTAACCATAGGTGATAACCTCCATAGAGATCTGCATTTATTGTGTTGAAACCAAGACACCTATTGTTAAAGTTGTAATTGCCAATTCTGGGGGAAAAAAAAAATTTCCTGTCGTAAAATGAAGGTCGCAAGATCGCCTGCTGAAATTAACGTTGAGCTGCAATATCAGATTGAAGAGAGGCCGCACGTTACACAAGGTAAATGTCTCGATTCCAATCAGTGTGTGAACAGAAGAACCTATGTTTTTGACGAGATGGGACTCGACGATTTGCTGTCTCTGCTTACTGGGTGTGATCAGTTACTCTGTGACCCTGTGGTGGCGGTTACAATATAGTGGTACTACAAAGTTAAAGCGTTCTAGGAGCCGTAGGTGGTGCCGGTAGAGGACCCATGATTCGGAGCCGAACAGGAGTGTGGGTATGACAACGGCTCTGTATACGCTTATCTTTGTGAGGTTTTTCAGTTGGTTGTTTTTCCAGACTCTTTTGTGTAGTCTTCCAAAGGCGCTATTTGCCTTGGCGAGTCTGTTGTCTATCTCATTGTCGATCCTTGCATCTGATGAAATGGTGCAGCCGAGATAGGTAAACTGGTTGACCGTTTTGAGTTTTGTGTGCCCGATGGAGATGTGGGGGGGCTGGTAGTCATGGTGGGGAGCTGGCTGATGGAGGACCTCAGTTTTCTTCAGGCTGACTTCCAGGCCAAACATTTTGGCAGTTTCCGCAAAGCAGGACGTCAAGCGCTGAAGAGCTGGCTCTGAATGGGCAACTAAAGCGGCATCATCTGCAAAGAGTAGTTCACGGACAAGTTTCTCTTGTGTCTTGGTGTGAGCTTGCAGGCGCCTCAGATTGAAGAGACTGCCATCCGTGCGGTACCGGATGTAAACAGCGTCTTCATTGTTGGGGTCTTTCATGGCTTGGTTCAGCATCATGCTGAAGAAGATTGAAAAGAGGGTTGGTGCGAGAACACAGCCTTGCTTCACGCCAGCGTTGTCTCCGCTCCATCCTCAACATCCATTGGAGCGCTCACACCCCTAACGTCGAGGTACTCGAGATGGCAGAGGTCGACAGCATCGAGTCCACGCTGCTGAAGATCCAGCTGCGCTGGATGGGTCACGTCTCCAGAATGGAGGACCATCGCCTTCCCAAGATCGTATTATATGGCGAGCTCTCCACTGGCCACCGTGACAGAGGTGCACCAAAGAAAAGGTACAAGGACTGCCTAAAGAAATCTCTTGGTGCCTGCCACATTGACCACCGCCAGTGGGCTGATAACGCCTCAAACCGTGCATCTTGGCGCCTCACAGTTTGGCGGGCAGCAGCCTCCTTTGAAGAAGACCGCAGAGCCCACCTCACTGTCAAAAGGCAAAGGAGGAAAAACCCAACACCCAACCCCAACCAACCAATTTTCCCTTGCAACCGCTGCAATCGTGTCTGCCTGTCCCGCATCGGACTGGTCAGCCACAAACGAGCCTGCAGCTGACGTGGACTTTTTTACCCCCTCCATAAATCTTCGTCCGCGAAGCCAAGCCAAAGAAAGAAAAGTTAAAACACAATGTCAAACATGAAACATTTCTAAATTTCCATCTGGTTTTGCAAAGCGCTTTGTAGTTGAATAATGATGACGTGATTTGAACTTCGAACATTATTTGCATTGATAGAGACATTAAATTTGAGACAGGAATTGGAAACATAATAAAATGTGTAATTGCTTTGGTGGTGCTAAAGTGGTGTGGGTGGATGAGGGGGTAGGCATGGCTCTGGGGAGGGCCTTACTAAAGCTCAGCCTAGAGGCCTGGGTGGTAGTTAGTCCGCCACCCTCTCCATTACTGAGCCCTCGATTAGGACTAGGTTGTGCATCCCTGACTTCCAGCTGAAGTCCACCATCACCTCCTTGGCTTTGCTGACGTTGAGAGCAAGGTTGTTGTCGTAACACCATTCAACCAGCTGATCCATCTCCCTCCTGGACGATTCCTCATCGCTATTTGTGATTCTCTCAACAACTGTGGGGACGTTGGCAAACATTGGTTGACAGGATGGTGACCGGTGGCCTTGCCCACTTAGGTCTTCTCAGGATAGATGAGTGGTGCGCTGAGGTAGCAGCAAGTACAAAACTCAAGGCTTTATTCCAATAAAAGTCTGAACACCAGTTCAAGGCTAGGTGGCTCCCGTGTGACTGGCTCAGGAGGGGCCGGCTCAGGTTTCTATTCAGGTCGACTGATTGACAGCTGGCCAGGTGGAGTCAGCCCCTTATTTGGGCTTCCTGCAGGTGTAGATATCGCCCCCTGCAGTTGGCTGGTGGTCGTATCACCACGAGATGTTGTGCGTCCACGATAGGTCACTCGTTCAGTGAACTTCAAGGAACTTGGTGCTCTCCACTACAATATTACCACCATCTTTAATAATCCTGAAACAAGAAATTAAGGTACAGCAAAACCCCAAATATCTAGCACCTATGGGTAGTGGTAGATGCCGGATAAGTAAATTTTACAGTTGCTTGAGAGTATGTATTGCATGGATTAGTATGGTGCATCAATTTTAAATATGCGCATTTTTTATCGATTTATTTTCCACAATTTCTTTGCTGGCTGCTTGAATTCCGGATAACTGGGGGTTTACTGTATATACAACAGTTCAATGTGAATTGAATCAAATCTCTCCCAGCGACACAATGATGGATGGAATGGCCTCCACACAGGTTCTCCAAGAACTCAGTGG
The DNA here is from genome assembly GCF_036971445.1 of Narcine bancroftii. Classification (NCBI taxonomy): domain Eukaryota; kingdom Metazoa; phylum Chordata; class Chondrichthyes; order Torpediniformes; family Narcinidae; genus Narcine; species Narcine bancroftii. The sequence goes on along the minus strand of NC_091479.1, from coordinate 24,700,991 downwards.
GAATGCCTAGTTTGCAAATGTGTTCAGGGTGTGAAAGAGTTAGCTTTTATTCTTCAGAACGGAGAAAAAAAAATGGGACCAACATCGATGTACATGGTTCGTTTGAAAGGCTGAGGCAGACCAGCATTCTGAGCTGCAGGCCCGAGCAGGCACCCAGCTGGAAGGCACAGAGACAACGGAGAGAGAGAAAAGGCCCAAATATGGTATGAACTCAAAGAAAGACTTCCAGCAATTCCACTGGCTCGGGAGCAGGCCCTCAGCACTGATGGGGGAGGGGTGTTGGGGGCAGAAGCTGGGAAACCAGTAACTAAAGGAGCGGGGGGAGATGAGAGCACCATGGAAGGGAGGATGTGGGAAACAGGGGGTGCTGGAGGAGGGTCTTCTTGTGGAGAGCGCAGGAGGGGAAGTGTCGTTGGCATGGCGAGGGGAGGGGAATAGGATGAGTCAGTGGGGTAGGTGTGGAGAGGGGTCTGTGGACACAGTTAGTGGGGTGAGGAGGAGTGGGGTCAAGGATGGTTGAAAGGTAGAGTTGGGGCAGAGACAGGGGTGATCAGGAATGAGGAGGGGTGGGGAGGTTAAAGGGGTGAGGAGAGACAAGGATGGGCAGGATCTGTGAGGAGGGGTGAAGGGTGGGGAGGGGTGTAGAGGGTTGAGGAGGGGCAAGGAGGGATGAGGGGGCAGGGTCCGTGGGGAGGGGCTAGGACAGGTGAGGAGGGGTGTGGAAGGGGCAGGGTTTCAGGGGAGGGTTGTGAAGGGGTGAGGAGGGTGGGGAAGGGTGTGGAGGGTTAAGGGTTGAGGAGGGGTGGGGAGGGATCCATAAGGTTGAGGAGGAATGAGGAGAGCAGGGTCTGTGGGGAGGGGTGAAGAGGGGCAGAGTCTGGGGGGAGGATGGTGATTTGAAGGAACTGACGGTGATCCGGGTCCACTGTAGGGGAACATGTGCACACCCAAATCCCTCCTGCCCAGCTCCTCAGTCAAGAAACAGGAGCCAAGGTCCTGAACCATGTGAGATCGACAAGGGAGGAGGTTTCGTTGGCGTTGGAGGGTATAACAGTGGACAAATCTCCATGTCTGATGGTGCATGTTCCCCGCTTGTGGAGGTCGTCCCATCATCCTGGCATCAGTAGTTTGAACATTACTGCTGGGGATTCTTCTTTACCTACTGAACCTTGTTGAGTTTTTTGAGGAAGTAACAAAAAAGGTGGACGAAGCTGGATGTGATCTATTTGGATTTTAGTAAGGCTTTTGATAAGGTTCCGCATAGAAGGTTAATAAGGAAGGTTCAGTCACTCGGAATTAGTAGAGAGATTGTGACATGGGTTCAGAGGTGGCTGGGAGATAGACAGCAGAGAGTCATGGTGGACAACTGTATGTCCGGTTGGAAGCCTGTGACAAGCGGGGTGCCTCAGGGATCGGTGCTGGGTCCCTTGTTGTTTATCATTTATATTAATGATTTAGAGGAGGGTGTGGTTAACTGGGTAAGCATATATGCGGATGATACAAAAATAGGGGAAGTGGTGGATAGTGAGTAGATTTTCTTGGATTACAGAAGAATTTGATTTGTTTGGAAGAGTGGGCTGAAAGATGGCAGATGGAATTCAATATGGACAAGTGTGAGGTGTTGCATTTCGGTAAAAATAACCAGATTAGGACATATACATTTAAGGGGAGGGCATCAAGGCACGTAGAGTAGCAAAGGGACCTGGGGGTTATGGTACAGAGTTCACTGAAGGTGGATTCCCATGTAGACAGGGTGGTTAAGAAGGCATATGGTCTGCTGGCCTTCATAAATCATAGCATAGAGTGTAAGAGCTGGGAGGTGATGCTGCAGCTGTTTAAGGCATTGGTGAGGTCAGGTTTGGAGTACTGTGCTCAGTTCTAGTCTCCAAACTATAGGAAGGATATAGATAAGGTGGAGAGGGTGCAGAGGTTTACAAGGATGTTGCCTGGTTTACAGCATCTGGATTACAGGGAGAGATTAAGGAGACTGGGACTTTATTCATCTGAGAGTGGGAATTGACAGTGGGAATGAATCCATTCATTCATATTCAAATGACTTCTGTCATTTAAGAGAAGGTTGGATGTGTACATGGAGGTGAGGGGGTTGGAGGGTTATTGGCAGTGAGCAGGAGGTTTGAGCTAGTGGAGTTCTAGTGAACTGGTGAGGACTCGAAAGGCCGACTTGGCCTGTTTCCGCTCCGTAAATGGTTATATAGTTACTCCTGTTCTTCCTTTTCTCTCCAACTTATCCCTTCCTTCCTCAGTGGGCTCTCCCTCTACCTGTCTCTCCAAATCTCCTAAATCACAACTCTGGGGAAACTCAGCTGATCGAACAGCGTTCTTTATATGGTAAAGATAAAGATACATAGCCAACATTTTGGGTCTCATCCTTTTATCTTGATGAAGGGCTCAAGCCCGAAACATTGGTTATGTATCTTTTTCTACGTGAAGGACACGGTTTGACCTGCTGAATTTCTCCAGCATTTTGTGTTTTTACTTCAGCCGCGGTGTCTGCAGACTTTCATGTTTTACTTCTCCTATCTTCTATCCAATACCCTAACCCCCCCCCCCTTCAGTCGATGAGCCCCACAGCACGGAAACAGGCCCACATGCCCAGTGTGTCCATGCTGAACAATATTGTTCCCACTCGCCAACATTAGGCCCTTTCCCCTTCCATCCATGCAGTGATCTATGTTTCTTTTTTTTTAATTTTTTATTTTTCACACCATAAATCACATTAACCATGGTACACACTTTTTCCTTTTCACACATATACAGTGCCATTTTCTCCCCCCCCTCCCTCCTCCCATCCCACCCTCCCTTCCTCCCCCCTCCCGTCCATTTAAGGTATACAATCTAGGATACATTAAACCAGTCAGACAATGTTGTCATTCAATAAAAATACACCAGAAATTCTACTGAGTCCATTCTTTTCATTTCCTTTTCCTTCCGTTAACTTAGGTAATGATTGTCCCCGGTAGGTTTTCGCTATTGTATTTAATGTAAGGCTCCCATATTTGTTCGAATATTTCAATATTATTTCTTAAACTATATGTTATTTTTTGTAATGGAATACATTTATTCATTTCTATATACCATTGTTGTATTTTCAAATTATCTTCCAATTTCCTGGTTGACATAATACATTTTTTTGCTACGGCTAGAGCTATCTTAACAAATCTTTTTTGTGCATCCTCCAAATCAATTCCAAATTCTTTATTTTTTATGTTACTTAGGAGGAAGATCTCTGGATTCTTTGGTATATTGTTTTCTGTTATTTTATTTAATATCTGGTTTAGATCTTCCCAAAATTTTTCCACTTTCTCACATGTCCAGATTGCATGAATTGTTGTTCCCACTTCTTTTTTACATCGAAAACATCTGTCAGATACTGTTGGGTCCCATTTATTTAACTTTTGAGGTGTAATGTATAGCCTGTGTATCCAGTTATATTGTATCATACGTAACCTCGTCAGTGATCCATGTTTCTTAAAGGAAGTTTGAGTCTGCGTGTTGCAGGCATTGCTGATTTTAAACATCTGCATTAAAAAGAAAGCATGGTAACGGCCATTTTAGCCCATGAGTCCGGCCCGCCCAATTACATACAATTAACCTGCAACCCCCAGTACGTTTCGATTGGTGGGAGGAAACCAGAGCCCCCAGGGAAAACCCACACAGACCCAGGGAGAATCTCCTCACATACAGTGCGACTTGAACCCCGGTCCAGATCGCTGGCATTGTGCTGTCCACTACACCAACCGTGCCACCCTAATTATTTTCCGTGAATTTTTTTGCCGGTTGCTTGAGGCTGCGAGTTGCTTGACTTCTGGATAACAGGGTTTTTACTGGGTTTCCTTCCTTCCTTCCCACAATGTGATGCTCTGCGCCTGGTCTGGACCTGGAGATTTATCCACCTTTATACAGTCTAAGGCCGCTGGCATCTCTTCCCTACTGATGCCCTGGGCTGCCTTTAGTTACCCCCTCCCCTCCCACACCTGCTTATCCTGTTCACAGAAATACAGTCACAATGTATTTATTAAAAATCTTCACCACTGGCTTCACACACCCCTCCTGATCCTTCAGAGGACCTATTTCTCCTGACTCTTAGAAAATTATTTTGGATTTCCCCTTTCACTACCAAAGCTATCTCCACCACCCCTCTTAGACATCCTTATTTCCCCTTCACTATTCTCCTACATTCCTCAAGGGATCCCCTTGAACCTGTATCTGATCTTCATAGAACATTACAGCACAGTACAGGCCCTTCAGCCCATGGTGTTGTGTAGAATGAAACCATCCCAACCTTGTAACTGTATTTTTCTTCCATCCGTGTGCCTGTCTAAAATTTCCTTAAATGCCCCAATGTTCCAGCCTCCACCACCACCCCCAGCGAGGCATTCCAGACACCCACTACTCTGTGCAAAAAAACCTACCCCTGGTGTCTCCCCTAAACTTCCCTCCCTTCACTTCGTACAGATGTCCTCTGGTGTTTCCTGGTCCTCACCTTGTACACCTCTCATCCTTCTTCGCTCCAAAGAGCAAAGTCCCAGCTCTGTGGCCCTTGCCTCACACGACATATTTTCCAATTCAGGCAACATCCTGGTAAATGTGTGTCTTCTTTCTGATCTGTGCCTGTGGATCCCTTGTTAACAGGGTTCCTTTACCTTGCCATTCCCGCCCTTTACCCACTAGGAACATGTTCATCCTGGACCTTCTTTATCCCCCTCTTCAACCCCTCCTACTGTGCAGTCATGCTTTCACTCTAACGTTTGTGTCCAGTTAACTATTGCTAACTCCTGCCTAATCTTGTCAAAATCGCCCTTGCCCCCACTTGAGGACCTTTTCCTTATCGGCCCATCCCTAGGTTCTTACCCCTTCATTTATGAAATATCACTCCTTTTTTAACTTTAGACTAGATAAAGGTTCCAGACCTTTTTTTTAATTTTTTTTTAAAATTTTTTTATTTTTCACACCATAAATCACAATAGCCATGATATACACTTTTTCTTTTTCACACATTTACAGTGACTTTTTCTCCCCCCCTCCCTCCTCCCAAGCCACCCCCCCACCCCCCCCCCCCTCATCCATTTTAGGTATACAATCTAGGTTGCATTAATTCAGTCAGACAATGTTGTCATTCAACAAAAATACACCAGAAATTCTACAGAGTCCATTCTTTTCTTTCCTTCTCCTTCCATCAACTTAGGTAATGTTTGTCCCCGGTAGGTTTTCGCTATTGTATTTAATGTAAGGCTCCCATACTTGTTCGAATATTTCAATATTATTTCTTAAACTATATGTTATTTTTTCCAATGGAATACATTTATTAATTTCTATATACCATTGTTGTATTTTCAAATTATCTTCCAATTTCCAGGTTGACATAATACATTTTTTTGCTACGGCTAGGGCTATCTTAACAAATCTTTTTTGTGCATCTTCCAAGTCAATTCCAATTTCTTTATTTTTTATGTTACTTAGGAGAAAGATCTCTGGATTCTTTGGTATATTGTTTTCTGTTATTTTATTTAATATCTGATTGAGATCATCCCAAAATTTTTCTACTCTCTCACATGTCCAGATTGCATGAATTGTTGTTCCCCTTTCTTTTTTACATCGAAAACATCTATCAGATACTGTTGGGTCCCATTTATTTAACTTTTGCGGTGTAATGTATAGTCTGTGTAACCAATTATATTGTATCATACGCAGCCTCGTATTTATTGTATTTCTCATCGTTCCAGAATATAATTTCTCCCATGTTTCCTTTTTTATCTTTATATTTAAATCTTGTTCCCATTTTTGTTTAGTTTTACCATTTGTTTCCTCATTCTCCTTTTCTTGCAGTTTGATATACATATTTGTTATAAATCTTTTGATTAACATTGTATCTGTAATCACATATTCAAGGTTACTTCCCTCTGGTAAACTCAAATTGCTTCCTAGTTTATCTTTCAAGTAGGATCTCAGTTGGTAATATGCCAGCGCTGTATCTCCAGTTATATTATCTCTCATTTGTTCAAAGGATAAGAATCTACTTCCTGAAAAACAATTTTCTATTCTTTTAATCCCTTTTTTTTCCCCATTTTCTAAAGGAAAGGTTGTCTATTGTAAAAGGGAGTATCTTATTTTGCGTCAATATTAGTTTTGGTATTTGATAATTTGTTTTATTTCTTTCTACATGAATCTCCTTCCATATATTGAGGAGATGGTGTAATACTGGAGAAGTTCTATGTTGTACCAATTTTTCGTCCCATTTATATAATATGTGTTCAGGTATCTTTTCCCCTATTTTATCTAATTCTAGTCTCGTCCAGTCTGGTTTTTCCCTTGTTTGATAAAAATCTGTTAGGTACCTTAATTGTGCGGCTCTATAATAATTTTTGAAGTTTGGCAATTGTAAGCCTCCTTGTTTATACCATTCTGTTAATTTATCTAGTGCTATCCTCGGTTTCCCCCCTCTCCATAAAAACCTCCTTATTATTTTCTTTAACTCTTTGAAGAATTTTTCTGTCAGTTGTATTGGCAATGCCTGAAATAAGTATAGTATCCTTGGAAAAATGTTCATTTTAATACAGTTTATCCTTCCTATCAGTGTTAGTGGTAGCTCTTTCCAATGCTCTAAATCGTCCTGTAATTTTTTCATTAGTGGATTGTAATTGACTTTATATAATTGGCCTAGATTTTTGTTTATTTGTACACCTAGGTATCTTATTGCCTGCATTTGCCATCTGAATGGGGATTCCTCCTTAAATTTTGAGAAATCCGCGTTATTCATAGGCATTGCTTCACTTTTATTTACGTTTATCTTGTATCCCGACACTTCTCCATATTCCTTCAATTTCTTATATAGTTCTTCTATTGATAGTTCTGGTTCTGTTAAGTACACTATCACATCATCCGCAAATAGACTGATTTTATATTCCCTGTCTTTTATTTTTATTCCTTTTATATTATTATTTATTCTTATCAATTCTGCTAGTGGTTCTATAGCTAGCGCAAACAATAATGGTGATAGTGGGCATCCCTGCCGCGTTGACCTGCTTAAGTTAAATTGCTTTGATACATGTCCATTTACTGTCACTTTCGCTAACGGTCCCTTATATAATGCTTTAATCCAATTAATATACTTCTCCGGTAAACTGAATTTTTGCAATACTTTGAACAAGTAATTCCATTCTACTCTGTCGAAGGCCTTCTCTGCGTCTAAAGCAACTGATACTGCCGGTGCTTTATTTCCTTCTACTGCATGAATTAAGTTAATAAATTTACAAATATTGTCTGTTGTGCGTCTTTTTTTGATAAATCCAGTTTGGTCTAAATTTACCATTTTCGGTACCTGTTCTGCTAATCTGTTTGCTAATAGTTTAGCTATTATCTTATAATCTGTGTTTAGCAAAGATATTGGTCTATATGACGCTGGTGAGAGTGGATCTTTCCCTTGTTTTAGTATCACTGTAATTATTGCTGTTTTACATGAATCTGGTAAGTTTTGTGTCTCATCAATCTGGTTGATTACATCCAGGAGGGGCGGTATTATTAGATCTTTAAATGTTTTGTAGAATTCTATTGGGAGTCCATCCTCTCCTGGTGTCTTATTATTTGGTAAATTTTTTATTATCTCTTGTATTTCTACTGTTCCAAATGGTTCTGTTAATTTATTTTGTTCCTCTATTTGTAGTTTTGGTAGTTCAATTTTAGTCAAAAATTCATCTATTTTCCCTTCTTTCCCTTAGTTTTCAGTTCGGTATAATTGTTCATAGAATTCACTGAAGTTTTCCTTAATTTCTTTCGGATTATATGTAATTTGTTTGTCTTTTTTCCTTGTTGCCAATACCATTTTCTTAGTTTGCTCTGTCTTAAGCTGCCATGCTAAGATTTTGTGTGTTTTTTCACCTAGTTCATAATATTTCTGTTTTGTCTTCATTATATTCTTTTCCACCTTATATGTTTGTAATGTTTCATATTTTATTTTTTTATCCGCCAATTCTCTTCTTTTAGTTGTATCTTCCTTTATTGCTAATTTTTTTTCTATGTTTATTATTTCCCTTTCCAACTGCTCTGTTTCCTGATTATAGTCCTTCTTCATCTTGGTTGCATAAATTATTATTTGTCCTCTAATGAATGCTTTCATTGCGTCCCATAGTATAAACTTATCTTCCACTGATTCTGTATTTACTTCAAAGTACATTTTTAATTGTTTTTCAATAAATTCTCTAAAATCCTGTCTTTTAAGTAGCATGGGGTTTAATCTCCATCTATACATTCTTGGAGGGATGTCCTCTACCTTTACTGTCAGTATTAAGGGTGAATGGTCCGATAGCATTCTCGCTTTATATTCTGTTTTTCTTACTCTATCCTGCATACTAGCTGATAACAAAAATAGGTCTATTCTTGAGTATGTTTTATGTCTAGTCGAGTAGTATGAGTATTCCTTTTCTTTTGGGTTTTGTTTCCTCCATATGTCCACAAGTTTCATTTCTTGCATTGATTTAATTATAAATTTGGTTACTTTGTTCTTCCTGTTAATTTTTTTCCCCGTTTTATCCATATTTGGATCCAAATTCAGATTGAAATCCCCTCCTATTAGTATGTTCCCTTGCGTATTAGCTACCTTCAAAAAGATATCTTGCATAAACTTTTGATCTTCTTCGTTAGGTGAATATATATTAAGTAGATTCCAAAGCTCTGAATATATCTGACATTTTATCATAACATATCTCCCTGCTGGATCTATTATTTCCTCTTCTATTTTAAATGGCACATTTTTGCTAATTAATATAGCCACTCCTCTTGCTTTTGAATTATACGATGCTGCTGTTACATGTCCTACCCAATCTCTCTTTAATTTCTTGTGCTCCAATTCAGTTAAGTGTGTTTCTTGGACAAATGCTATATCTATTTTTTCCTTTTTCAGTAAATTTAGTAGTTTCTTCCTTTTAATTTGGTTATGTATTCCATTAATATTTAAAGTCATATAGTTCAGCGTAGCCATTTTATATTTTGTTTATCTTCTCTTTCCGTTTTTCCATCATTACCTTTCCTCCTTTTCCATTTCTGTTTTCTTATTTTTTTTTTGTTTTGTTTTCTTATTTTCAACTCTTTACAAGACAACATTCCTACAACATCCAACATTTTCCTTATTCTCCTATTTCTATCTTCTTTATCCCCAATCTCCCCTTCCCCTCCTGAGTTGCCCTTTATCCCTTGTCGGACAACCACATCTCCCCTCTCCATTTGGATTTGCGAATCCACTCGCAAGCGTCAACTGATTTTGCAGTGACCGTTATTTCCCCCCACCCAGCCCCCCCCAGAAAAGATTTCACTTTTCATATGTCACAAAGGTCACTCTTTTAATTCCCTCCTTATTCTCTCTATTCCATTACCTTCCCTTATTAATTCTTGTCTATACTATCTATGTTTTCCTCTAATTACAGATACTTTCACGTATGCCCATTGTCTCTATTCACTCTTATACCTCTTTACCCGCATACATATCAATCGTGGTCATTTTTACCCTCATTACCCGTCTTCATCCCTCAGTCTATTTTTGTAATTGTTCTGCAAATTTTCGTGCTTCTTCTGGATCCGAGAACAGTCTGTTTTGTTGTCCTGGAATAAATATTTTCAATACCGCTGGATGCTTTAGTATAAATTTATATCCTTTCTTCCATAAAATCGCCTTTGCTGTATTGAACTCTTTTCTCTTCTTTAGGAGTTCAAAGCTTATATCTGGATAAATGAAGATTTTTTTCCCTTTATACTCCAGTGGTTTGTTGCCCTCTCTTACTTTTTCCATTGTCTTCTCCAGTATAAAGGTTCCAGACCTGAGTGCTGATGGATCGTTTCTCCCCATGGATACTAGTTAACCTGCTGAGAGTCTCCAGCTGCTTGCTGTGTGCTTAGGATTTCAGCATCTGCAGATTTTGAATTTCTCCTCAACGATTGATACAAAGCCATCAGACACAGAAGCAGAAATGGGCTATTCAGCCCATCGAGTCTGCCCCTCCATTTTCCCACTCATTAATATTGACCTCTGGCTTTCATTAAAACCCACCCCCACCCCCTTCTTCCCCCACTCCCCACCTGTTGTCTCTTCATTGCCTGTCTCCTTTCACACAGACATGTTAATTTCTACCTAGTCCCTTATCACATCCAATTAACACCTTTTCTTGGTCTAGATTCCTCCCCTGTTTGAATTTGGAGACTTTCTGATATATCCTGCTTCTCATTTTTCTGATTCTCCCTTGAAGAAGGGCACAGGGCCGAAATGTCAGCAACGTATCTCTGTCTCCTATGGACGCTGAAAAGACTGGCTGAGTTCCTCTAACATGTTGCTGTGTTTACTACAATCACAATGTCTGCCTCTTCTCCCCATAACCTTCGAGAACTTGTTAATCTCTCCCTTAAATACCCCCAATGACCTGGACTCCACAACCGCCTGTGGCAATAAATCCCACAGATTCATCTGGCTAAAAAAAAAATTCCTCCATATTCTAAGCAGACGCCCTTCAATCCTGAAGTTGTGCCCTCTTTCCCACCATGGGAAACAACCTTTCTACATCTACTCTGTCCACGCCTTTCACAGCCGCTACGTTCCATGAAATTATTCCTAAATTCCCGGAACACAGTCTGTGTAAAAAGATCGGAATGGAAATGAGTGACTCATTCCCGTTCCAAGATATTCCCTGTGAATATGCCCACACTGGGCATGTGGGCCTGTTTCCGTGCCGTGGGGCTCATCGACTGAGGGGGGGTTAGGGTATTGGATAGAAGATAGGAGAAGTAAAACATGAAAGTCTGCAGACACCGCGGCTGAAGTAAAAACACAAAATGCTGGAGAAATTCAGCAGGTCAAACCGTGTCCTTCACGTAGAAAAAGATACATAACCAATGTTTCGGGCTTGAGCCCTTCATCAAGATAAAAGGATGAGACCCAAAATGTTGGCTATGTATCTTTATCTTTACCATATAAAGAACGCTGTTCGATCAGCTGAGTTTCCCCAGAGTTGTGATTTAGGAGATTTGGAGAGACAGGTAGAGGGAGAGCCCACTGAGGAAGGAAGGGATAAGTTGGAGAGAAAAGGAAGAACAGGAGTAACTATATAACCATTTACGGAGCGGAAACAGGCCAAGTCGGCCTTTCGAGTCCTCACCAGTTCACTAGAACTCCACTAGCTCAAACCTCCTGCTCACTGCCAATAATCCTGCAACCCCCACACCTCCATGTACACATCCAACCTTCTCTTAAATGACAGAAGTCTTTTGAATATGAATGAATATCAGTCCACATTTTTGTGGACTGCCTGCAGTCTAAACTGAACTGTCCAGGCAGACCGCAACAATGGGTTAATGAACAGCACGTATTTGCAAGTCCCATCTCTTATACTTATCGCATGTCTGGTATTCAGTGTAAACTCGAGATTTTGAGTTTTGGTGTGAATGGCCATTCTGAAAGGTAGGAAAAAAATTTGAACGGGGAAAACACACACACAAGTGGCCACACGAGCGCATATGTTTTGGTCTTGCTTTGTACTGGAGAAATATTGGACAGATATTTTCAAGACTTGTCCATTATACTAACCTAATCCACTCACTGCTATTTTTGGAATTATAGTTCCAGAGGTGGGTCGAGTTCTCGCTTCTGTACATCGGGTTGTTGCCTTTTTACGACACTGATGGCCAGAAGAGTCATTCTATTTAAATAGGAAGATCTTAATCCACCTCCTTTGATGCAATGGTTCTCTCAAGTTATGTCATGTTTAAGTTTAGAAAAAAACTAGAAGTTGCAATTTTGACACCTCTGTTAAGTTTGAAGAGACTTGGTGTCCTGTTATAAACTATTTTCGTACAAGTTCATCTGTCCCCTTCCAGAGTGTTCTGGATTTCTGCTGTTTTTTATTGGCAAAGACCAGATAAATAGTTTGTTCTGATTTGTTGTCGCAAACTCTCGGTTGAAGCCTTTCTTCTTTTTTGTTCTTTTTCGGGTCGGTTAGATGGGGTTTTAATCATTTACTTTTTATCTTTTTTGAATATTTCAAATTGAGGAGAAAGGGACAATACTGTTCAATATGTTACAATGTTGTATTATGTATTGCAATATCGCCTTCCCCAGATCGTGTTCTATGGCGAGCTCTCCACTGGCCACCGAGACAGAGGTGCACTAAAGAAGAGGTACAAGGACTGCCTAAAGAAATCTCTTGGTGCCTGCCACATTGACCACCGCCAGTGGGCTGATATCGCCTCAAACCGCGCATCTTGGCGCCTCACAGTTCGGCGGGCAGCAACCTCCTTTGAAGAAGACCGCAGAGCCCACCTCACTGACAAAAGGCAAAGGAGGAAAAACCCAACACCCAACCAACCAATTTTCCCTTGCAACCGTGTCTGCCTGTCCCGCATTGGACTTGTCAGTCACCAACGAGCCTGCAGCTGACATGGACATTACCCCTCCATTAATCTTCATCCGCGAAGCCAAGCCAAAGAAAGAAAATATTGATGTTTCTGTTTTATTGTTCGATCCTGGATTCTATTCTCCTCGTGTATTGTTCACTATAATATATTTAATAAAAAGATTGGAAAAAGAAAGAAATAAAAAATCAGGCTCCTTGGGTCTCCTGGACCCCTTGTGAGGGAGGAGAAGTGGGCTGGGTCTCTGGCTCTAAGAATGCATTTTCCACCTGAACCAGATCCCTCAAGACCCTGACTGGGGGGGTGGCAAGAATAATCTCCGTGGCTCACAGGGCACCTGAGGCAACGGACCCTCTGTTCTGCTGGGTGCCAGGTCCCTGATGGAGACGGTGTCCTCCCTGCCCTCTGGGTACTCCACGTGGGTGTACATGGGATTGACATGGAGTAGCCTCACCCTTTCCACCAGGGGGGTCGGTCTTGCTTCTCCTCACGTGCTTCCTGAGAAGGACTGGACCAGGAGTGGTGAGCCAGGTTGGGGGTGTAGTTCCCGATGCCGATCTTCCTTTCAGAGCTCGTGAGGAGCAGCGTGGGTCACAGTACATAGTAGCGGCTGGATGGAATGGAGTGAAAAGGGAGGACTTCCTGCCATCGTGAGTCTGGAAGGCCTCTTGACTTTAGGGCCAGTTTGACAGCCTTCCAGACCGTGGCATTTTTCTTTTCATCCTGCCTGTTCCCCGGGGTGGTAGCTAGTAGTTCTGTTGGATGCGATGCTCCTCACCAGCAGGTATTGACGTAGCTCATCACTCATAAAGGATGAGGCCCGGTCGGTATGAATATAGCTGGGATACCCGAACAGGGCGAAAATGGAATCTCGGGCCTTCATGACTGACGAAGTGGACGTGTCTGGACATGGGATGGTGAATGGGAAGTGGGAGTAATTATCACTGATATAGAGAGGTGTTCCCGTTCATGGAGGGGAGAGGTCCCTTAAAATCGACACTGAACTGTTCGAAGGGCCTGGATGACTTGATCAGGTGCCCCTTTATGGGGCAGTAGAAGTGCAGCTTGGACTCCGCACAGACCTGGCAAGACCTGGTCATTTCCCTGGTGATAAACAACTTTTAGGTCAATGGCGAATAGACCCAATGCTGCGTAATATCATTCACCATGTCCGAAATTCGAGGGAGAGGGTATGAGTCCAGAAGTGTGTACCGATTAATAGTTTGGCTATAGTCAATTACTAGCCTGGACTTGCGCTCTCCACGGGCTGGTGTTGGGTTTGATGATACCTCAGTCGAGCAAAAGTTGTGTCTCAAACTTTATGAAGTCTTGGTCTGCTGTGCTGTACCTCCTGCTCTTGGTAGCAATGGGTTCGGAGTCTGAGGACAGATTCTGGAAGAGGTGGGGGAGGGGTCAATATTCAGTGTGGAGAGGGTGCATGTGGGTTCTGATTTTAGAGGCCCTCTATTCCGAATTGTTCCGGGGGGAGGGGACCAGAATACTCCAAGGTCATGATTTTAAGGTGACACAGGAAGACCAGACCCAACAACACTGGAGCACAGAGTTCATCGAGTATATACAGGCGAAATTTACAGAATCCCCCCTTTCAAACAACAGATGTACTATAGAATGTTCATGAATACGGGTGGAGTGTGAATGGGACACAAGGAAGATGCGATAATTAGGATACATCTTTAGTTTGTACAGTGCGTGAGTCTATGAAGCTTTCAATAGAGCCCGTGTCAATCAGGCATTTAGTGGAATGTCCGTTTACCGTCACAGACCCTATGGAGTTGCTGAGCTGGTGAGGTCTGTCCTGATCTTTTTTTTTAAAATTTTTTTATTTTTCACATCATAAATCACATTAGCCATGATATACACTATTTCTTTTTCACACATATACAGTGACTTTTTCTCCCCCCCCCCCCTCCTCCCAAGCCACCCCCCCACCCCCCCCTCTCATCCATTTTAGGTATACAATCTAGGTTGCATTAAGCCAGTCAGACAATGTTGTCATTCAACAAAATTACACCAGAAATTCTACTGAGTCCATTCTTTTCTTTCCTTCTCCTTCCATCAACTTAGGTAATGTTTGTCCCCGGTAGGTTTTCGCTATTGTATTTAATGTAAGGCTCTTATACTTGTTCGAATATTTCAATATTATTTCTTAACCTATATGTTATTTTTTCTAATGGAATACATTTATTCATTTAAATTTAGTAGTTTCTTCCTTTTTAATTTGGTTATGTACTCCATTAATATTTAAAGACATATAGTTCAGCGTAGCCCTTTTATATTTTGTTTATCTTCTCTTTCCGTTTTTCCATCATTACCTTTCCTCCTTTTCCATTTCTGTTTTCTTATTTTCAACTCTTTATAAGACAACATTTCTACAACATCCAACATTTTCCTTATTCTCCTATTTCTATCTTATTTATCCCCAATCTCCCCTTCACCTCCTGAGTTGTCCTTTATCCCTTGTCGGACAACCACATCTCCCCTCTCCATTTGGATTTGCGAATCCACTCGCAAGCGTCAACTGATTTTGCAGTGACCGCTATTTCCCCCCACCCCGCCCCCCCCAGAAAAGATTTCACTTTTCATATGTCACAAAGGTCACTCTTTTAATTCCCTCCTTATTCTCTCTATTCCATTACCTTCCCTTATTAATTCTTGTCTATACTATCTATATTTTCCTCTAATTACAGATACATTCACGTATGCTCATTGTCTATATTCACTCTTATACCTCTTTACCCGCATACATATCAATCGTGATCATTTTTACTCTCATTACCCGTCTTCATCCCTCAGTCTATTTTTGTAATTGTTCTGCAAATTTTCGTGCTTCTTCTGGATCCGAGAATAGTCTGTTTTGTTGTCCTGGAATAAATATTTTCAATACCGCAGGATGCTTCAGTATAAATTTATACCCTTTCTTCCATAAAATCGCCTTTGCTGTATTGAACTCTTTTCTCTTCTTTAGGAGTTCAAAACTTATATCTGGATAAATGAAGATTTTTTGCCCTTTGTACTCCAGTGGCTTATTGTCCTCTCTTACTTTTTCCATTGTTTTCTCCAGTACCTTTTCTCTTGTAGTATATCTTAGGAATTTTACTACAATAGATCTTGGTTTTTGTTGTGGTTGTGGTTTAGAGGCCAATGCTCTATGTGCCCTTTCTATTTCCATTTCTTGCTGTAGTTCTGGACATCCTAGGGTCTTAGGGATCCACTCTTTTATAAACTCCCTCATATTCTTGCCTTCTTCATCTTCCTTAAGGCCCACTATCTTTATGTTATTTCTTCTGTTATAATTTTCCATTATATCTATTTTTTGAGCTAGTAGTTCTTGTGTCTCTTTAGTTTTTTTATTAGATTCCTCCAATTTCTTTTTTAAGTCTTCTACCTCCATTTCTGCTGCTATTGCCCGCTCTTCCATCTTGTCCATTTTTTTCCCCATTTCTGTTAAGGTCATATCTATTTTATTCACTTTCTCTTCTGTGTTGTTTATTCTTCTTCTTAAATCATTGAATTCCTGTGTTTGCCATTCTTTAAATGACTCCATGTATCCTTTAATAAGAGCAAGTATATCCTTTACCTTGCCTTTCTTTTCTTCTTCTATTTCCCTGTACTCTTCCTCTTCCTCTTCTTCTTCCTCTGGGTTGACCATCTGTTGTTTCTTTGGTGCCCTTTCCTCCTCTTCTTTCTTGTTTCCATTGTCTTCTGTGGTCTCTTCTTGCTGCAGGTGTTCTGCAGCTGTCGTTGCCGGCTGTGGAGATCGACTCCCCAGCTGGTCACCCCTCCCGTCGGTGTGTTTTTTTTCATGCGCATCGCGCACTTTTACTCGGCTCAGCGAGCCATTTTTGTAGTCCATTATTTACCGACCTGAGGGAGCGGGTTTCTCTCTCCACAGCGGGCCTCTTCGGACAGGTAAGGCCTTCACCTTTTTCCTCCTTTGTCTTCTCTTCCTCTCTTCTTACCGTTGCTTTCGATTTTTCTTTTTTTGTCGCCATCTTCTTTCCACCTTTATACTCACTTTTCTGTAACTTTTTTTTCTGTGCCTTTGTGTTTTCCTTTGTTTTTCCCGACTTTTCTGGAGAGGGCTGGAGTTCACCGTCTGGCCACTACTCCATCACGTGACTCCCATCGAGGTCTGTCCTGATCCAGGACCATCGAGGCTAGGACCCTGGAGACTCCATACTCCTCATTCTAGTGGCCCCCACCACTCTGAGTTACCTGCGGGTAAGACGGCGTCGACCTCGTGATGCGGCAAGATGGCCGCCCACCTTCCTCCTCTGACGATGGTGTCAAGTTTGAATTTGAGTCGTGGCAAGATGGCTGCTGAGCCTTTTCACGCTGTTTCCTCACCACTACCCTCCTTCAGCGTGTCGCGCAGCAAGTGGGTTCAAGTGAATTCAGGGCCGACGGCTTGGGGCTGGAATCAAATCCAGAAGTGGTGCAGCCCGTGGACTTTCCCGGGCTTCCCCTTGCGTGGCAAGCCCTCGCCCAATGTCCTTTCTTGCAACAACTGGAACACACTGAGTCTGTAGGTGGGCAATGAGATTGGGGATGCTGGGTCTTGCTGCAGTAAAAGCGCTCCCTAGTACACGAAATGGCTGCCGTTAGGGCTGGGGTAGCAGGTACAGCCAGTCCTTGGAAGGGGTCACCTGGATGAGTGAGCTCGCTGGCTTCAAGGTTGTCGTTCTTGAGCTTGGCCTGTTCCAGTGACTTGGCCAGTTTGACGTGGCTTGACCGGTCCTTCTTTCCCAACTCGAGCAGTCGCTGCCTCCTGTACCTTGAGCGGACCCCCGCAACTAGATTGTCCCAGATCTGTTCTTCCTCATGAATGCAGCCTGTAGCCACTTCGTACCTGCTCTTCTTGGCAAGTGTCCACAGATCCAGCTGGTAATCATCGATGGTCTCTCCTGGCCGCTGGTGATATAAATTGAGTTAGTGCCTCGCTAGGACCTTGTTCTGCGACTTCAGGTACCGAGCCTTCAACACCTCAATAGCAGTGTCATATGTAGTGTAGTCCCTGATGACCGCATACCCTTCTGTTCCTACCCTCGAAACGAGTGTGGACCTCCTGAGTTCATCAGTGTTGAAGACGTCTCTGGTCGTGTTCAGGTCAGCCTAGAAGCAATCTAGCCAATACGTGAACTCCTCAGCCGCGTTGGGGACAGAGGGCCCATCAGTAACAAACCTGGCTTGAGCAGCGCTTCCATCGTTAGGGAATAAGCGAATAAAATTGAGAATAAAAGCTTTCACGACTGGAAGGAGAACAAACGCTTTTATTAACTTGTAACAGGGTAGGGTTTCACAGTGGTCTTCAGAAGTGCTCCGAGTTTAGGCAGGAAACCTGGGTTATATATGGGTAGATGGGGGTGGAGCCAGGACGCGGGGCCAGCCATCAGTACAACACACCACCAATGAATCCCCATTCACTGTACAGCCAGCACCTATTTCCCAGGGCAGGATCAGCAAACACCAGAGGACATCTGTACAAAATGAAGGGAGGGAAGTTTAGGGGAGATGTCAGTGGTAGGTTTTTTTTACACAGAGAGTTGTGGGCCTGGAATGCCTGGTGGTGGAGGCTGGAACATTGGTTGGATTTAGGAGACACTTAGATGGAAGAAAAATAGTGGGTAAGGGGTGTGAGGTAGGAAACAGTTAGATTCATGGTGGTGTCAGGCTTGGAGTATTTAGAACATAGCACAGTAACGATGTTGTGACAACCTACCAAAAATAAAGTACTAAACCCTCCCTATCTCATAACCCACTATTTTTCTTTTATCCATGAGTCTCTAAAAATGCCCCTATTCTTTCAGCTTCCACCATCACCCCCGGCAAGGTATTCCCAGGCCCCCACAACTCTCTGTGTAAAAAACACAGAGAGTCTTGCCTAAGCTGCCCTCCCTTCACTTTGTACAGACATCCTCTATTGTTTCCGACTCCTGCCCTGGGAAAAAGTCGCTGACTGTCCACTTTATCTATGCCTCTCATAACCTTTTACACGTCTATTAAGTCATCCTTCTTCGCTCCAAAGAGAAAAGTCCCAGCTCTGCTAACCTTGTTTCATGAGACTTACTTTCCAATCCAGGCCACATCCTGGTGAATCTCCTCTGCCCCCTCTCCATCCCCACGCATCCTTCCTGGCATGAGGTGACCTCACTGCTGTTTTGCCTCATGTCAGCGCACTCTGCATCTATCTCACGAGTTAAGACAGAAGTTCTCAGTCGTCTTTCTCTTTTGGCTCTGTGTATAAATGCCAACTGCAATCGTCAAGGGGCCCAGTTTTCTAATTCCCCCTCCTTTTGTTTTAAATATATCTGGAGGGGTCCTTGGGCCATTCCTGCAGTAGACAAAGGTGCTGGAGAGGCTCAGCAGGTCACACAGCGTCCATGGGAAGTTCATGTAGACCAACAGCACAGTAACAGGCCCTTCCAGCCCACAAGCCCATGCTACCCAAATACCCCAATTAACCTCCAACGCCCCCATTCATTTTGGAGGAAACCGCAGCACCTGGAGGAAACTCATGCAGACATAGGGAGAGCGTGCAAACTCCCTGCAGACAGCGCCAGACTTGAACCCCGGATCACTGGCTGCTATGCTAACTGTGCTGCCCACCCTTGTGTCCAAAGGGTTTCAGGGCTGGGACCTTCGTCACCTACCGACCACTTCTCTACCCAATGCTGCAACCTGTCCACATCCTGTGGTGTCCTCTGACATCCTTCTCATCGTTCTTTGGGCTGTGGGTGCCTAAGACTGCCCAAAGTTTCTAGGCCCCTTTCCCTGCGAAGCAGTTAGGTTCAGTTGGTTTCTTCCATACTTATCTCCTACTATCTACTTAAAAAAGATAACATATCTTTCAGATTTCAGTCCGTGCCTCTCCCCCCACCAAAATGTGCTGGGGGCCCTGATGAGAATGGCTGTCAAACACTATCCACAGCACCTCCAACCTTTGTGTTATGTACATGCTCACTGACCTCCCCCTTCCTCGGCTTCGTCCAAGTCTGACCCATCTGCCCCTCCGCTGTCATTTATAAAAATCATAAAGAGCAGGGGTCCCAGAACAGGGAGGCGATCCATTTTGGAAGGTCAAACCTGAAGGCCGAGAACAGGGATAATGGTTGGATAGTCAACAGTGTGGAGATTGGTGTCCAAATACACACATCTCTCAAGGTTGCTGCACAGGTTGATAGGACAGTTAAGAAGGCCAATGGGACGCTGGGACTCATTAGTCGGGGAACTAAGTTCAAGAGTCGAGAGATCATGTTGCAATTCGACAAATCTCTGGTAAGACCACACTTTTGAGTATTGTGTTCAGTTCTGGTCACCTCATTACAGGAAGGATGTGGAAGCTGTGGAGAGGGGGCAAAGGAGATTCACCAGGATGTTGCCTGGATTGGGAAACAAGTCCTGATGAGGCAAGGTCAGCAGAGCTGGAACTTTTCTCTTTGAAGTGAAGAAGGATGAGAGGTGACCATAGAGGTCTACAGGATTCTGAGAGGCGTAGATAAGGTGGACGGTCAGAGCTTGTTTCCCAGGATGGGAGTAACCAACACCAGAGGCCATCTGGACAGAGTGAAGGGGGACATGAGGGGTAGGAGTTATGGGGGCCTGGAATGCCTTGCTAGGGATGGTGGTAGAGGCTGAAACATTGGGGGTATTTAAGAAACTCAGTCGCATGGATGAGCAAAAAAATAAAAGATTATAAGGAAGGGGGGGTTTAATTTGTTTTGGTGGGAATATATAGGTCAGCACCATATCAAGGGCCAAAAGGCCTGATCTATGTTCTATATTCTAACAGGTCCCTGTGGGACGTCACCAATCACCAATCTCCAGGCAGAATATGCTCCATGGGAAGCCAATTCCCGTTCCAAGCAGCCAAGACTGGATCCCATGCCTCATACCTGAGTCTGCTATTCTTTTTTCTTCTTTCTTCTTCTTTGGCTTGGCTTCGCGGACGAAGATTTATGGAGGGGTAAATGTCCACGTCAGCTGCAGGCTCGTTTGTGGCTGACAAGTCCGATGCGGGACAGGCAGACACGGTTGCAGCGGTTGCAGGGGAAAATTGGTGGGTTGGGGTTGGGTGTTGGGTTTTTCCTCCTTTGTCTTTTGTCAGTGAGGTGGGCTCTGCGGTCTTCTTCAAAGGAAGTTGGTGCCCGCCGAACTGTGAGGCGCCAAGATGCACGGTTTGAGGTGATATCAGCCCACAGTCTGCTATGGGCGGCCTTGAAATGACTTACTGAAATTCATATGCACACCACATTCACCACCTTACCCTCTTCAATTTGATTTTTCACTCTTCAAGACACTCATTTAGACCCTTAAGGCATGTCCTCCCCTCACTAAAGCCACACTGACCATCCCTGAGAAGACGATGCTTCTCTAAGTGCTCACAAGTCCTGTCTGTAAGAGTCCTCTCCAGTCGTTTGCCCATCACTGAGGGAAGGTTTTGACATTATTTGTTGAGAGGCTCCATCCGATGGAACGCTATGGAACTGCAAAGGGTCGTAACAAATCTGGTCAAATTTGAGACGACATCAGACGTTGAGTCACGTTCCTGAAATGGAGGATTGCAATCAAGCACATTTCACTTTCAAGTTGCACAACTTGAAAATATTCTTCCCTTTGTCGAGGCATCGGTCAAAATGCCTTTGGAATGTCACAATTGCTGTTTTTAACCACTTCCTCCGACAGCTCGTTCCACACACCACAAACTCGGCGTCACGTGTCCCCCCACCAAATGAGTCATTGTGCCCCCCCCACACACCCACCACTGATAAATCAGTACCCCCCCCAGGGGCGTATCTAGGGAAAAGCAGGCATGGCAGGTGCCTGGGGCACCACTTGGAAGGGAGGCCCCCCCACCCCCCAGCTGAGCGCTAATCCCAGACATGCAAAGAACACACACCCGTTTCTTCCACACTTGGTTCACTTGTCCTCCTTCCTCATCCTAGTGTTTGCTCTTCATTATACATTTAAGAAAAGGTTGGACAGGTATATGGATGAGAAGAAGATGGAGGGTTATGGGCATTGTGCAGGGAGGTGGGACTAGAAAGGGGTGTTTGGTTCGGTGCGGACTAGAAGGGCCTAATGGCCAGTTTCCGTGCTGTAATTGTTATGTTATGTTATGTTAAATACAAGATGGCAGCCACCAAGGCCAGGTCCTGCAAGGCCTCCTTGTCACTATGTATTTTGACCCATTGGCCACCCCTGCCATAGGCATTGTTTTACATCGAGGCACCACTGCCCCCAGACCCCCCCCCCCCCCACGGTTATCCTAATGCCCCTCGATTAGATCTGTTCTAACGCCGACTCTGACACGCCCACCTCCCTCTGTGTGGTAAAATGTTCCCCTCACCCCCTTCTATTTCTTTCCCCTAAAACCTGTGCCCTGTGGCCAGTTTGATTATTGCCAAGTAGGTGTCTGTAATTCATAATGGTGCCAGAGTGGAGGCTTTTTGAGATCCCTCTTGTCCTGGGAAAGGTTGTTTCGTCTAACGTGTGTATGAGCTGGTGTTTATTGCCCATCACTAACTGCCCCAGAGCTCTGGCTCAGACATTTCAAAGCCCGTCCCTCCTCTGTGGGTCCTGAATCCCATAGCCCAGCCAGGGTAGGACGACCAACCAGTTGTTGAATCTGCTGTGGCCTGATTTGACCTGGAGGCTCTGTGTTACTGATCCAGGCCTTGAGGTGGAGACAGAATCAGGTTTAACATCATGAACATATGTCACGAAATTTGCATTACGGGTAGAAACATTTGCGATAAATTACATTTCCGTAAATGCATTACCAAAATTTTTCTACTCTCTCACATGTCCAGATTGCATGAATTGTTGTTCCCATTTCCTTTTTACAGTGAAAATATCTGCCTGATATTGTTGGGTCCCATTTATTTAACTTTTGAGGTGTGATGTATAGCCTGTGTATCCAGTTGTATTGTATCATGCGTAACCTCGTGTTTATTGTATTTCTCATAGTTCCGGAGCATAGCTTCTCCCATGTTTCCTTCTTTATCTTTATGTTTAGATCTTATTCCCATTTTTGTTTAGGTTTACCGTTTGTTTCTTCATTTTCCTTTTCTTGCAGTTTGATGTACATGTTTGTTACAAACTTTTTAATTCTCATTGTGTCTGTAATCACATATTCAAAATTGCTTCCTTCTGGTAACCTCAGACTGTTTCCCAATTTGTCCTTCAAGTGGGTTTTCAGTTGGTAGTATGCAAACATTGTATCATGACTTATATTATATTTATCCTTCATTTGTTCAAAGGATAATAATTTATTTCCCGAAAAACAATTTTCTATTCTTTTGATCCCTTTTCTCTCCCATTCTCTAAAGGAAAGGTTATCTATTGTAATAGGGATTAGCTGATTTTGCGTCAATATTTGTTTTGGTAGTTGGTAATTTGTTTTATTCCTTTCTACATGAATCTTCTTCCAAATGCTGAGCAGATGATGCAATACTGGTGAATTCCTACGTTGCACCAATTTTTCATCCCATTTATATAGTATATGTTCAGGTGTCTTCTACCCTATTTTATCTAGTTCTAATCTGGTCTAATCTGGTTTTTCCCTTGTTTGATAAAAATCTGATAGGTATCTTAATTGTGTGGCTCTATAATAATTCTTAAAGTTTAGTAGTTGTAAGCCTCCTTGTTTATACCATTCTGTTAATTTATCTAGTGCTATCCTCGGTTTCCCACACTTTCCATAAGAATTTCCTTATTATTTTCTTTAACTCCTTGAAGAATTTCTCTGTTAGGTGTATTGGTAATGACTGAAATAGATATTGTATCCATGGGAAAATATTCATTTTAATACAGTTTATCCTTCCTATCAGTGTTAGTGGTAAGTCTTTCCAATGCTCTAAGTCGTCTTGTAATTTTTTCATTAATGGATGGTAATTGAGTTTATATAGATGGCCGAGGTTTTTATTTAGTTGTATACCTAGGTATCGCATTGATTGTGTTTGCCATCTAAATGGCGATTCTTTCTTAAACTTTGTGAAATCCGCATTATTCATTGGCATTGCTTCACTTTTATTTGCGTTGATCTTGTACCCCGATACTTCTCCATATTCCTTCAATTTCCTATGTAATTCTTTTATTGATATTTCTGGTTCTGTTAAGTATATTATAACATCATCTGCAAATAGACTGATTTTATATTCCTTCTCTTTTATTTTTATCAGTTTTATTTTATTTTCTGTTCTTATCAGTTCAGCTAGTGGTTCTATAGCTAACATGAACAGTGAGGGAGATAGTGGACATCCCTGCCTTGTTGATCTGCTTAAGTTAAATTGTTTTGATATATATCCATTTACTGTCACTTTCGCCAATGGCCCCTTATATAATGCTTTAATCCAATTAATATATTTCTCTGGTAGGCTGAATTTTTGTAGTACTTTGAATAAATAATTCCATTCTACTCTGTCAAAGGCCTTCTCTGAGTCTAAAGCAATCACTACTGTTGGAGTTTTATTTCCTTCTACTGCGTGTATTAAGTTAATAAATTTACAGATATTGTCTGTTGTTCGTCTTTTTTTAATAAATCCAGTTTAGTCTAGATTTACTATTTTTGGTACATAGTCGGCCAATCTGTTTGCTAATAGTTTAGCTATTATCTTATAATCTGTGTTAAGTAAAGATATTGGTCTATATGACGCTGGTGCAAGTGGATCTTTCCCTGTCTTTGGTATTACTGTAATTCTTGCTGTTTTGCATGAATCTGGTATGCTTTGTGTTTTATCAATCTGGTTGATTACTTCCAGAAGGGGAGGAATTAATAAGTCTTTAAATGTTTTATAGAATTCTATTGGGAATCCATCCTCTCCTGGTGTTTTATTGTTCGGTAGTTTTTTAAATTTCTCCTGTAATTCTTCTATTTCAAATGGTTTTATTAATTTATTTTGCTCCTCTGTTTGTAATTTCGGTAGTTCAATTTTAGTTAGAAATTCATCTATTTTGTCTTCCTTCCCTTCATTTTCAGTTTGATATAGTTGTTCGTAGAATTCCCTGAAGTTTTCATTGATCTCCGTTGGATTATATGTCATTTTTTTGTCCTTTTTCCTTAATGCCAATACCATTCTTTTAGTTTGTTCTGTCTTAAGCTGCCACACTAGAATTTTGTGCATTTTTTCTCCTAGTTCATAATATTTCCTTTTTGTCTTCATTATGTTCTTCTCCACCTTATATGTTTGTAGTGTTTCATATTTTATTTTTTTTAACTGCCAATTCTCTTCTTTTAGTTGTATCTTCCTTTATTGCTAATTCTTTTTCTATATTTGTTATTTCCCTTTCTGACTGTTCTGTTTCCCGATTGTAGTCCTTCTTCATCTTAGTTACAAAACTTATTATTTGCCCTCTGATGAACTCTTTCATGGCGTCCCATAGTATAAATTTGACTTTCACTGATTCCGTATTTATTTCAAAGTACATTTTAATTTGGCGTTCAATAAAGTCCCTAAATTCCTGACTTTTAAGTAGCATGGAGTTTAACCTCCATCTGTATGTTCTTATTGGGATGTCCTCCAATTCTATTGCTAATAACAGGAGTGAGTGATCAGATAACAATCTAGCTTTATATTCCATTTTCCTAACTCTCCCTTGAATGTGGGCTGATAACAGGAATAGGTCTATCCTTGAGTATGTTTTATGTCTACCTGAATAGTATGAATATTCCTTTTCCTTTGGGGGTTGTTTCCTCCATATATCCAAAAGTTGCATTTCTTGCATCGATTTAATTATAAATTTGGTTACTTTGTTCTTTCTGTAAGTTTTTTTTCCAGTTTTATCCATGTTTGAGTCCAAATTAAGGTTAAAATCCCCTCCTATTAGTATGTTCCCTTGCGTATCTGCTATCTTCAAAAAGATATCTTGCATAAATTTTTGATCTTCTTCATTAGGTGAATATACATTGAGTAGATTCCAAAACTCCGAATATATCTGACATTTTATCATTACATATCTCCCTGCTGGATCTATTATTTCCTCTTCTATTTTGATTGGTACATTTTTATTGATTAATATAGCTACTCCTCTGGCTTTTGAATTGTATGATGCTGCTGTTACATGTCCTATCCAATCTCTCTTTAATTTCTTGTGTTCCACTTCAGTTAGATGTGTTTCTTGTACGAATGCTATATCAATTTTTTGTTTTTTCAGTAAATTTAACAGTTTTTTCCTTTTGATTTGGTTATGTATTCCATTAATATTTAAAGTCATATAATTCAACATAGTCATTTCATACTTTGTTTATCTTTCCTTTCCGTTTCCTCATCACCACCTTCCCTTCTTATCCATTTCTGCTTTCTTTTTTTGAACACATTATAAGACAACATTTCTAAAACATAAAATATTTCCACTATTCTCATATCTAAAATTCCTTTAACCCCAATAGTCCCTCCCCTTTCTGAGTTGCCCTTTGTCCCTTGTCGGGCAACCACATCTCCCCTCTCCATTTGGATTTGCGAATCCGCTCGCAAGTGTCAACTGATTTCGCAGTGACTGTAATTCTTCCCCACCCAGCCCCCCCAGAAGATTTTAATCTTCATATATAACAAAGGTCACTCTCTTAATTCCCTCCTTACTTCCTTTCTTCCCTTTCTTTCCCTTCTTAGTTCTTACCTATACTCTATTTTTTATATATACACACATATATATATATATATATATACACATATACACACACACACATATATATATATATATATATATATATACCTACATACACACGTACATATAGTTTGTTGTCATTTTTGTTCTTGTTCTTGTTACATCTCTTCATCTCTCTGTCTGTTTTGTAGTTGTTCTGCAAATTTTTGTGCTTCTTCCGGATCCGAGAATAGTTTGTTTTGCTGCCCCGGAATAACTGTTTTAAGTACCACTGGGTATTTTAACATAAATTTATAATCTTTTTTCCATAGGGTCGTTTTTGCTGCATTGAACTCCTTCCTCTTCTTCAGGAGTTCAAAACTTATATCTGGATAGAAAAAAATTTTTGACCCTTGTATTCCAGTGGTTTTTTTGTCTTCTCTTATTTTATTCATTGCCTTCACCAATATATTTTTATCTTCTTGTATATCTTAGGAATTTTACTAGAATGGATCTTGGTTTTTATTGTGGTTGTGGTTTAGAGGCTAATGTTCTGTGTGCCCTTTCTATTTCCATTTCTTCCTGTAATTCTGGTCTTCCTAGGACCCTGGGGATCCATTCTTTTATAAATTCTTTCACATTTTTGCCTTCTTCATCTTCCTTAAGGCCCACTATCTTTATATTGTTTCTTCTATTATAATTTTCCATTATATCTATCTTCTGAGCTAACAGCTCCTGTGTTTCTTTAACTTTTTTATCAGATTCTTCTAATTTCTTTTTTAAGTCATCTACTTCCATTTCTATGGCTGTTTCTCGTTCTTCCACCTTGTCTACTCTTTTTCCTATATCTGTCATGATCATCTCTAATCTATTCACTTTTTCTTCTGTACTTTTTATTTCACTAAATTCTTGTGATTGCCATTCTTTTACTGTTTCCATATATTCTTTAAAAAAATATATCCATGTACTTGCCCTTCCCTTCATCTTCCATTTCTCTGTGTTCTTCCTCGTCTTCTTCTGAGTCCACTCCAGGGTCTGTGTCCTTTACCTCTGTCTCTTCTGGTTTTCTTGTTGGGTTGTTTTATTTTGTTGGGTATTTTTGGTCTTCTTATTTTTATTAGAAGTGTCTTGGTGCTGGTCTTCTTCCTCTGGGTTGGTCATCTGTTGTTTCTTTGATTTCTTATTTTTATTCTCTTCCTTCTTGTTCTCGTTATTTTCTATGTTTTCCTCTTGCTGTTGTGTTGTAGTTGTCTGTTTCAGCTGTGGAGATCGACTCCTCAGCTGGTCCCTCCTCCCATCAGTGTTATTTTTGTCTTGCGCATCGCACATGCACGAGGATTCGTGCATGCACGGTTGCGCACCTTTGTTTGGCTCCGTGAGCCATTTTTGTAGTCCCGAGTTCGGGGCTTCGACTGACCTCAGGGAGCGGGCTTATCTCTCCATGGTGGGCCTTCTCGTACAGGTAAGGCCTTCACCTTCTTCCGTCATCTTTCCTTCTTCTTTTCTTCCCATTGTTTTTGGTTTTTCTTTCTTCGCTGCCATTTTCTCCACACTTTTACTTTAACTTTGTTATGGTTTTTATGTTTGGGCCTTTTTTTTTCTCTATCTTTTTTTAACTTTTCTGGAGAGGCCTGGAGTTCCCCTACCGGCCACTACTCCATCACGTGACTCCTAGTATTGGCACTTGGTGAGGAGGATAAGCAGGAGTTGGGTAAGATTGGTAGGAGGTGGGGAGGATTGGCAGGAGATGGGGAGAATAGGTAGGTCAGGAGGATAAGCAGGAGGTGGGGAGGATGGGCAGGAGGTGGGGAGGATAAGCAGGAAAAGGGGAAGAGCTCTTGATTTAGGATATCAGGGCAATAGTGAGTGTTAATGAACTAAATATAGTATTTGTCTGTGTAGAAATTAGGAAAGGTGATCCACGTACCAATGTGCTTTCAGTGTGGATAGGATCCACATGGGCTGCTAGCGACTGGCTCATGTGATCTCGGTATTAGTTCCACCATTTGAGGGCTTCCTGATTGTGCCAGAGTCTTTGATCTGGAGCTCAGGCTGTCGACAGATTCAGCTGGGCTCTGTGGAGCTACAGAGGCTGCGGGAGCAGCTGGAGGCGAATCCTCGGACATTCAGTGACTCAGAAGGAAATCTCTTTTGCTTCTTTCTCCTATTATTAGGGGCGCTGGGCAAATCAAACTAAACTCTGCTACCTGCACCTGATACCTATTCCTCCATCCCCTTCAGGTTCATGGGTCTACCAGAAACCTTGTGTATATTGCCAAGGAGGAGGTGGGGAACATATGCAGGCAGTGGGTTACCTGCTTCCACCATGACTCCGAGCAGCCTGCTCAATTCCCAACCACTCTCTGGGTAAAATATTTGCTGCACATATCTCCATTAAACCCCCACCCCTCACCTTAAACACGTCCTCTGGTGGGTGTCGCATTTTTACCCTGACAATCCAGCCTATCGATGCCTCTCACGATTTTCTAAGAGAGCCCATCCTTCCTGAGACCCCGGGACCTCTTCTATCGCTGGTGAGGATGCGGAGATCTTTGCGTAACCTATTGGAAAGGATGATCACAGTAAAATGGAATTTCTCGTGTAGATGGAGGGTGAAAAACTTGTGTTTCTTTTTGCTGACAAGAGATGTTAAAGATATGATTAGATCGCATCTTCATCATGGCAAGAAGTGTAATAGCTGGGGGAGAGTTCAGCATTCAACAAGGAGAGTGAGATTCAGCACGGCACATAAAACATCGTCTGAAGATAAACATGGGCAGCGCAATGGTTTGTGCAATGTCTTTACAGCGCCAGTGATCAGAACATGGGTTCGAATCCCACATTGTCTGTAAGTAGTGTGCACCTTCTCTCTGCGCTCATTTTGAAGCATTTGACCTAACTAAAAAACCTGCCACAATTTATCTCCTTTAAAACATATCTGTATACAATATAAAATATAACAATCTATCACACACCAAATTGCTTCAGCTCATGGTTCTATAGCCAATATAAAGAGAGCCAGAGATATTGGACATGCTTGTCTGCCAGATCCAGTTAAAGGGAATGCTGGAGAAATGTGTCCATTATTTACAACTTTGGTTTTGGATTCATAACATAAAGCCTTAATCCAGTTTATAAAAGTTTGCCCTCATCCAAAACTTTCCAGCACTTTAAATAGGAAATCCCATTCCACTCTATCAACTTTGCATTCAGGGCCACAGCTACACTCAAATCACCTCTCATCTGGGCAAAATGAATTATACTAAGCAATCTGCTTTCATTATCTGCAGATTCTTTATTTTGTACAAATCCTTTTTGATCCACATTTATTAATTTCAGCAAAATTTTCACCAGACTATTTGCCAAGGCTGTGGGAATATTTTATAATCTGAATTCAATAATGAAACAGGCCTATAAGATTATGGTTTCAGTGGGTCCCTAATCACTGCAATTATTGCCATTGAAAATGATTCTGGGAGATTATGAATCTCAACTGCCTGATCCATAAGAGATCCTCAAATTCTTTATAAAATTCGGGGGGGGGGGGGGGGGGAACCCATCGTCCATCTGAGTGAAGGGGGCATCAAGCCCTTCTTGTTCTCCTAAATCAAGATTCTGATTGATATAATTTCAAATGTCTAAAAGCCTCATTAATTTCTTGTGGTTTGTAAGAAATCCTGTTTGTATCTGTTTTGTTTTGTTTTGACCACATTGATTGTTTTTGAGACCAGTTCTGCTTTCAACTGCCAAGAGAGGACTTTATAGGCTCTTTCTCCCAACTAACAGTCCCTTTCTTCAGTTTTTAATATTGCATTTTCCATCTTATATGTTTGTAATGTATTGTATGAGCTTTTTATTATTAATCTACATTTTTCTTCCAAACCCCTTTGCTGAAGCTCCTTTTCTAAATAAAGTATCTTCTTTTCTAATTCTTCCACCTCCCTTGCATATACTTTCTTAATCCTTGAAATACAACTTATTATTGATTCCCTTAAATATGCTTTTAGAGCATCTCATAGAATACATTTATTGGTAGTTGAATTACAGTTTTTCTCACAGAACATCTCAATTTGTCTCCTTATAAAGTTAGAAAAATCTAATCTTCTCAACAGCAATGAATTAAAGCGCCATCTGTAAACCAACTTTTGTTTGACCAGCATTGAAAATACCAGAGGTGAATGATCTGATTAAAGTCTCACTTTATATTCAACCACGATGATCCTACCCTGTCATTGAATTTTTTTTTTTAATAATACAAAGACTATTTATTGATGAACTAAGCTACATAACTGAACAATACTTTTAACGACACAATTAAGCTTGGTCACATTCTGTGATTTTATTTCCAACTTTTCATTCCCTCCATGGCCTTAACCATCATTATTCTGTGATCGACCAAGGTACAGATAAGCCTCCAGTTCTACCTTATTGATCATTTTTGAATCATAACAATCTATTATTGGCAGCTGTGCCTTCAGTGGCCAAGACACCAAACCTTGGATTTCTCTCAATGTTCCTTTCCTTTAGATGTGGATTAAAATCTCCCAATATCTTTGATTATTTGTTATAATTTCTCCAGTGTGGCTTTTTTTTTAAATTTTTTATTTTTCACACCATAAATCACGTTAGCCATGATATACACTTTTTCTTTTTCACACATATACAGTGACTTTTTCTCCACCCTCCCTCCTCCCAAGCCACCCCCCCACCCCCCCTCTCATCCATTTTAGGTATACAATCTAGGTTGCATTAAGCCAGTCAGACAATGTTGTCATTCAACAAAAATACACCAGAAATTCTACTGAGACCATTCTTTTCTTTTCTTCTCCTTCCATCAACTTAGGTAATGTTTGTTCCCGGTAGCTTTTCGCTATTGTATTTAATGTAAGGCTCCCATACTTGTTTGAATATTTCAATATTATTTCTTAAACTATATGTTATTTTTTCTAATGGAATACATTTATTCATTTCTATATACCATTGTTGTATTTTCAGATTATCTTCCAATTTCCAGGTTGACATAATACATTTTTTTGCTACGGCTAGGGCTATCTTAACAAATCTTTTTTGTGCATCCTCCAAGTCAATTCCAAATTCTTTATTTTTTACGTTACTTAGGAGAAAGATCTCTGGATTCTTTGGTATATTGTTTTCTGTTATTTTATTTAATATCTGATTGAGATCATCCCAAAATTTTTCTACTCTCTCACATGTCCAGATTGCATGAATTGTTGTTCCCCTTTCTTTTTTACATCAAAAACATCTATCAGATACTGTTGGGTCCCATTTATTTAACTTTTGCGGTGTAATGTATAGTCTGTGTAACCAATTATATTGTATCATACGTAGCCTCGTATTTATTGTATTTCTCATCGTTCCAGAACATAATTTCTCCCATGTTTCCTTTTTTATCTTTATATTTAAATCTTGTTCCCATTTTTGTTTAGTTTTACCATTTGTTTCCTCATTCTCCTTTTCTTGCAGTTTAATATACATATTTGTTATAAATCTTTTGATTAACATTGTATCTGTAATCACATATTCAAGGTTACTTCCCTCTGGTAAACTCAAATTGCTTCCTAATTTATCTTTCAAGTAGGATCTCATTTGGTAATATGCCAGAGCTGTATCTCCAGTTATATTGTACTTATCTCTCATTTGTTCAAAGGATAAGAATCTACTTCCTGAAAAACAATTTTCTATTCTTTTAATCCCTTTTTTTTCCCATTTTCTAAAGGAAAGGTTGCCTATTGTAAAAGGGAGTAGCTTATTTTGCGTCAATATTAGTTTTGGTAATTGATAATTTGTTTTATTTCTTTCTACATGAATCTTCTTCCATATATTGAGGAGATGGTGTAATACTGGAGAAGTTCTATGTTGTACCAATTTTTCATCCCATTTATATAATATGTGTTCAGGTATCTTTTCCCCTATTTTATCTAATTCTAATCTCGTCCAGTCTGGTTTTTCCCTTGTTTAATAAAAATCTGATAGGTATCTTAATTGTGCGGCTCTATAATAATTTTTGAAGTTTGGCAATTGTAAGCCTCCTTGTTTATACCATTCTGTTAATTTATCTAGTGCTATCCTCGGTTTCCCCCCTCTCCATAAAAATTTCCTTATTATTTTCTTTAACTCTTTGAAGAATTTTTCTGTCAGTTGTATTGGCAATGCCTGAAATAAGTATAGTATCCTTGGAAAAATGTTCATTTTAATACAGTTTATCCTTCCTATCAGTGTTAGTGGTAGCTCTTTCCAATGCTCTAAATCGTCCTGTAATTTTTTCATTAGTGGATTGTAATTGAGTTTATATAATTGGCCTAGTTTTTTGTTTATTTGTACACCTAGGTATCTTATTGCCTGCATTTGCCATCTGAATGGGGATTCCTTCTTAAATTTTGAGAAATCCGCGTTATTCATAGGCATTGCTTCACTTTTATTTACGTTTATCTTGTATCCCGACACTTCTCCATATTCCTTCAATTTCATATAGTTCTTTTATTGATAGTTCTGGTTCTGTTAAGTACACTATCACATCATCCGCAAATAGACTGATTTTATATTCCCTGTCTTTTATTTTTATTCCTTTTATATTATTATCTATTCTTATCAATTCTGCTAGTGGTTCTATGGCTAACGCAAACAATAACGGTGATAGTGGGCATCCCTGCCGCGTTGACCTGCTTAAGTTAAATTGCTTTGATACATGTCTATTTACTGTCACTTTCGCTAACGGTCCCTTATATAATGCTTTAATCCAATTAATATACTTCTCCGGTAAACTGATTTTTTGCAATACTTTGAACAAATAATTCCATTCTACTCTGTCGAAGGCCTTCTCTGCGTCTAAAGCAACTGCTACTGCAGGTGCTTTATTTCCTTCTACTGCATGAATTAAGTTAATAAATTTACAAATATTGTCTGTTGTGCGTCTTTTTTTGATAAATCCAGTTTGGTCTAAATTTACCATTTTTGGTACCTGTTCTGCTAATCTGTTTGCTAATAGTTTAGCTATTATCTTATAATCTGTGTTTAGCAAAGATATTGGTCTATATGACGCTGGTGAGAGTGGATCTTTCCCTTGTTTTAGTATCACTGTAATTATTGCTGTTTTACATGAATCTGGTAAGTTTTGTGTCTCATCAATCTGGTTGATTACATCCAGGAGGGGCGGTATTAATAGGTCTTTAAATGTTTTGTAGAATTCTATTGGGAGTCCATCCTCTCCTGGTGTCTTATTATTTGGTAATTTTTTTATTATCTCTTGTATTTCTACTGTTCCAAATGGTTCTGTTAATTTATTTTGTTCCTCTATTTGTAGTTTTGGTAGTTCAATTTTAGTCAAAAATTCATCTATTTTCCCTTCTTTCCCTTCGTTTTCAGTTCGGTATAATTGTTCATAGAATTCTCTGAAGTTTTCCTTAATTTCTTTTGGATTACATGTAATTTGTTTGTCTTTTTTCCTTGTTGCCAATACCATTTTCTTAGTTTGCTCTGTCTTAAGCTGCCATGCTAAGATTTTGTGTGTTTTTTCACCTAGTTCATAATATTTCTGTTTTGTCTTCATTATATTCTTCTCCACCTTATATGTTTGTAATGTTTCATATTTTATTTTTTTATCCGCCAATTCTCTTCTTTTGGCTGTATCTTCCTTCATTGCTAATTTTTTTTTCTATGTTTACTATTTCCCTTTCCAACTGCTCTGTTTCCTGATTATAGTCCTTCTTCATCTTGGTTACATAACTTATTATTTGCCCTCTAATGAATGCTTTCATTGCATCCCATAGTATAAACTTATCTTCCACTGATTCCGTATTTACTTCAAAATACATTTTTAATTGTTTTTCAATAAATTCTCTAAAATCCTGTCTTTTAAGTAGCATGGGGTTTAATCTCCATCCATACATTCTTGGAGGGATGTCCTCTAGCTTTACTGTCAGTATTAAGGGTGAATGGTCCGATAGCATTCTCGCTTTATATTCTGTTTTTCTTACTCTATCCTGCATACTAGCTGATAACAAAAATAGGTCTATTCTTGAGTATGTTTTATGTCTAGTCGAGTAGTATGAGTATTCCTTTTCTTTTGGGTTTTGTTTCCTCCATATGTCCACAAGTTTCATTTCTTCCATTGATTTAATTATAAATTTGGTTACTTTGTTCTTCCTGTTAATTTTTTTCCCCGTTTTATCCATATTTGGATCCAAATTCAGATTGAAATCCCCTCCTATTAGTATGTTCCCTTGCGTATTAGCTACCTTCAAAAAGATATCTTGCATAAACTTTTGATCTTCTTCGTTAGGTGAATATATATTAAGTAGATTCCAAAGCTCCGAATACATCTGACATTTTATCATAACATATCTCCCTGCTGGATCTATTATTTCCTCTTCTATTTTAAATGGCACATTTTTGCTAATTAATATAGCCACTCCTCTTGCTTTTGAATTATACGATGCTGCTGTTACATGTCCTACCCAATCTCTCTTTAATTTCTTGTGCTCCAATTCAGTTAAGTGTGTTTCTTGGACAAATGCTATATCTATTTTTTCCTTTTTCAGTAAATTTAGTAGTTTCTTCCTTTTAATTTGGTTACGTATTCCATTAATATTTAAAGTCATATAGTTCAGCGTAGCCATTTTATATTTTGTTTATCTTCTCTTTCTGTTTTTCCATCATTACCTTTCCTCCTTTTCCATTTCTGTTTTCTTATTTTCAACTCTTTACAAGACAACATTCCTACAACATCCAACATTTTCTATCTTCTTTACCCTGTCATTGAATTGATGTCAAAAACATATCTATCCTAGAGTAGGAATCGTCTATTAGAATAGAAAGAATAGTCCCTTTCCCTTGGATGAGATCTTCTTCAGGCATCCATTAAATTCAATTCTCTCATTAATGCCAAGGTAGCTTTCACTGCCTTTGTCCGAAGAGTTGCCCTTGTTAATTTATCTATCACTGGATCCAGTCAAAAATTAAAGTCCTCTCCCACCAAGATGTTTTCATGTGCATCTGCTAATTTGAAAAAAGTTTCATTAATAAATTTCTCATCATCAGCGTTGGACCATAAAAATTCAACAGTGTCCAGGACTGTGAATCTACCCAACAGACCATTACAAACCTACCTGCAGGATCTGTCACGATATCCTGTATTCTAACTGGAAGATTTTTTCCATATCAAATTTGCAACTCCTCTTGCTTTTGTGTTAAAAGAAGTTATGACCTGACCAACCCAATCTCTTTTTAATTTTTAATATTCTTTTTTAATTAAGTGAGTTTCTTGAAGGAAGGCCAGGTCAGCCCCCATTTTAAAAAAAAGGTGTAAATATCCTCTTTCTTTTCACTTCCCATTCAAACCATTTACATTAAAACTTATAAATTTCATTGTGTTAGGTTTATCAAATCAAGTCCTTTACTCCCCTCCCCCCATGGATCAATCAATGCTTACCTTTTGGGGCAAAACGCACGATGGCCAACAATCCCAATGGAAAAAAAGAGTAGAAAGAAAAGAAATAGAAATAACGAATCCCCCGGAAAGTGTTGATAATAGATTTTACAACACTACCCCCTCCATTTTTATGGGTTGTGGCAAAAGCCACACATGATGTGACAGGTCAGGTCCCCATCGCCCCTGTCCCTTGGAGTATTCCCAAAGTAATAACATTTCATTGTTATATGAGAAATGTATTAAAAAAAAACATTTCTTAAAATGTTTACACCATTTCAATCTTTAAGTTCTGGCAATTGATTCACGAAGCTTGTTGCACATTGCAGATCCGAAAAACTCTCTTCAGAGTTGTTGGATGGGCACAGCGCGAAATTATATCCTTTCTGCCAAAGGGATCTTTTTACTGGGTTGAATTCTTGCCTGTGTTTCAGCAATGCTGCACTTGTATCTGTTGTTTAAAAAAGGCTCCAAAAATAATCCTGGAAATTATAGACCAGTGAGCTTGATGTCGGGAGCAGGTAAATTATTGGAAGGGGATCTAAGAGATCGGATATACAATTATGTGGATAGTCAGAAACTGATTAGAGAGAATAAGGCCCTTGACAAAGTCCTGCATGCAGTTTAGACAGGAAGGTTCAAATGTGGGTATTCATGGTGAAATAATGAACTGGATTTGATAATGGCTGGACGGGAGAAGTGGTGGATGGTTGCTTCTCAGATTGGAATCCTGTGCCTAGTGGGGTGCCTCCGAGATCAGTGCTGGGACCACTGTTGTTTGTCATCTATATCAATGATCTGGATGATATTGTGGTAAATTGGATCAGCAAGTTTGCAGGTGACACTAAGATTGGAGGAGTTGTGGGCAGTGAGGATGGTTTTCAAAGCTCACAGAGGGATCTGGACCAATTGGAAAAATGGGCTGAAAAATGGCAGGTGGAATTTAATGCCGACAAGTGTGAGATGGTGCATTTTGGAAGGGCAAGCCAAGAAAGGATATACATAGTAAATGGTCGGGGACTGAGGTGTGTGGAGGAACAAAGGGATCTGGGAATACAGACACATAATTCCCTGAAATTGG
Organism: Narcine bancroftii; assembly: GCF_036971445.1. Lineage (NCBI taxonomy): Eukaryota > Metazoa > Chordata > Chondrichthyes > Torpediniformes > Narcinidae > Narcine > Narcine bancroftii. Next base: position 24,664,455 of record NC_091479.1, on the reverse strand, counting down.
CTTCACAGGTGGATAGGATCATAAAGAAAGATTTTGGCATATTGGCCTTTATAAATCAACGTATTGAGTATAGGAGTTGGGATGTTACGGTAAAGTTGTTTAAGACATTGGTGAGGCTGAATTTGGAATACTGTATGCAGTTTTGGTCACTTAACTACAGGAAATGATATCAATAAGATAGAAAGAGTGCAGAGAAGATTTACTGCGATGTTGCCTGGACTTCAGGAACTTAGATTAAACAGGTTAGAACTTTATTCCCTGGAGCGTAGAATACTGAGGGGAGGTTTGATAGACGTATTTAAAATTTTGAGGGGGATACACAGAGTAAATGTGGATAGGGTAGGTGAGATACAAATTAGAGGACATGGGTTCAGGATGAAAGGGGAAAAGTTTAGGGAGAACATGAAGGGGAACTTCTTCACACAGAGAGTGGTGGGGGTGTGGAATGAACTGCCAGCTGACGTGGTGATTATGAGCTCAATTTTAACATTTAAAAAGAATTTGGACAGGTACATGAATGGGGGAGGTATGGAGGGATATTGTCTGGGTGCAGGCAAAAAAATGATTTGGCACAGTCTAGAAGGTAATGCTGTAATGTTTATTCTGGAAGATTTGCCACCAATTTACTCTCCCATAATCCTGCCTTATCCTATCGTAATTAGCCTTTCCTCAATTAATCACTTCCCCATTTTGTCTACTCTGATCCTTGTCCATAGCTGAAGGTCAGGGAGCTTTGGTCACTCTCACTGAAGCACTCCCCCCACGTGAGGTCTATCAGTTCATTACCCAGAATTAGATCCAGTTGGCTGGTCCACACACGGTGTCATGAATCCTTCTTGGACTCACCTGACAAATACTGCCCCATCTATCCCTCTTACCGTAACGAGGTGCCAGTCAATATTTGGGATAGTCGAAGTCTCCCATAACAACCCTATTATTTCTGCATTGTTCCAAAATCTGTTCCACAGGGCCCTGAGTCCTACTCCCAATAGAGAGATCGCTCCTCTGACTTCCACCCACACTGACTCAGCAGACACCCCCTCCACAGTGTCCTCCCATTGTGAATCTGCAGGGGTCACCTACTGCCTCCTCTACATTGGTGAGACTGGGAAATGGTTTCATTGACCTATTCTCCCTGTGCAACAGCATGGACCTCTCAGTGAACAACCGCTTCAATTGGTCTGCCACAACCTCATGCACTGCCAAATCAAGGCCACCCACAAATGGAAGGAACACCACCAGCTTGGCAGTCTCCAATCAGAAAGAATCAATATTAACCTCCAGTCTATCCTCCAGCTTCCCACCACCTCTCTTCTTAACCCCCTCCTATCACTTCTATTCTCCAACCTATATCCACCTGTTAGCCTACTCCCCCATCTTCAACACCATTATTCCCTCAGTTCTGGTCAAGAAGCTACGAACTCTGGGCTTCTGCACCCACCTCTGCAACTGGGTCCTTGACTTTCTTATTGGAAGACCACAGTCAGTATGAATTGGTTTAACCTTCCTCTGATTATCAACACAGGCGTACCCCAAGAATGTGTGCTTAGCTCACTGCTCTACTCGTTATACACCCATGACTGTGCGGACAGGCACAGTTCCAATGCTACCTACAAATTTGCAGAGGACATCACAATTGTCGGCAGAATCACAAAAAGCAATGAGGAAGCGTACAGGAGGGAGATGGATCAGCTCGTTGAATGGTGTAACAACAACCACCTTGTGCTCACTGTTAGAAAAGCCAGAGATGATTGTGGACTTCAGGAGAAAGTTAGGGGAACACAACCCAGTCCTTATTGAAGACTCAGTAGTGGAGAGGGTCAATAACTTCAAATTCCTGGGTGCCAACATCTCCAAGGATCTGTCCTGGAGCCTCCACGTTGATGCAATCACAAAGAAAGCTCGCCAGCGCAACGCTGTTACAGCGCCGGCGACCCGGATTAGAATCCAATGCTGTTTGTGAGGTGTTTGTATGTTCTCCCCGTGTTTGTGTGGGTTTCGTTGGTTGGTTAATTGGGCTCCAGTGTGTTGTGTGTGGCTCCAATTTCCCAGCCTCTCTCGTTTGACTCCCCCTTCTCTATCAGCCCGGAAGCATTTGTACCCTGGTACATTGAGTCCTGCCCCTCCCTCAGGCCTGTTTCTGTAATTGCCATCAGACCCCATGTCCACCAGCCAGGCCTCTTGCATTGAAATAAACGTCCTTTAGTCCCATCAACCTTCCCCGCTCACTGTCCTGTTCACAGAATTGTTCTTTTTAACCTCTGTGCTTGCCTCAGTCTTAAGCAGGACTGTACTTGGTGGAATTCAGAATGAGAGGGAGGCTTACAGAAAAATAAAATTATGAAAGGCATAGATAAGATGGAGGTAGGCAAGTTGTTTCCATTGGTGGGGAGACTAGAACTAGGGGACACAGCCTCAAGATTCAGGACGGAAATGAGGAGGAACTGCTTTTCCCAGAGGGCGGTGAATCTGTGGAATTCGCAGCCCATTGAAGCCGTGGAGGTATTTAAGACCAGGTTGGATAGATTTTTACACAGTTGGGGAATTAAGGGATATGGGAAAAGGCAGGTCGGTGGAGACGAGCAGATCAGCCATTGAATGGTGGAGCAGGCTCGCTGGACTGCTCCTATTTCATATCTTCTTACTTTCTCAGCAGCTGGTTCGGGATCAGCGCACCCTGCTGTGTCACAGGGCAATGGGTGTGGAGGGGAAAGTCTTGGTTTGCCCGAGACTTGACTGAGGATGAAATCCGGGAACCAGCTTCCATGCCGGGGTACGGAGAATCACCCCAGACACTCAATTTCCTTTGAAACCTTTTTAATTTCCGTGAATACAAAAAATAGTTTCTGTGGCCGATAAATTAGCACTTTATGTTACATACAGTGATACATTCTGTCACAGCAGAGATAGATTAGGTGATGCTCACGGACAGTTAGATCACAGCAAGTGCAGCAAGCAAACACCAACTTGCCGGTCCTGCCCTGCATGTTGTTTTGCTCTGGACATACCATCTGGAAAACAATTCAAACTAATGGCCAATATTAGATTGCTTGAATAATTTCAGTACATTAAAAGTTTATTTCTTTAAAATTCAAATGTCTTAACACAACAAGTGTTTTTTTTTTGGATCTGTCAGCCTTTCGGTCACTGGCTTACAGATGAGCAAAGCTCCGAGCTGATCGACCCCAGTTGGGAGATCCTAGCTGTTGGACTGATGCAGGCCTGTGGAATGCAATTTCCAAAGATAAAAAAGAGTAATCTGTTTGCAACTGCAGGCAGGAGTTGCATATGGCATCAAAGACCATACAAGGCGACTCAAGGGCAGTGCCGTGTGGTGGAAACGAGGAAATCCCTCCTGCATTAAGACTTTGGGAACGCTACTTTATATGGACACATCAGGCATTTAGCTGGGGGATTTTAGTGGTTGATTTAACCCATCAGAGCATGGCAAAGAACAGATAGAATAGCAAAGACACACTGTGAGCAAATCTCTGGCTAATACAGGAAAAGCAACAGCTGACAGACAGATGTGTTAAGAAAATGACTGGGGTATCCACCACCTTCAAACAGAGCAAGGATTAGCAATGAACACCACCCAAACTTTCCTTGTCCCCTTCAAGAACTCTGTTATACAGAGCTGCGTGGGGAACATACAGTGGGGGTTTTCCCATCCTCAGTTTATTTGTTTTGGCTGGTTTACCAAGTCAGACGGCTGAAAAGCAAGTGATGGGGGACTCGGGAACGGATTGTTTAACTGTGTGCACACCACTTCTCGACAAGTCGCACTACAGAACGGAAGTAAATGCAGGAGAGGTTGGGTGGCATGCCGTGGTTCCGAGAAGCAGGGTCATTTAAACAGTGCTCTCAGGATTTGCAGACAATCAGTAGTGAAATAAAAAAAACATTGATCAATCCCGCAACACTTCAAAACCACCTCTGTTCTACCCCCCACCTTTCTCTTGCCATCAACGCCTGGGGAATCCACAGGATGCTTTATGCCTTCCAAACTGTAATGTAGCAGGGCAGACTTGGACCCAGCCCACGGTAACATTTTCGGTGCACAAACTGCTTTCTGCCACGTTGCTCTGTAAACTTCCCTGATTCTTATTTAGTGCATGCAAGCCTTGGGAATACAGGAAGCCCATACTACACTAACATATTCTGGACTACAATCTATAGTTGGATAAATCCTAGGTAATGCAATGTTCCTCCTCCTCCTCAGTGTACAAAATTGGCTCAAATTCCAAACGTATTGAAATCCTCAGGATGCAAAATCTGTTTGCTTGGCCGCTCCGTCGCCTAGCTCTCTTCTTCCCTCAGCTCTGAGGGCAGAAACTTGTACTGTTGTTGGCGGATCTGTGCGAGCTTCTTTCGAGCCTCTTCTAGCTCTTTCTCTTTCCGGAGCATTTCCTCCTGGGCCGCAATGATCTGCACAAACGGCAAGAGGGTCGTTGAAGTGCAATGTTCCAATTTATTGTCAGAGAACATCACCTCCAATCCCAAGATTCCTTTTCTTGCTGGCGAGGCAGAATTGCCACTTATTGGTAGTGTACAAAAACCCAACTTACTAACAAATAAAGAAATATAAAGAAACTGACTGTGCAATGCAGAGCAAAAAATAAAGTGCACAAGATTGAGTTTGTTGTGAGGAGTCTGATGGTGGAGGGGGTGCAGCTGTTCTTGAACCTGGTGGTGTGGTGTCTTGTGGCACCGACACCTCTTTCCTGATGGTAGGAGTGAGAACAGAACCTGTGCTGGATGGTGTGGGTCCTTGATGATCGCTGCTGCTCTCCAACGGCAGCGTTCCCCTGTAGAAGTACTTGATAGTGGAGAGAGTTTAACCTGGGCTGTGTCCATGACCTTTTGCAGGGCTTTACACTCAGGGGTATTGGTGTTCCTACAACAAACCGTGATGCAGTTGGTCAGCACACTTTCTACCACACCGCTGTAGAAATTTGCCAGGGTTTCTGATGTCACACCTGCTCAAACTGAATATTGGCAGCAATGACAATCAATGCAAGAGGTGGCAAGGATCTGAGATCTTTAAATCTTGATTGGCCACAAGTGGGGGAGCAGCAGGGAGAAATCTGGCCATCGTGGAGCTGTGTGCCTGACATCAGCAGGAGGGAAGTCAGCTCAGAATCAGGACTAATAAATGACTTGAATAAAACACAAAAGTCTACATACTCTGTGACTGAAATAAAAGCACAAAGCTGGAGAAACTCAGCAGGTCAAACTCTGGACTTTAGATAAAGATATGAAGATTTGAGATCGATTCGCTGAGCACCTTCACTCGGTCCACATCAGTGATAGGGATCTCCTAGTGGCCAAACATTTCAATTCTGCGCCCCAATCCTGAGCCGACATGTCTGTCGATGGCCTCGTGTACGGTCAAACACCCTAATATTCCATCTGGGCAGTCTCCAGTTCCTGCCAGCCCACTCCCCATTGTCCCTCTCTTCCCCATCCCTCTGTCTTCTTCCCTCCAGCTCTCCATTCACAGAGCCATTCCCCCTCCCCCACGTTTGCTGTCGTGCCCTCCCTCCCTTATCCACCTATTACCTCCACCATGCCCTTTCCCCTGACCCCACCATTTTGTTCAGGCACCTGCCGACATTTTGCTCATCCTTCGATGAAGGGCTCAGGCCCGAAATGTCGGTTCTGGATCTTTGCTACATAAAGGACACAGTTTGACCTGCTGAGTTTCTCCAGCGTTTGTGTTTTTAATAATGGCTTGAAAAGGCAGGAACTGCTTGGTAATAGCCAGTGAGGGGCACATCCTGCCTGACCAATCAGAATTAAATGTGTGGAGGGCAGTGCAGTAGATGTGGTTTACCTGCACCCCAGAGAGGTGAAGGTCCCACATGGGAGACTAGTCCAAAAGGTCAGGGCTCCTGGCATCTAGGGCAAGTTAGCAAACTGATGCCCAAATTAAAATGCAACTCTACTGCTTGCACACTAAACAGTCCAGGCTCTTTGGCCCTCAACATTGTTCTGCCCAATACAAACCTGCTCGACCATCAATCTAACCCCTCCCTCACATAACCCTCCGCTCTTCTTACATCCATGTACCTGTCTAAAAGTCTTTTAAATCTCCCTATTGTACCAGCCTCAACCAGGTACCCACCACTCTGTATGAAAAAACTTACCTTCCTCCATTCTCCTTAAACAATGTCTTCTGGTATTGGACATTGTCACCCTGGGAAGAAGATAGTGCCTGCCCACTCTAACCAAGCCCCCCCCTAATTTAACACACCTCTACTTGAATTGCTGCCCATCCCCCATCGCTTCAAAGGGAAAAGCCCCAGCTCGCTCAACCTTTTCTCCTAAGATATGTTCTCCAATTCAGGCAGCATCCCAGTAAAACTCCTCTGCACACTCTCTAAAGCATCCACATCCTTCCCTTAATGAGGCGACCAGAACTGAACACGGCGAGACCGGCTGAGGTCTCCACACCTCCAGTGTGGTCTCACCCGAGTTTCATAGAACGTTACCTCACGGCTCTTGAACTCAATCCCCTGACTAATGTCTCCTTTCTCGGAGCCAACATCAATTCTCACCTTTCCTTTTATCATATCCAATTAACACCTTCTATCTGTTGGTCTGGACTCCTTCCCTCCCGTTCTTCCGCCTTAATCTCTAGTCTTTAATCAGGATGCCTGGCTCCTTTTGTTTCTATCTTGAAGAAAGGCTCAGCCCTAAAATGTTGGTAATAGAACTTTACCTCCTATGGACAGTGAGAGGCCGGCTGAGTTCCCCCAGCGTTTCTGAGTGTGTTTACTACAATCACAGTGCCTGCAGACTTTCATGTTTCACCCCCGACTAATGAAGGCCATCATAACATACGGTTTCTTAACCACCCTACACTAACGGCGCAATGCTGTTACAGTCAGTGATCATGACCGGGGCTTCGAATCCACGCTCTCTGTCAGGAGATTATATGTTCTCTCTGTGTCTGCGTGGGTTTTCCCCAGGGGCTCCGGTTTCCTCCCACCCTTTAAAACTTATGGGGGTTAATTGGACGTAACTGGATGGCACGGGCTCAAAGGCCGAAAGGGCCTGTAACTGTGCTGTCTGTCTACATTTAAGATTTAAATTTAATTTTAAATTGAGGGATCTATGGATCTGGACCAAGTCCCTTTGTTCCTTCACACTACTATTGACCGTGCACTCTGCCGTCAAGTTTGATCTTCCCAAGTGCAGACCACACTTTTACAGATGGAACTTCAGCTGGCCACTTCTCCGTGCCACACTATTGCCTGTTGTTACCCATGACAACCTGCTGCACTATCACGACACCTCCAATGTGATACGTGTGTCAGTCAAGAAGAATCTGTTCATGAATGGCTCATCCCCACCCCTCTGGGTACAGTTGATGGCCCTGGTTACAAACCTGAGCAATTCCTCCCACGAATCGCGTCTGGACGACAACATTTTCCTCGTCTGGTTTATCAAATGCTGCTTTTTGAGCGGCTCTGACCAGATTGTCTGACGCCCGTTTCACCGCGTTTCCTGCTGTCTGGAGATAAATCAGGCAGATTAATTCCATGGAAGCCCCGTCAGGGAGACTTGCCACAACGTCGCCAGTGGGCTGTGTCACAGAACCTACTGGGGAGCAGAGTCAGGATTGTGGTCCAGTTTCCCCGAGAGAAGTGAGCACAACACTGTGAAAAACCCAAGACGGGTTAAGGGCGATCATCTCGGGACTAACACCTGAGTAAAATCCCATTTCTGAAAAGGGCCTCTAGGAGCAGTGATATATGGAGGGGCCTTGCGGTACATCCATGTCATACTGAAAGTGGCGACACAGGCAGTGAAGCCTGTCATAAGCTGAGGTACTGATTCCAGTAAAAGTCCTAAAATCCGAATGCTCAGGGTTGGGGTTGGTCCAGATATTTGGATTTTCCGGATTCTCAGGCAGTACTTATAAAATTCATATTTAAGGAGTAAGAAAGATAAGATCTACAGGTACATTTTGATTAGCAAATACAGCAAGCTTCATTTATCAAAACAAGCAGCTTTAAAGAAAAATAAAGTTGACAAGCGAGGTCACTTGTTGCCACACACGCAAAAGCCCACTAAATTTAAAAGTTTGAGAGTTTTTGAGAAGTCCAGATTCTCGGGTGGTCTGATTTCTGCTGTACAAGAGTTGGGAGGTCGTGTAGCAGCTGCATAGAATAATGGACGATTGCGTACAGATCTGATTGCCACACCACAGATAGGATGGGGCAGCGACAAAGAGAGTGTAGAAGAGACTCACCAGGGTATGGTTAGGAATGAAGGTTCCAGTTATTGGGAGAGGTTGGCCCATCTGGGCCTATTCTCACTGCCACGTAGGGGTGAACATCAAGTTGTGAGGGGCACAAGAAGGAATGGTTATCAGAACCAGGGCAGGGGAGTCTATAACCTGAGTTTGCAGGTTTAAGGTGAGAGAGGAGAAATTTTAAAAGCAATCAATGTAGGTGCAAACTATACAAACTTTTCTTGAGGCCTTGTGTGGAGAAGGTGGAGTGAGAGTCCAGCAGCAGAAATTCTGTTAGTATAGTGGTCCGCATAATGCTATCACAGCTCCAGCACCCAGGTTCGAATCTGGTGCTGTCTATAAGGAGTTGGTACGTTCTCCCTGAGGGTTTCCTCCCAGTGCTCTGGTTTCCTCCCATGTTCCAAAAATATACGGGATCAGGCTCAGTGACTTTGGGGGTCTGGGTCTCGTGGGTGATGGGGTGGGGGTCTGGGGGTCTCAGGACCAGACGTCTGACCGCTAGCCCCACCGCCTCAGCCTACCTGCAGCCTGCGCATGGCCTCCGAATCCGTGTCTGCCTTCACCTTACAGGCCACCAGAAGCTGGGCCGTGGATGCCGCCACCTGCTTGGCCGAGGAGATGAGCTTCTCCTCGCTGGCGTGACCCTGGACGCACGCGTTGGCCGCCTCACACAGGTTACTGGTGGCGGCAGCAACCATCCGAGCCTAGAGGAGGGGCGAGGAGAGGGGTGGGGGCAGGGGGTGGGGGGGGGGAGGGAGGAGGGGGGCAGGAGGGGAGAGAAGAGAGTGGGGGGGTGGTGGACGGAAAAGGGGAGAGAGCAGAAGGGCAGGGAGAGGGGGGAGATGGAATGAAGGTGGGTGGGATAGGAATAAAGAGGGAGAAGGAGGTAGGACAGGAGGAGGATGAGAGGAGGGAAAGAGGGAGTGGAAGGAGAGGAGAAAGGGCAGTGAGAGAGAGAGAATGTTTAATTTCAATTGTTCTGAACTGATCTCCACCCATACATGACCAATGGCTAACACTTCCAGAAAGACCACACGGTTTCTCATTAGAGTCCTTCCCCGAGACTAGTTTGGAGGTTCCTGGACTGTGTGAAGTGGGATACAGGGGGTGTGAGCCAGTGGTTAGTGCTGAGGGAGTGCAGTGCTGTTGACCGCACTAGTGCGATACAGGGGGTGTGAGCCAGTAGTTAGTGCTGAGGGAGTGCAGTGCTGTTGACCGCACTATTTTTTATTTATCTTTGTAAGGTAGTTTATATAAGTTTTGTCCTTTGATGCAGCCACAAAATATGTGACCATGACCAAATACTGATGCTGTGTTGTGTCTGGGGAGGGGGGGTGGGGGGAAGGAGAGGCTGGAGGTGCTGTGTTGTGTCTGGGGGGGGGGGGGGAAGGAGAGGCTGGAGGTTCGAGAAACGGAGAAGCTACAGGCGCAATTTTTTAATCCGGCAAGTGACGGGGAATCCATTACAGAAAGAGGACATGTCTGGAGTGGAAGGCCTCATCCTGAGAACAGGCAAAGGAACTGGGAGAACAGAACGATAACCTTACAAGGGTCAGGGTGGGAAGAGATAATCCAGGAAGCTATGAAGTATAAGGGCTGCAGGGAAGTTGGCAGTGAATTTATTGGAATGGTTGAGTCCTGCACGGGTGCAGGAGGCAGGGCCAGTGCAGTCATCGATGCAACAGGTGAAGAGCTGGGGAGGTCGTTCGGAACAGGAACTGGTCCTTGTACCGACCACAAGGCAGGTGTGCCTGGAGTTCATAAGTTGAGCTGCGGGATCTGAAGGGAGTGGTGTTGAAGGAAAAGCTGTTGAGGGTGAGGTTAAGCGGAGTAGAGTGGTAGCCAATGGGGATGAGTGGCTCTATTTTTTTTGGAGAGCAGTGGAGAGGTACGAGGTCTTCCTGATGGATTGAGGGTTGGGCACTTCCAACAATCAACAAGCAGAAGGCATCGCACCCAGGAAATGTAAACCATTGGACAACATCAGCCCAGTACGAGACCATAAAATATAGAACCACAGAATGCTAAAGAACAGAAAATAGGCCATTCGGTCCTTCCAGTCCATGCCAACCGTCATCTTGCTAGTCCCACTGACCTGCTCCCATCCGCGTATCTATTCAATTTATTCTTAAAACACACGATCAAGCCACATTCACCACATCAGAGGGCAGCTCGTTCCACACTCCCACCACTCTCTGAGTGAAGAACTTCCCCCTCATGTTCCCTTAAACCTTTCCCCTTTCATCTTAAAACTATGTCCTCTTGTATTTATCTCCCCCAATCTAAGTGGAAAGAGCCTACTTGCATCCACTCTGTCTCTACCTCTCATCATCTTGTAAATCTCGATCAAATCTCCCCTCATTCTTCTTCGCTCCAAGGAATAAAGTCCAAACCTGTTTCATCTTTACCTGTAACTTAACCTGACAACATCCTAGTAAATCTTCTCTGCCCTCTTTCTACCTTACTGATATCCTTCCTGTAGTTAGGTGACCAAAACTGCACACAATACTCCAAATTTGGCCTCACCAATGTCTTAAACAACTTCAACATAATATCTCAACTCCTATACTCAATACTTTGATTTATAAAAGCTAAGATTCTGAAAGCTTTCTCTACAACCCTGTCCACCTTCAACACCACCTTCAAGGAAGTATGTATCTGTATTCCTAGATCTCTCTGCTCCTCCGCACTCCTCAGTGCCTGTCCTTTCTTGGCTTGCCCTTCCAAAATGCATCATCTCACACTTGTCTGCATTAAACTCCATCTGCCAATTTTTGGCCCATTCTCCCAGTTGGTCCAGATCCCTCTGCAAACTTTGAAACTCTTCCTCGCTGTTTACAGCGTCTCCTATCTTTGTGACATCAGCAAACTTGTTGATCCAATTCACCACATTTTCATCCAGGCTATTGATACAGACAATAAACAACATGGCCCCAACATGGATCCTTGAGGCACACCACTAGTCACAGGCCTCCAGACAGAGAAGCAAAAATCTACTACATGGGAGCAGAAATAGGCAGAATCTGCCCCACTGTTAAATCCTGAACTGATCCATTTCTCCACTCAACCCCACTGCCTGGCCTTCTCCCCATAACCTTTGATGCCCTGGCTAATCAAGAATCTATAAATCTCTGGCTTAAATATACCCAATGACACCCTCCATCTCTACCTGTAGCAACAAATTCCAGAGATTTACCACCATCAGGCTGAAGAAATTCCGACCTATCTCTGTTTTAAGTGGACGCACTTCAATCCTGAAGTAGTCCCCTCTTGTCCTAGATTCTCCCACTATGGGAAACAACCGTTCTACATCGACTCTGTCCGTGCCTCTCAATATTCAAAATGTTTCAGTGAGATCCCCTCTCATTCTCCTAAATTCCAATGAGTACAGGCCAAGAGTTGTCAAACGCTCCTCATTCCTGGAATCATCCCAATGAAACCTCCTCTGAATCCCCTCCAATGTCAGCACTTCATCTCTTAAATGAGGAACCCACAATTCTCCACGTGAGGTCTCACCAGGACCTTATAAAGCCTCAACATCACATCCCTGCTCTTGTATTCTACTCCTCTTGAAATTAATGCCAGTGTTGCAATGTGAAAAGGCACTTACTGCAGAAATGAGGCCTTGAGACCACTGTCCGTCATCCACCGCATTAGCAAGGATAGCTCCCACCTGTGGGCACACACAAAAACACCCATTCAGACTGGTGGAGCATGTAGTTCAAGGTTATCATCATCTGACTGTATAAGTACAACCCGATGAAACAACATTCTCTGTGGAAAAGCAAGCAGACACATGCACACACAGTATGTCTATACATACAGTAAAAACCCTGTTGTCCAGAATTCAAGCAAATGGCAAAAAAAAAATCAGAAAATAAATGGGTAAAAGATACGGAAGTTTATCATTGGTGCGCCTTGCGATTAATTTTCTATTCACCTAACTTTCAGTCTCAAGCAACCCGAAAATACACTTATCCGGCATCTCCCAATCCCCATAGATGCCAGATATTAGGAGTTTTATTGCATATAAAAATAAATAAACATTCCTCAAATAAATAGTGGAGTCTCGGAGGGTTAGAATGAGCAGTTCATTTAGTCGTTCAGCAGTCTCATTGCCTGTGAGAAGTGAGACACAAACACTGCTTGGAGATCAGGACAGCGTTGGTGAGCGGGAGCGAAACCTTGTGCACTCACCTTCCCTTGGGCAACCAACTCTCGCTGTGCTGCCGAAGCGGACTTCACTAACGCACTGGTGGCTGCCGCGATCGACTTCGCAGCTTCCAGAATCTGCTCCTCAAAGTCCAGGGTCTCGTCTGCTTGCTACAGGGAAAGGTGAACAGACTGTTACAGGCAGTAGGTAACAGAAATTGCAGTGCAGTCTGAGAGCAGTGCAGAGAAAGGCACACTGGCCGTCATGGCCTCACACGCTAACGCACAACACTACAGCCTCTGCCCGCCACCGGAAGCAGCATGACAGGGTCCCGGGCAATGAGGCGACTGTCAGTGACAGTCAGTGCACAATACAGGCTCCCAAATGCAGTGACATGTGTAACTAAGTACAGTACCTGCCACAGTACACGCTCTGGTGGACTCCCTACACCACATTGCAGAAGATTCTCTTATCCTGCACAGTGACTGATTTGCCTGCAACACTGCACACAGTCTCGTTGCACCACAGCATACTGTGTCAGTCCCCTTTATCAATGGCCCCGTGCACCACAGCACACCGTGTCAGTCCCCTTTATCACTGGCCCCATGCACCACAGCACACCGTGTCAGTCCCCTTTATCACTGGCCCCATGCACCACAGCACACTGTGTCAGTCCCCTTTATCACTGGCCCCATGCACCACAGCATACCGTGTCAGTCCCCTTTATCACTGGCCCCATGCACCACAGCACACCGTGTCAGTCCCCTTTATCACTGGCCCCGTGCACCACAGCACACCGTGTCAGTCCCCTTTATCACAGGCCCCATGCACCACAGCACACCGTGTCAGTCCCCTTTATCACAGGCCCCATGCACCACAGCACACCGTGTCAGTCCCCTTTATCACTGGCCCCATGCACCACAGCACACCGTGTCAGTCCCCTTTATCACTGGCCCCATGCACCACAGCACACTGTGTCAGTCCCCTTTATCACTGGCCCCATGCACCACAGCATACCGTGTCAGTCCCCTTTATCATTGGCCCCATGCACCACAGCACACCGTGTCAGTCCCCTTTATCACTGGCCCCGTGCACCACAGCACACCGTGTCAGTCCCCTTTATCACAGGCCCCATGCACCACAGCACACCGTGTCAGTCCCCTTTATCACAGGCCCCATGCACCACAGCACACCGTGTCAGTCCCCTTTATCACTGGCCCCATGCACCACAGCACACCGTGTCAGTCCCCTTTATCACTGGCCCCATGCACCACAGCACACTGTGTCAGTCCCCTTTATCACAGGCCCCATGCACCACAGCACACCGTGTCAGTCCCCTTTATCACTGGCCCCATGCACCACAGCACACCGTGTCAGTCCCCTTTATCACTGGCCCCATGCACCACAGCACACTGTGTCAGTCCCCTTTATCACTGGCCCCGTGCACCACAGCACACCGTGTCAGTCTGCTTTATCACAGGCCCCATGCACCACAGCACACCATGTCAGTCCCCTTTATCACTGGCCCCATGCACCACAGCACACCGTGTCAGTCCCCTTTATCACTGGCCCCGTGCACCACAGCACACCGTGTCAGTCCCCTTTATCACTGGCCCCGTGCACCACAGCACACCGTGTCAGTCCCCTTTATCACTGGCCCCGTGCACCACAGCACACCGTGTCAGTCCCCTTTATCACTGGCCCCGTGCACCACAGCACACCGTGTCAGTCCCCTTTATCACTGGCCCCGTGCACCACAGCACACCTTGTCAGTCCCCTTTATCACTGGCCCCGTGCACCACAGCACACCGTGTCAGTCCCCTTTATCACTGGCCCCGTGCACCACAGCACACCGTGTCAGTCCCCTTTATCACTGGCCCCATGCACCACAGCACACCATGTCAGTCCCCTTTATCACAGGCCCCATGCACCACAGCACACCGTGTCAGTCCCCTTTATCACTGGCCCCATGCACCACAGCACACCGTGTCAGTCCCCTTTATCACAGGCCCCATGCACCACAGCACACCGTGTCAGTCCCCTTTATCACTGGCCCCATGCACCACAGCACACCGTGTCAGTCCCCTTTATCACTGGCCCCGTGCACCACAGCACACCGTGTCAGTCCCCTTTATCACTGGCCCCATGCACCACAGCACACCGTGTCAGTCCCCTTTATCACAGGCCCCATGCACCACAGCACACCGTGTCAGTCCCCTTTATCACTGGCCCCATACACCACAGCACACCGTGTTAGTCCCCTTTATCACTGGCCCCGTGCACCACAGCACACCGTGTCAGTCCCCTTTATCACTGGCCCCATGCACCACAGCACACCGTGTCAGTCCCCTTTATCACAGGCCCCATGCACCACAGCACACCGTGTCAGTCCCCTTTATCACTGGCCCCATGCACCACAGCACACCGTGTCAGTCCCCTTTATCACTGGCCCCGTGCACCACAGCACACCGTGTCAGTCCCCTTTATCACTGGCCCCGTGCACCACAGCACACCGTGTCAGTCCCCTTTATCACTGGCCCCATGCACCACAGCACACCGTGTCAGTCCCCTTTATCACAGGCCCCATGCACCACAGCACACCGTGTCAGTCCCCTTTATCACTGGCCCCATGCACCACAGCACACCGTGTCAGTCCCCTTTATCACTGGCCCCGTGCACCACAGCACACCGTGTCAGTCCCCTTTATCACTGGCCCCATGCACCACAGCACACCGTGTCAGTCCCCTTTATCACAGGACCCATGCACCACAGCACACCGTGTCAGTCCCCTTTATCACTGGCCCCATGCACCACAGCACACCGTGTTAGTCCCCTTTATCACTGGCCCCGTGCACCACAGCACACCGTGTCAGTCCCCTTTATCACTGGCCCCATGCACCACAGCACACAGTGTCAGTTTCCATGCACCCCAGATTAAGTGCCGGTCTCCATACACCACTGTAACCAGCGTTACGGTCTCCACACACCACTGCACACACCACCACAGTCCCCTGTATTATCCCAATGCTATGCCCATCTCCATGCACCCACTCCCTGCAGTGTCACAAACTCTTCTAACAATGAAGTGATAAACTTCCATCTAACCCAACACATCTGGGCTTTAGACTCTTCCCTCCTCACAGCACAGTACCGCTCAGGGTACCCGCTTTCAGTGGATCTGAGGGCGACAGAGCCCATTCAGGACAATTCCATGTGCAGATCAAACAGCTGCCAAGCCCCATGCACTGTAATGCAGCTTTCACAGGCTGCCATGCACCCCGGATCTTCATGCACGGTGCCTCTGAGTGTGACCGACTCCTATGCACAGCAGATCTCAGTGCTGGGGTCTGCATACACCCTGGCACTGAGCAACTTGCCCGTTCCTCTCAGAATGCATATCTGTGGGAAACACTGCCAAGTCACCAAAACCCAATTTCTCTTGCAAGTTCCTCACTATGTCATGAACAGTGCAAAACAGTTCCAGTAACACCATGACTTTGTGTCCTTTTGTGCAAACACTGCAACCCTCCTCACCGCAAGAACACAGTTCCAGCGAGTTTGCCTGGGCTCTTTCCACTGGAATGTGGTCCCAATTATTCTAAGTGTCTTTTGCTTAACAATCAAGGTCATCCAATTGCAACTGCATTCTTTAGCGGTGACAATTTTTTTTGTACCCAGGAGACAGGGCAGGACACTATAGCAATATGTTCGATATATAGTTGACTTTAGTAACAACCTAATATATCAAACATATCACACAGCATCTTGCAAGAAGCATCCACATTTGATTCAGCTCCAAGGAGGCAAAGATACAACATGGCCAGTACCACAGGCCCAGTACCAGCTGTGGCATGTCAGCAATGGCTGAGACGAGCCAAGGATAACTTTGGCAAACAGTGGTGCGGAGATCCGGACTGAGCAGTGTGAACAGTGCCGGCCGGGGAATGCCCAGTCTGTGCGCCCACGTGACCCCACCTCACTCACCCTGGGCTTGGCCCTTGGCTTCAGCTGCTCCAGCTTCTTGGCAGCTGCCTCGATGGAGGCTGCGGCTCCCAGCAACTCCGCCTCTGCGATGACTGTGGGATCTTCAGGGTCTACCCATTCTGTGCCTGCGGCAGGAAAGCAGAGTCCATGAATCTTGAAGGCAGAGTACGTGGTTGATGGCCAGATACTTAACAGGGTGGAAGAACAGAGGGATCTTGGGGCCCAAATCCAACGATCTCCTGACTGATGATAGTTAAGAAGGTTTGTGGTATGCCGAACTTCATTAGTCAGGGATTGAGTTCAGGAGTCGTGAGGCAATGTTTGACCAAATGAACTGCTCACATTAACCATCTGAGACTCCAGTATTTATGAAACAATGTTTATTTATTTATATGAATACTTGTTCTGCATATGTATTATTTGTCTGTACATGTGTCATGTCTGGTTGTGTGTTTGCATGTTTTTCACCGAGGACTGGAGAGCACTGTTTCATCGGGATGTACTTGGACAATCAAATGACAATAAACTTGACTCGCAGCTCTACAAATTTCTGGTGAGACCACACATCGAATATCGTGTTTGGTTCTGGTCACCTCATTGCAGGAAGGATGTTGAAGCTAATGGAGAGGGTGTCAAGGAGATTCACCAGGATGTTGCCTGGATTAGAAAATAAGTCTCATGAGGCAAGGTTAGCAGAGCTGGGACTTTTCTCTTTGGAGAGGAGACTTAGTAGAGGTCTACAAGATTATGAGAAGCCTGGACAGTGGACAGTCAGCGCCTGTTTCCCAAGGTGCGAGTAGCAAACACCAGAGGACATCTGTACCAAGTGAAGGGGAGACGGCAGGGGTAAGTTTTTTTTTAACAGAGAGAGTAGTGGGGTCCTGGAATGCATTGTCAGGGGTAGTGATGGAAGGCTGAAACATTAGGGACATTTAAGAGACTCTTTGACGGGCACATGGATGGAAGAAAAATAAAGGATTATGAGATAGCGAGGGTTTAGTAATTTTTGGTAGTTCTTTATAGGTTCGCACAACACTGTGGGCCAAAGGGGCTATAGTGTGCTGTACTGTTCTATATCTTCCAACCTGGATCCCAGATATTTGAGATGGGGTAAGTGTTTGGTCCTGGTGGAAAGACCAGCCTCGAGACTGGAAACAGGCCTGCTGACTTCACTGAACCTTTCCACAGTGATTGGGTTATAGAACATAAAGCATTCCAGAAAAGGGCAGGCCCCTCGGCCCACGATGATGTGCCGGCGAATATAAACATGAATATCTACAGCAATTGAATCCTTCCCTACTTACATCCACGAGCCTGTCCAAGAGTCTTTTAAATGTCCCTATTCTCCCATCCTCCACCACCACCCTAACAATGCATTCCAGGCACCTGCCACTCTCTGTGTAACAAAAAACTTCCCTCTGACGTCTCCCCTGAACTTTCCTCCCCTCCCCTCTGGTCAGGAAAAGCTTGCTGGCTCTCCACTCAATCTAAGCCCCTCGTAATCTTATATACCTCCATTAACTCCCCTCTCATCCTTTTCTTTGCTCCAACGAGAAAAGACCCAGCTCTTTTAATTTTGCTTCCAAAGACACATTCTCCAATTCCGGCAACATCCTGGTAAACCTCCTCTGCACCCTCTCCAAAGCTTCCACATCCTTCCTGTAACGAGCTGACCAGAACTGAACACAATATCCCCAATGTGGGCTAACCCAAGTTTTATCGACTGCAACATTATCTATCTCACTGCTCTTGAACTCAATCCCCCGACTAATGAAGGCCAGCATCTTAACCACCTCATCAATCTGCACGACAACCTCAAGGGATCCATGAACCTGGACCCCGAGATCTCTCTGTTCATCCATAATGTTCAGAATCCTACCGTTAACCACATACTCCACATATCTAGAGAAAATCAGACAATTCCCACATCTACCAGACGACAAAACAACTGCTCTGTCAACAATTAGAGATGGTTCCAACAGTGCAGGACTGTCAACACCATGGCAAGGCACTCCTTTGCACTAAGATTGCAGAGAATATTTATGATCTGTCTACATTTTGTATTTATTGTTTTTTTAATTCAATTAAGTTTATTATAATAGTTTATTTTACAAGTTTTTGTTCGACTGCAGTAAGAAAGAATTTTGATAATATATATGTGAAGATAAACTCATTATCACCTGGAAGAGAATTCAATGAAATGTCTCAGGTTTTTAAAATAAAATCAATGTGGCAGGATGAGGGGTGTACAAAGGATTAGATCGGGTGAACATAGAGTCCACAGGAGGGGAATCAGTAACCAGAGGACATGGGCTTAAGGTGAGTGTGGGGAGATTTAACAGGGACCTAAAGGTAAACTTATGCAGAGGATGGTGGGTGTGTGGAACAGGCTGCCAGAGAAGGTGGTTGAGGCGGGTAGAACCATAGAACCATGCAGCACAGAAACAAGTGACTGAGTCGAAATCAGGGTTCTTTGTTCTTTATTACCGGATTGTAACACTTGCAACTAAACATGTTAGTCGGAGAATGCATTCTGCCGTTATCAGCAAAATGGTGATTTTTTTATACCCTTGGATATGTGCTTAGAACATCATCATATCATTACTTGTCCAATGACTAAAACTGTTGCTATCCTTTCCCTGCTAGCTTCCTGCCTCTTAATCCATCAATGTCTCTCTTATCTTGTAAGTACAAGGATGCATTCACATCTTGTTACAGCCCTGTACAGGGTAACTCCTTACACATTCCCATCTCATGATGTTTTACCTTACACTAGTCAAACTGTTTATCTGTCCAAATTCTCCTTTTAGATTAAAATTGAGCCTGAATTCACCTCTTCAACTGGCAGCTCCTTCCACAATTTCTGTGTGAAATTCTCCCTCATGTTCCCTCTAAACCTTTCCCCTTTCACACTTAATTCATGCCCTCTGGTTTGTAATTCACCTACCCTCAGTGGAAAAAGCTTCAAAAAGCTCTATAAGCTCTATAAGATATAGCCATGTTGACTATCCAAATAATTCTGTTTACACACATCATAATTTTAAATACCTCTATCAAATCTCCCTTCATTCGTCTATGCTCTAGAGAATAAAGTCCTAACCTGTTTAACCTAATCCTGGAACTCAGTCCCTGAAGTCCGGGCAACATCCTAGTAAATCTTCTCCGCATTATTTCAATATTATTGATATCATTCCTGTAGTTTGGTGACCAAAACTGCACACAATCCTCCAAATTTGGCCTCACCAAAGTCTTGTACAATTTCACCATAACATCCCAACTTCTAAACTCAATACTTTGATTCATGAAGGCCAATCTGCCAGAAGCTCTCTTTCTGACCCTATCTACCCGAGATGCCACTTTCAGGGAAGTATGCATCCGTATTCCCAGATCCTTCTGTCCTACTGTGCTCCTCGGAGCCCAGTCATTTACCGTGTACATCCTTTCTTGGTTTGTCCTTCCAAAATGCAACACCTCACACTTGTCTGCATTAAACTCCATCTGCCATTTTTCCAGCTGGTCCAGATTCCTCTGGAAGCTTTGAAAACCTTCCTCGCTGTCCACTCCAACTCCAAACTTCGTTTCATCTGCAAATTTGATGATCCAATTTACCACATTATCATCCAGATCATTGATATAGACGGCAAACAACAATGGTTCCTGATGCACACCACTAGTCACAGGTCTTCAGTATGAGAAGCAATAATTTACTACCACTCTCTGGCTTCTCCTGTGCAGCGACAGTCGAATCCAGTTGATTACCTCCCATGAAATCCTAGGGTCTGAACCTTCCTGATTAACATCCCATGTGGGACTTTGTCAAAGGCAGTAACATCCACAGCCTTTCCTTCGTCAACTTTCCTGGCAACCGCTTCAAAAAGCTCTATAAGCTCTATAAGATATAGCCATGTTGACTATCCAAATAATTGTATATCCGAAGAACACCTTCCAATAACTTACCTACTACTGACATCAGGCTCGCAGGCCTATAATTTACAGGATTATTTTTGGAGCCTTTTTTAAACAACAGAACAACGTGAGCTACCCTCCAAGCCTCTGGCACCTCACCTGTGGCTAAGGACATTCTAAATATTTCTGCCAGAGCCCCTGCAATATTTATACTAGTATCCCTTAAGGTCCGAGGGAATATCTAGGCAGGCTCTGGGGATTTATCCACCCTTATTTGCTTCAAGACAATAATTAATTCCTCCTTTTTAATCTGTACAGGTTCCAGGACCTCACTGCTTGTTTTCTTACTTCTTTACACTGTATCAGTTTCCTGAGTAAATTCTGATGCCAAAAAAAAACCATTTCAGACCTCTCCCATCTCTTCTGACTCCATACAAAGCCGACCACTCTGATCTTCAAGGGGACCAATTTTGTCCCTTACTATCC
Organism: Narcine bancroftii; assembly: GCF_036971445.1. NCBI lineage: Eukaryota > Metazoa > Chordata > Chondrichthyes > Torpediniformes > Narcinidae > Narcine > Narcine bancroftii. Next base: position 24,643,663 of record NC_091479.1, on the reverse strand, counting down.
TCGTGCTCTTCATATACCCATGGAAACCCTTCAGATTTTCCTTCATATTGTCTGCCAAAGCAACTCATGTCTTCTTCTAGCCATCCTGATTTCTTTCTTGAGGTTTATATTGCATTTTTTTATATTCCTGAAGAACCTCATTGGTTCCATGTTGCCTCTACCTGTGATACATCTCTCTCTTCTCTTCTTCCCCAATATCCCTTGAAACCCAAGATTTCCCTATGCCTGCTAATCTTGCCTTTGATCCTGACAGGAACATACAAACTCTGTGCTCTCAAAATTTCATCTTTGAAGGTCCCCCACTGACCTCGCACATCCTTGCCCACAAGCAACTTATCCCAATTCCCACACTCTAGATCTGATCTCATTTCCTCAATATTGGCTTTTCTCCAATTTAGAATCTCAACCTGAGTCCCAGACCTATCCTTCTCCATAATTAACTTGAAACTAATGGCATTATGATCACTGGACCCTAAATGTTCCCCTACACATTTGTCACCTGTCCTGTCTCATTCCCTAATAGGAGATCAAGTATTGCCCTCTTTCCAGTTGGTTCTTCTATATATTGATTCAGAAAATTTTCCTGATCTATTGCAACCTTTAAGAAATATTTGGAAGGATAAATGGATAAAATAGGTTTAGAGGGAGAGAGACCGAATACAGGCAGGTGGGACTTGGTGGATGGGACATTCTGGCCTGCATGGGAGGGATGGGCCGTAGGGCTTGTTTCCACGCCGTGTGACTGGGTTCATCTGGAGACAATTTGTAATGGGGTTTTTCCCCATCTCCTTCATTCCTGATACCTCCCTCAATGGGAAGTTTTTTTTTCTGCTCCTTCATGATTTCACCAGTTCAGTCTCCAATGCCGGCCCAAGACTCCATCATCTGCTTTGTCTTTATCCGTCAAATAAATTCGACATAGTATCGCCTCTCTGGTCCTCCAACTCTGGCCCGGTGACTGCCAATATTCTCCCTGATTGCCAGTTTTAGAAACAAACAGTAAACCTTGGCAGTGAGGACCCTTTTTTGGAATTAAGGCACCATTCCAATTTTCAAGTTCTCAAGCACCTTCCCTGTCTCTCCAGATGTTTGCAGGATTATTTTTTCGCTTGCATTTAAACATATAGCACAGTTACAGGCCCTTTGGGCCCACAAGCCTGTGCCGCACAAATACCTCAATCAACCTACCGCTTTTGAAAGGTAGAAGGAAACCAGTCCACCTGGAGGAAACCCATACAGACGTGGGGAGAACGTGCATCCTCCTTACAGACGGCACTGGATTCAAACCCAGATTACTGGTGCTGTCACAGTGTTGCACTTTCAACCGCTATGCTAACCCGTGCCACCAGGATGATGGCCAGGGCCTGTAGAATTTTCTTTTCCATTAACATCATTTTCCTCAGTGAAAAATCACAGAGAGCAGAACCTCAAGGGTGGTGATCTCTGGATACTCCCAGTACCACACGCCAGTGAGGGTGGGAAAGGAAAAATCGGCTAGATGACTTGGGGCCAAGGAGATATTCAGATTCCTGAACATTAGGATCTCTTCTCGGGCAGAGGTCACTGCAGAAAAGAGACAGGTTACAAGAGAGGGACCACTAACCTGACATTTAGTGAGAATGAGGGGAGATTTGATAGGGGTATTCAAAATTGTGAGGGGCATAGATAAAGGCTTTTTCCACTGAGGGTAGGTAAGATACAAAGCAGAGAACATGGGTGAAGGGTGAAAGGGGAAAAGTTGAAAGGTAACATTCATGCAGGGAGTGGTGGGAGTGTGGAATGAGTTGCCCAGTGTGCCAAATACAGGCTCAATTTTGACATTTAACGAACGTCCGGACAGGCACATGTATGGGTGGGGTATAGAGGGCTATTGGTCCGGGTGCAGGTCAGTGGGATTAGGAAGAATTATAGTTTGGCAGACTAGAAGGGCTGAAGGGCCTGTTTCTATGAAGTAGCATTCTATGGTTCAACTAAACACAGTCTAGAAGGAACTCTGCTGCCATCGGGGAAAATGTACAGGAGCACTCAACGGGACAAGGACAACTTCTTTCCCAATGCCATCAGGTTCCTGAATAATCGATGAACCACAGGCACTGCCTCATTTTTTATTATATATAGTAATGTTGTAAGATGGTTATAATATGAATGTTTGCCCTGTGACGCTGCCACAAAACCCCGAATATTATGACTCGTTCATGACAATAAATTCTGATTCTGAACTCAGGACTGAGGAAGAAGTTTTTGGCTTGATTCATTGACCCACGGATGTTGTTTGACTGCTGAGTTTCTCAGCAGGTTGCACGGCACCAGATTCCAACATCCCCAGTCTCCTGTGTGTCTCCAGGCAGGTGTGCTAGTTGCACTCAGATACGCATAAACTTGCCTAGCAGTAATGTGACATGCAAGAGGGTTGAGGCAAATGCAGAAATTGCAGAGAATGAGTTCTGTGGACTCGACAAACAGGAACACAGCAGAGAATGATTGATGGACTACATGTATTTAAGACCGTAAGACATAGGAGCAGTAACAGGCCATTCAGCCCATCTACTCTGCTCGGCCATTTAATCATGTACAGATCCATTTTCCCACTCAGCCCCCTTGCCCAGCCTTCTCCCCACAACCTGGCTAATCACAAACCTATCAATCTTGGCCTCCACAACCAGCTGTGCCAACAGATTCCACAGATTCACCAGCCTCTGGGTGAAGAAATTCCTCTGCATCTCTGATCTGAGCAGATGCCCTTCAATCCTGAAGTTGTGTGAAACACGAAAGTCTACAGACACAGTAGGTGGTTTCAAACTGCCTTGTAAAATGGGGTTAATGGGCAATTTTCCCGGTTAGCGCCCCACTCACAAGGCAGCTTGAAAGGGTCTGACCCGGTCAGCATCGTCCAAAGTCAATGGGGTCCCTGCTCCACCTTGGAGAAAGTCAGGGAACCCAGTTAAACTTACCCAGGATGCGTACACCGGTGACTTGAACAGCAAAGGGAGAGGAGGTCAGGAAAGGGAGAGGGAGAAAGAACAGATGAGCAGGTTTAGCAGAAAAGTCAATATTAATGGCGGTACATATTCTAGACCTCCATTAAGTCTCCTCTCATTTTTCTTTGCCCTAGAGAGAAAAGCCCCAGCTCTGCTAACCTTGCCTGATAAGACACATTCTCCAATCCAGGCAACATCCTGGAAAATCTCTGCACCTGCTCCATAATTTTCACATCCATTCTATGCCATAGGTGCTCTGCAGATAGTAAGGGATTACTTAAGGTGCCACGTGAGTGGGAAAAAAAAGATTGAGAGCCACTGATGCAGGAGATTGCAGAGAGCTGTAAGATACGACCTCCAGAGGAATAGAGGAGCCCACTCCCCGTCCTGCATCATTAAGTTCCTGGGGGTGAACACCTCCCGTGACCTGTCCCGGTCCACCCACAAGAAAGTGCACTAGCACTTCCTCAGAAGCTTGAGTTCATTTGGCAGGTCACCCGCATCCTTCAACAACCTCTACAGCACACCACTAAGCATCCGGTTGGGGTGCGTCATGGCATGGGACGGGAACTGACCACAAGAAACTGCAGAGAGTTGTGAACGTGATCCAGGTTATCTCACACACCCCCCCCTCCCTCCTCCGTCTATAACTACCAATGCCTTGGAAAAACAGCACTAAAAGATTTCTCCCACCCTGCATCACCAGATTCAAGGATGTCATTCCCTGCGGTTACCCCATCCTCAGAGGGTTGTGAGCCTGAAATCCATAGACATAAAGGGGAAGGTTAGACGTGTGCAGAATGGCACTCCTTGTATGTCGGAGAGAGAGGACACTGTTGAGTTGGAGAAGGAGGATGGCCTTGAGGGGACATGGAGGAATCTACTGGGGTAGTTCTTTTGGCACGGTTAGTGCACTGCTGTTACAGCACCAGTGTCCCAGGTTTGAATCCAATAGTATCTGTCAGGAGGTTGTATGTTCTCCCCGTGACCACCATGGGTTTCCTGCGGGTGTTACAGTTTCCTTCTCCCCTCCAAAAAATGTACGGGGGTTGTCGGCCAATTTATCTCTCTTCCCATCCCCTTTGAAACATCTAAATCCCAGAATGTGCATCAACCAATCATGCCCCCTGCATCATCCAAGTTTGGCCACAATATTGTAATTCCATGTTCAATTAAAACCTTTTGTTGATCTGGATTCCTCCCCTCCCATTCTTCCCCCTTAATCTCCAATCTTTAATTAAGATGCCCGTCTGCTTTTTGCTTATACCTTGAAGATGGGCTCAGGCCCGAAACATCGGTAATAAATCTTTAACTCCTATGGACCCTGCGAGACCAGCTGAATTTCTCCAGCAGTTCTGTGTGCTTTTTTTAATTAGAACCTTCTCCACGTCCACTCCCGTGTAATCTCTTTCCTACAGTGTGAAGAGCAGGACTTCAGCAGTGGTTGAACCAGAGTTTTGCCCCTGCTTCGACAGCCAATACCAGGAATCCGGGGGGGGGGGGGGTGGTGGGGGTTGTAGGGCCCCGATGGAGTACAGCTGTAATCTAAACATTCAATTACTCCAATGACTTCCTGTGGAGGAGGAGAAAGCAAGGAGACTTTCAGCTTCATACACCATGGAACTGTTAATGAGGTTAATGGGTGGCCATCGAATAAGGTTAATGTGCGATTGTAGTGTGGATTGTGGAGGGTCATGTGACCTCTTGTCTGGAACCTGGTGGGAATGTGGAGGGTCATGTGACCTCTCGTCTGGAACCTGGTGGGAATGTGGAGGGTCATGTGACCTCTCGTCTGGAACCTGGTGGGAATGTGGAGGGTCATGTGACCTTTTTGACTGGAACCTTATCAGAAGTCACTTCACCTGCCCAGCCCACAGGTCAGTGGACCCTCTACTTGCCTCATCAATACCTGGGCCGCACTATAAGCCCATGTGTGAACCATTTGCCTCTTTCTCTTCTGGGATGAATCCAGCTCCACTCCAGGTTGGGAACCATGGGCAAACCTGGAGAGTCACTGGTAAGGTGTGTGTCTAGAAATCACAGTCCCTAGTTTAGAACAGTTAAGAGCCATGCCTGCACTATGTCGATGGGCGGTAGGTATCGTATGTTGTAATTTGATGATAAAGCTTTCTATCTCTGAGTAGTTGTGTGTGTCATATAATCTGGCGAGAGAGAGACAGAGAAAGTGAGTGTCTTTTATCCATGTCTCCTACGCGGGTAAATAAAAAACACTGCTCAGTCATCCCGTGCTCAGTCTCATTTCTCTTGGGACTCGTCGAACTTGTTGCTTCACATACAACAAAGATGGCCCATGGTAGATGCAATTTGATGCACTTCAGGATAGACTAACAGCTGGACTCGAGAGAGCAATGGGGCTCAGGGGGAGCTTGGTGCAAGGATATTGACAGCTTAGGTGGATGAGGCAGTTAAGAGGGAATTCAGGACACTTGCCTTCATGAGCTGAGTACTGCAGGGTGAAGCTGATTGAAGAATCTGACCTAATTGCAGGCTCACGAGGCTCTAAACCAGATCCCTGTAATTAATTGTAGCGTCTCTGTCAATGCACGTGCTGCACACACCCACTGGAATGATTACAAGTGCACGAGTGAAAGGCAGGAAGCCAAAAGCATATCTTGTACAGAGCTGGTGGTGCCCAGGCGCTGCCAAGAAATGCTTGACCTGTTGCCAGTAATTCTCCCTTGGCTACAGATTCAGCAACATGACCTCTCTAGTGCACAATGCTCTGGTGGAATGTGTGTGACTTGGAGGTGCCGGTGGAGAAACTGAAGCACGTGGACAAGGCATCAGCCATCATTCAGCGTATTTCTCAGAGCCAAAACTTCAAGCCAGAGACCTGAGAATGGATTATCAGTTCAAGCTTCCTGTGAGAAGGATGTAAGGGAGGCGAGACATCCAGCCAAGACTCTGCATGGCTCTTAATCAATGTAAACATGGCGCAGTTTGCAGGGGAGTTCATTCCATGTTTCTGCCAATCTTTATCTCTCAGCCGCACTTCTAGCAGCGCTGCCCTGGGAACTTGGTCCTATGTGACATCTCAGAAAGAACTCTTCATCTGGAATGGTTAGGACAACACGGTTACAGGGCCAGCGATCCAGGTTCGAAACCGGCGCTGTCTGTCAGGAGTTCTTCCCATGTCTGCCTGAGTTCACTCCAGGTGCTCCGGTTTCACCCCACCTCTATCGGGAATTCGGGAACCGAGTAACAGGGGAAGGTGAAACAGGTGAGGACTTTATTCCCTGGAGTGTAGAAGAATGAAGGGAGATTTGATAGAGGTATTTAAAATTATAAGGGGTATAGATAGAATAAATGTAGATTGGCTTTTTCCACTGAGGGCAGGTGAGATACAAACCAGAGGGCATGGGTTAAGGGTTATGGGGATATAAAGGGGAACATCTTCTCACAGAGAGTGGAGGGGGTGTGGAACGAGCTCCCAGACGAAGGGGTGAATGTGGGCTCAATTTTCACATTTAAGAAACTTTTGGACAGGTACATGGATGGGAGGGGTATGGAAGCAGGTCGATGGGACTGGACAGAATAATAGTTTGGCACAGACTAGAAGGGCTGAAGGGCCTGTTCCTGTGCTGTAATGTTCTATGGTCCCAATAGGGATCTTTGAGTGGCATGGGTTCGCGGGCTGGAAGGGCTAGACAGAATAAAAGGTTGACACAGACTAGAAGGGCCAAAGGGCCCTTTTTCTGTGCTGTCTTGCTCTATAGTTTGATGGTTCTAAGTCTGATGTACTGTAAGTCTAAATAAAAATAAATTGAGAAAAGCCTCTTTAGGGTGTTCCACAGCAACAGTTCATTCTCATCCCAAATGTTACTGCCTCATCCAACACCAGACCACGCGAGCAACAAAGATCTCTTGCACCTTATCTGTCAAGGTGACCCTGTGTCCTATTTTTGACCTGATTTCCTTCTTGTGTACCACTACAACAAGGGGCTTGCTGAATCCCTGTTGCTGGATCCCTGTTGCTGGATCCCTGTTGCTGGATCCCTGAAGCCGCTTTCAGGTGACCAGAATATCCCAACGTAAAGCCACCTAAAATACCCGAATCCGGCTGTTGGGAGACAGCCTGAGAGCAGAGAACACTGACCCAAGGAGTACTTACCCAACCCTCCTCGGGTAGGTGTATTCTCTGCTTCTGAGCGCTCCCCCTTGGCACCTGAAAGCGGGCGGGACGACGGGCACAGTTGACAGGAGCCGGCATTTGCTCAGCGGTGCCTCTCCCCGCTGCGGACTTTGCAGGTGACAGAACAGCGGCTTCAGCGCTGCCACCTGAATGTCGCTTCGCATCCATCCGTAGCCGGCTCCGGAGCCGCATTCTCCCAGCGATTCCACCTGAAAGTGGCTTCTTATTTTTCATCATCATCCAGGGTTCCCGAGTCTTCCCTTTCACTGAAACAGGATCACGCTCTTCCTATCTCACCTTTAAAAGCTTCCCACTTGCCAGACGTCCTGTTACCTGCAGACCACCTCCCACAATCAACCTCTACAGCTCCCCGTCCTGACACCAATTTTAACAGTCCCATAAATTTGGTTTTATCCAATTTGAATGGATTGTCAGAACAGGGAAGCAAGAAGTCAAGTCCAGACCCCCATTGTTTACGGAGTCCAGAGGACCCCAAAAACCAACAGCAATAGATATGCACGACAACAAAGGCTTGCTCCTGCAGCCTTTGCATTTATTGCTCCAGTTTGAGAAATGCACCAGGCCAGGAGAAATCAAGCTCCAGGGTGAGTGCGTGGAAAAACCAAGCACCGCAGATTTGAAGGGATGACCAAGAGGACTGCCAGGGCAGAGTGTCCATATGGATTTCAGCAAGGATTTTGACAAGGCACTGCGGGGTAGGCTGCGCCAGAAGGTGAGGACGTCTGGAGCTCAGGGTAGGCTGGAACTGGAGCTCGGATGGCCGATGGATCAGACAGGATCTGATGTCTGTGCGGCTGCAGAGGCTGTGGGAGCACTGGAGGTGAATCCATGGGCACTCGGTAAGTCTGTTTTGCTTCTCTTTCTCATGATTGGGGGCAATGGTAATGGCTTACAGCAGGCAAATGCTGAAGTATATTGTGTGTATTTGATTTTTTTAAATTATCACAGGACATTTTCAGTAAAACTTTTGAGCACAGCACTAACTTGCTCAAAGGAGTCAGAGGCTGGTAGGGCAGTGCTGCCTCGTACCAGAAACCTATGAGCAGTGGCATGTTGCAGGGTTAGTGCTGGGCCCGTTATTTATTTGTCATCTTTGCTTTAGATGAAAATGGAGGCGGCAATGACTGGTAGGCCTGCAGATGATGCCAAAATTGGTGGTGTGGAGGCCCCTGAGGAAGGTTGTCCAAGGCTACAAAAGGATCTGGGAAAGTGGGACAGAGAATGGCAGATAGAATTTAGCTCGGCCAAGTGCAAGTGAGAGGAACTGGCCAAAGTTGATTGGACAAGCACATTAAAGGGGAAGGCAGCAGATGAGCAATGGTTGGAGTTTCTGCGATAAGTGAGAAAAGTGCAGGGCAGGAAGAAGTCAAAAAGAAAAGACATTAGTGAATGGAAAAATGAGACGATTGTGGCTGCATCCCTCCATCCACCCCGGGGTCAGTTCTCAAAGAAGGGGTGAATGTGATCATACAGATTCTATCACCAATGCGTATATGTACAGATATGTGTAAGGTGACTGTGATTAGGTGAGAGTGTAGCCACACCTACTGGCAGGTCTTAAAGAGTTGCTCCTAGCCAGACCAGGTCATTCTGGACTGGTCGACCTACTTGTGATCTGCTCCAGTCTTTTAGTTAATAAAAGCCTTGGTTTGGATCAACAAGTCTTTGGTTCTTTCGATGCGCTCTACAAAGGGTTAAATCCAAAATAAAAGCAAAAGAGAGGGCACTCAAGGAAGATACTGGGAAACTTTTAAAAACTTAGAGAAGGCAACTAACAAGGTGATTAGGAAGGAAAAGATGAATTATTAGGTTTGCAAATAATAACAAAGACACTAAAAGCTTCTTTAAATATATGAAGAGTAACAAAGTTCACATAGAACTGATAGAAAACGACGCTGGAGAAATTGTAATGGGAGACAAAGAGATGGCAGAGGAACCAACTAAATATTTTGGATCAGTCTTCACTAAGGCAGACATTAATAGTTTAACGGACTCTCAAGGGTCTCTGGGAAGAGAAGTGAGCTCAGTCAAGATCGCGAGAGAGAAGGTTACTGTATTTGGGAAGCTAAGGTTAGATAAGTCTCCCAGACTGGATGGAATGCACCCTTGAGTTCTGAAGGAGGTTGCTGGAGAGATTGTGGAGGCATTGGTAATGATCTTCCAGGCGTCCAAGAATTACAAATGCCACTGTTGTTTAAGAAGGGAAAGAGGGAGCAGAAAGGAAACTATAGACCTATTAGTCTGACATCAGTGGTTGGGGAGATGTTGGAATCAAATGTCAAAGATGAGGTTATGGAATACCTGGAGGTACATGTAAAGCTAGGCCCAAGTTAGCATGCTTTCCTTGAAGGAAAATCAAGCCTGACAAACCTACTACAATTTTTGGAGGAGATGACAAATCGGATGAACAGGGGAGACGCAGTGGATGTTGTGTATTTGGACTTTCAAAAGGCCTTCGACAAGGTGCCACAAAGAAGATCTTCTCACTGGCTCTCCACTGTCCTGCAACACAGGAGCACCTACATCGGGCTGTTCACTGACAACAGCTCAACGTTCAACCAGTAAAACTCATGACCAAGCTGAAGGATCTGGGATTCTGTCAGTCCCTCTCCAAAAGCATCCTCGACCTCCTCCTCGGCAGATCCCAATCTTCAAGAATCAGGACAGAGGATGAGACTCTGGTTGGGTGGGGCTGGACCAACAATCTTGCTCTGGTCACTAAGTGCTTCTCGTTGATTTCAGAAAAGGAATCACGTCTTGTCCACACTGATGGGAGAGAGTCAGGAACTTCCATTCCCAGGTGTCTGTATTTCAGAAGACCGCTCCTGGAGCAAGCACATCGAGGCATCCATGAAAAAGGCACACCACCGTCTCCCCACTTTAAGGAGATTTGGCATATTGCCGGATACGCCATCAAACTTCTACAGGCGCCTGTAGAAAGTTGCATCACAGCCTGGTTTGGGAATTCAGACGGCTGCAGAAGGGAGCACAAACAGCCAGGTCCATCACAGGTTTCGACCTCCCATCCCCTGTAGATGTCGATGTGCGGCGTTGCCTCAAGAAGGCAGCCAACATAAAGGACCCCATTACTTCTTCTCACTGCGACTTTCAGGGAGAAGGTACAGAAGCTTGAAGACCAAGGCTCCAAGAACAGTTCCTTTTCCCTTTGTTACACTCATCAGGGATGGCTCCAAAGACCAGGGTGGTCTGCATAATTTCTTTGCACTAGGATTACTGTGAATATTTATTTTCCTTCTTATACATTTATTGTCTCTTTTAATTCAATACATTTAATATATCATGGTATTTTTTCCTAACAAGTAGATGTTTGGCTGCAGCAGGTATGAATTTTGGGGTGTTTGTATGTTGCGAAGTGTGAGACAATAAGCTCATCATGAGTGGCATGGTTAATTCAATGTTGTTGCAACGTCAGCGACCTGGGTTCAAACCCAGCGTTTTCTGTAAGGAATTTGAACGTTCTCCCCGTGTCTGCATGGGTTTTCTGCAGGGGCTCCTGTTTCTTCCCATCATTTGAAATGTACGGGGTTGAAGGTGTATTGGGTGGCATGGCAGGTGAACACTAGAGTCTGACAGGGAGTGGGGATGGGACCACCGACAGGTGAACACTACAGTCTGACAGGGAGTGGGGATGGGACCACCAACAGGTGAACACTACAGTCTGACAGGGAGTGGGGATGGGACCACTGACAGGTGAACAGTCTGACAGGGAGTGGGGATGGGACCACCGACAGGTGAACATTACAATCTGATCATGGAACCTCCACCAAAAGGTCAACATCACTACAGTTTGATACAACTTCAAAATTTTTAAAAAAATGTAGACATACAGTAACAGGCCATTTCGACCCTTGACCCCGTGCCACCCAATTGACCTACAACCCCTGGCATGTTTTGAACGGTGGACAGAAACTGGAGCTCCCGGGGAAAACCCCAGCAGACACAGGGAGTCCTTACAGGCAGAACAGGATTCGAACCCTGCTCCCGATCACTGACGCTGTAACACACCATGCATAGAAATATAACGAAAAAGAATAACACCTCCTACTCCAACCAGACGGCATTAATACCAACTTATCCAGTTTCCTTTAACCCCCTCCCCTGAACATCTCTCTTTCCCTCTCACTCTCTCTCCTTTCCTCCAGTAACCCACTGCTTTCCCATACCACCTGAGCACCCCCACCTATGCCCACCAGAACTTACCTGTTGGCCTGGGCTCCTCCTTGGGCCCCTTCCTCCCTCTATTCCTCTCCCCTCACCTTTGTATTCAGGAGCCTGCTTGCTCCTTCGCTCATTCCATGGGCTCAGGCCCAAAACGTTGGTTACCCTTTGCTTCCTACAGATGCTGCGTGACCGGCAGAGTTTCTCCGGCACGTCTGCGCTATAACATTCTATAAATATGTCTCACCTATCAAGCTGATGGAATAGGGTTATGGAAGACACAAATCATCCCTGCTGTTCTGAGGAGAAGGCAGTACATGTGGAAAAGCAGCCGTGTGGTGACTTTTCACTTTCTCATGAAGATCTTCTCAGCGAAGTCTAACCGTACAGGATGAAGCAAAGGAGGTTTTGGAGAGACAAGAGACTGCGGGAGCAGGCCAGCGAACTGAGCTGCGTCCATGGATCAACGAAGAGGTCAGCCACGTGGCAGCAGGATCACACCACCACCAAAGGCTCTGGCATAACGGTGTAAACAATGGACATGTGCTGACTTTGGAGTGGCTGGGTATGGAACATGGAGGAAGGCTCAGTTAGACAATGGACACCTCTTCATCAGGTACAAGGCGCCACTTCCCATGATGTCGAATGTTGAGTTAAAGCCAGTCATGGCCAAGGAATCAAACAAGACTGATAAATAAATCGAGCTGGGAAGAGCTTCATACAATGGACTCGACTGTGGAGACTGTGAGAGCTGGGACCAATACTGACCTTTCATGACCTCTGCTGACTGGATCAGTTCAGTGACAGTAGCCGCAACACGCTTGGAAAACGCGGACAACTGCAACTTCTGCTCCACGCTGGGCTTCTGTACAACCTGTCGCGGAACAAAACCACAGCTTCAGCCTTCTCCACGGATACGTGTGGACTTCCCTATCTGATAAACGCGGACTTCCCCATCACCGAGAAACCCAGTCTCCCTGTCACTGAGAAACACAGTCTCCACATTACTGAGAAGCCCAGTCTTTTCGTCACTGAGAAACGCAGTCTCCCCATCGCTAATAAGCCGAGTCTCCACATTACTGATAAACCCATTCTGCCCATCACTGATAAGCCCAGTCTCCCTGTCACTGATAAACCTGGTTTCCCCATTTCTGATAAACCCATTCTGCCCATCACTGATAAGCCAAGTCTCCCCGTCACTGATAAACCTGGTTTCCCCATTACTGATAAACCCATTCTGCCCATCACTGATAAGCCCAGTCTCCCCGTCACTGATAAACCTGGTTTCCCCATTACTGATAAACCCAGTCTGCCCATCACTGATAAGCCCAGTCTCCCCGTCACTGATAAACCTGGTTTCGCCATTTCTGATAAACCCATTCTGCCCATCACTGATAAGCCCAGTCTCCCCGTCATTGATAAACCTGGTTTCCCCATTACTGATAAATCCAGTCTGCCCATCACTGATAAGCCCAGTCTCCCCGTCACTGATAAGGCCAGTTTTCCCGCCACATAAATGCGGATTAGCACCATAGAATACTACAGAACAGAAATAGGCCCTTTGGCCCATCCAGTTCATCGGACTATTTCCTCTCCTTAGTCCCATCAGCCAACACCCAGACCAAAGTCTTCCTTAACCTCCCATCCACGTATCTGTCCAAACTTCTCTTAAATGTCGGAACTGAGCCCGCATTCACAATCTCACTTGACAACTCGTTCCACACTCTCTGGGTGAACAAGTTCTCCTGAACGATCCCCTTAACCATTTCACTCTCACCCTTAACCCATGTCCTCTGGGTCTTTTCTCACCCCAGCTCAGTGGGAAAAGCTGCTTGGATTTACCCTATTTAAACCCTTTGCAATTTTGTATGCCTCCTGCAAATCTCCAATCATTCTCCAACACTCCAGGGAATGAAGTCCTAACCAATTTATCCTTCCCTGATAACAGCTCTTCAAATCCTGGCAACAACCTTGTAAACCTTTGCACTCTTTCAATTTAATTGATAACTTTTCTGTAGTTAAGTGACCAAAATTGCACACAATACTCCAGAGGTGGCCTCACCAATGTCTTATACAACTTCAACATAACGTCCAAACTCCTTTACTGAATACCATACACCTGTGACATCCCTTTTAGGGAATTATGTATCTGTATTCCTAGATCCCTCTGTTCTACTACATTGTTCAGTTCCCTACTCTTTACCGTGTATGACCGTGTTCTTGCTTTGTCCTCTCAAAGTGCAACACTCACACGTCTGCATTAAATTCCACCTGCCATTTAGCAGCCCATTTTTCCAGCTGTTCCAGACCCCTCTGCAAGCTTTGAAAGGTTTCCTCGCTGTCCACAACAACCCTAGTGTCATCTGCAAACTTGCTGATCCAATTGACCACATTATATCACTGATATAGACAACAAACAACAATGGCCCCAGCACAGACACCTGCGGCACCCCACAAGTCACAGGCTTCCAGTCTGATAGGCAGTCCTCAACTACCACCCTCTGATTTCTCCCACAAAGCCATGCCAATCTCTCATCCACAAAAGTGCTGGAGAACTCATCAAGTGGCAATAAAAGGCAGTCTACATTCTGGGGCTGATCCCTTCATCAAGAAGATGGAAAATCAAGGGGAACAACAGAATAAAAATGTGGGGTGGGGCAGGGGGAAGACTAAGGAGAGGAGGTGGCAGATGAAGGGGAGGTGCACAGGCTAACAGGTGGGAAAGGGTGGGGAGCAGGAAGAAAGAGTCAGAAGGGTAGTGAAAGACAGAAACTAACAATTGGGTTAACAGACATGGATGGTGTTTCGTTGGAGAATGCGGAGATGGAATATAAGATGTTGGGCTACAATTTTCAGGTGGAATAAAAGGTGTTGGGCTGCAATTTGCAAATGAATATAAGGTGTTGGGCTCCAATTTTCAGGTGGAATATAAGGTGCTGTACTCCAATTTACATGTGGAATATAAGGTGTTGGGCTGCAATTTAATGTGGAATATAAGGTTTTGGGCTCCAATTTAATGTGGAATATAAAGTGTTGTGCTCCAATTTGCAGGTGGAATATAAGGTGTTGGGCTGCAATTTGCAGGTTGAATATAAGGTGTTGGGCTCCAATTTACAGGTGGAATATAAGGTGTGTGCTCCACTTTACAGGTGGAATATAAGGTGTTGGGCTCCAATTTGCGAGTGAAATATAAGATGTTGGGCTCCAATTTTCAGGTGGAATATAAGGTGCTGTGCTCCAATTTACATGTGGAATAAAAGGTGTTGGGCTGCAATTTGCAGACTGAATATAAGGTGTTGGGCTCCAATTTAATGTGGAATATAAGGTTTTGGGCTCCAATTTAATGTGGAATATAAAGTGTTGTGATCCAATTTGCAGGTGGAATATAAGGTGTTGGGCTGCAATTTGCAGGTTGAATATAAGGTGTTGGGCTCCAATTTGCGGGTGGAATATAAGGTGTTGGGCTCCAGTTTGCGGGTGAAACATAAGGTGTGTGCTCCAATTTGCGGGTGGAATATAAGGTGCTGTGCTCCAATTTGCGGGTGGAATATAAGGTGTTGGGCTCCAATTTGCGGGTGGAATATAAGGTGTTGGGCTCCAGTTTGCGGTTGAAATATAAGATGTTGTGCTCCAATTTACGGGTGGAATATAAGGTGTTGGGCTCCAGTTTGCGGATGAAATATAAGGTGTTGTGCTCCACTTTACATGTGGAATATAAGGTGTTGGGCTCCATTTTACAGGTGGAATATAAGATGTTGGGTTCCAATTTGCAGGTAGAATATAAGGTGTTTTGCTCTATTTGTGGGTGTCCTGGAATTGGAGTGCATCAGTCTACCTCTCTCACACCATCACTGACCTCCACTTCTGGTCGTCACCCTCCCACAGCCTCAAACCTCACTGTCTCCCAACCCTGAACTGCCTAGTTGTAACTCCTACCCAAGTTCAACAAATCCGATTGTTTCCGTGTGCTCCTGCCCCACTGAACTGGTATCATCTTACCTCGACTCCATTTGCCTCCCCTGGTTCAGGATCTCCTTACCTTCATCTGCTATACCTCACATACCCTCCATCACTTCAACATCTTATACTCCATCCTCCATGAAGAAGGTCTCAAGGCTCTCAGTTTCTTCATCAATAGCACACCCAACGGGCATGGTTAGCGCAACGCTGTTACAGCATCAGCGATTGGGACCAGGGTTTGCATCCCACGCTGTCTGTTAAGAGTTTGTACATGTCTCCCTGTGTCTGCGTGGGTTTCCCCCAGGGGCTCCAGTTTCCTCCCACCATTAGAAACATACTGGGGATTGTAGGTTAATTGGGTGGCATGGACTCATGGGCCAAAATGGCCTGTTACCATGCTTTAAGTCTAAGATTTAGAAAAATTAAATCAACCAGTTACTGTCCATCACTACCCTCCTCTGCCTGCCAGAACTTGTCCTCACTCTCAATAACTTCTCCTTTGGCTCATCCAACTTTCTCCAGGTTAAATGGGGTACCTGCATGGGCCCCAGATTCCTGCCTTTTGTTGGTCATGTGGTGCAGTCTATTCTAGAAGCTCAACTTTATCTCCGCTCCACTGATGACTACACTGGCATTGCCTCCTGCACCCATGATAAACTCATCGACCTTGCTGTTAACTTTCACGGACCTCAAATTCACTTGGTCCATCGCTGGCAATACTCCCCTTACCCAATCTCTCTGCCTCCATCTCAGGAGACGAACTACCTAGACATCTCCCATAAACCTCGTAGCTCCCACATTTACCCCAACTACACCTCTTCACTCTGTGTCCCCCTCTCAGTTCCTTTCTCTCAGTTCCTCCATCTTTGCTGCATCTGGCTCCCAGGATAAGCTCTTCTATTCCAGGCCATGAAATATCCTTCTTCAGAAAACATTGCTTCCTCTCTTCTGCCATTTACACCCCTTGTCCTCATCTTCCCTTCCCACCTATATCTGCATCTTGCAGGGATAGTCTCTCTGAGACTTCCTTGTCCCCTCTTCCCTCCCCGCCCAACCTTCCTGCTGTCACTGTAGGAAGGGCAGAGCCTTGTCCCCACATTTTCCCCCAGGACCACAAACAGATCTTCCAGGTGAGGCAGATCTTTACCTGCCCATCGTCTGACCTGACCTACTGCATTTGGTATACCCAGTGTGGCCTCCTCTACATGGGTAAGACCAAACAACTACTCTTTAAACATTAGCTTCCACAGGGACATCCCAGAGGCCAACCATTTTAATTCCCACACCATGGCCTCATGCACTGCCAAACTGAGGCAACCTGCAAAATGGAGAACAACTAATATTCAGACTTGGCTCCCATCCATTTCCTGTTAGATCCCTCCACCGAGAAGCTCTCTTTCCCCATCCCTCTATCTCTTTTCCTCAGCTCTCCACCCTTTTCCCTTCCCATTCCATTCAGAGAGCTACCCCCTCTCCCCATCCTCATCATTTCTCTCCTACCCTCCCACCTGTATCCACCCATGACACTTACCTGCTAGTTTGTGCTCCTCTTCCTGCTCCTTCCTCCCTCCTCTCCTCCCCCCTCCGCCTTTATATGCCTGTTTTCCCTCATACTTTGATGAAGGGTTCAGGCCCAAAACATCGATTACCCTTTACCCTCTAGACGCCGCATGACCTGATGAGTTTCTCCAGCACGTTTGTGTGTTGCACTACGACCCCAGTATCTGCAAACTTCTGTTTAACCCATTTCAGCTTCCTCAGACATGCCACATGGACATGCCTGTCCTCGGTCTCGTCCATTGTGAACCCAAATGTAATTTTGTGGAGCTGCCTCCTGGACAGCCCCAGCGATGTGAACGTTCAATTGGTCCCTTGTGCTTGATTCTACATAATCCAGAGGAAACCCAGTTATAGGAAGAGCTAACGATCCACTCACCGCCAGGACGTGCTCCAGTAACTCCATGTAGCCAACAGTGCACTCAGTCGCAGAGTGCAAGGCCCGTTCTCGTACATCGTCACTCACCGCGGAATGGTACGCAGCTTGCTGCCCAGGGACAACATAAGGGTTAGTGCCGAGCAGCCAGGTGCAAGGCTTGAATTATGGTTAGGTGACAGGAGGTGGGCATGTACCTTGCATGCCATTAGCATGTCGACAATGGCCTTGCGGCTGAGGTTGGCCGTGGCAATGACTTCATCCTGACGGCAGGAGTTCCCCGCTGCCACAGCCTTCGCAGTGGCTGTCGTGATGCCCTTGGTCATTCGGATGAATTCCTCCGGGGTATAGGTCTTAACTGGCACCTCCTTCGATTGGAAAACCTGGAATTTCACCAGAGATGAGGGAGAGGCTATAGGTTAGATCAATGGACCAATGACAATAGGGCACTGTGTTGTCAGTGGACCAATGGTAGCAGGGCAGGTCATCAGTGGACCAATGGTAGCAGGGCAGGTCGTCAGTGGACCAAGCAGGGAAGATTAGGGGCAAACATTAACTTTAGCAGGGCCTTTGTCAAGATCCTGTAGGAAGGTCAAGGTGAGTTAGCCAATTAAATTTTAAATTGAGATATTTTAAAATTTAAATTAAAAAATGTCTTTATTTAAAATTTAAATCCAAAGATGGCTTGACTTGGATTTTTTTTTTGCCCTCCCAATGAGTGATAATTCTCCTTTACCCATAGAGAGAAAAAAAATCTTGGGGTGGGAAGAGGCAAAAACAAATGGTTCGTCACAGACTAGAAGGGCAGAGAAAGGTAACTACTCAACTGGAGGCCTGTGACCAGTGATGTGGTGCAGGGATCGATGCTGGGCCCACTTATTTGCCATCTGTACTACCAACTTTAGATGATGATGTAGTTCGCATAGTTAGCATGTGACACCAGAATTAGTGGTGTAGTGGCAGTGAAGATGGTTAACTAAGATTTCAACAGGTCTCAAGACAAAGGTAAATCTAAATAGGTCATATACATTGAATGGTAGACAATTGAGGAGTGCAGAGCAACAAAGGGATTTAGGAGTTATGGTAAATAGTACCCTCAAGGCTGATACTCAGGTAGATGGTGTGGTGAAGAAGGCATTTGGAATGTTGGCCTTCATAAATCAGAGTACTGAATTCAAGAGTTGGGATGTTATGATGGAATTGCACAAAGCATTGGTGAGGCCAAGTTTGGAGTACTGTGTGCAGTTTTGGTCACCAAATTATAGGAAAGATATAAACAAAATAGAGAGAGTGCAGAGAAGGTTCACGAGAATGTTGACAGGACGTCAGGGTTTGAGTTACAGAGAAAGGTTGAGCAGCCTGAGGCTTTTTTCTCTGGAGTGTAGAAGATTGAGGGGGGATTTGATGGAGGTGTTCAAGATTTTAAAAGGAACAAAGAGAGTCAACGTGGATAGGTTTTTTCAATTAAGAGTGGGGGCAATTCAAACCAGAGGCCATGGTTTGAGATTGCAGGGGGAAAATTATAAAGGGAACATGAGGGGAAATTTCTTCACGCAAAGGGTGGTTGGGATGTGGAATAAGCTTCCGGCAGAGGTGGTTGAAGCAAGGACATTATTTACATTTAAGGAAAGACTGGATAATTACATGGAGGGGAGAGGATTGGAGGGGTATGGACCAGGTGCTGGTCAGTGGGACTAGGAGGGTGGGGTTTTGTTCCGGCATTGACTAGTAGGGCTAAATTGGCCTCTTCTGTGCTGTATATGGTTATATGGTTGTAAGGTCAGCTTCCATGAGCTTGCAACCTGGAGGGTCTGTGACTACACAGACAGGAAGCAGGTCAAAGGTCAATCAATATCAGACCCATCCAGGTAATGACACCTTCCCATTGGTTATCCTCCTTACCTCAGGTTACATGGGCCTACCTCAGATTCAGATTTATTATCGAATACATACATGACATCATATACACCATAGAACATTTCAGCACAGAAACAGGCCTTTTCAGTCCTTCTAGTTTGTGCCGAACCATTTTTTTTTGCCTAGCCCCATCCTGAGATTTTTTTTCTTCCTGTGGGCAAAGCAGAATTACTGTTTATGGCAGGGCAAAAAAAAATCAGACTCAATGCACACATGCAAACAAATACAGAAATGTAAACAAACTGTAATGCAGAGAGAAAAAAAAATCAATAAAGTCCACAAGTCAGAGTCCTTAAATGAGTCCCTGATTGAGTTTGTCGTTGAGGAGTCTGATGGTGGAGGGGGAGCAGCTGTTCCTGAACCTGGTGGTGCGAGTCTTGTGGCCCCTACACCTCTTTCCTGATGGCAGCAGCGAGAATGGAACGTGAGCTGGGTGGTGTGGGTCTTTGATGATCGCTGCTGCTCTCTGACGGCAGCGTTCCCTCTAGATGTACTCAATATTGGATAGACTAGGTTTGTATTCTCTGGAATTTAGAAGATTGAGGGGGGATCTTATTGAAACATAACATTCTTCAGGGTTTAGCCAGACTAGACGCAAGAAGTTTGTTTCCAATGCTGGGAAAAACCAGAACCAGGGGCCATAGTTTAAGGATGAGGGGGAAGTTTTTTAGGACTGAGATGAGGAAAAACTTCTTCTCTCAGAGAGTGGTAAATGTGTGAAATTCTTTGCCACAGGAAGTAGTTGAGGCCAGTTCCCTGTCAATACAAGTGTAGGTTAGATGTGGCCCTTGTGGCCAAGGGGATTAGGGGGTATGGGGAGAAGGCAGGAACCGGGTACTGATCAGCCATGATCATAATGAATGGTGGTGTAGGGTTGAAGGGCCAAATGGCCGACTCCTGCACCTATTCTCTATGTTTCTATCTCTGCGCTGGTCCACAAGCTGGCTGCAGGGTAAGACCCCGTCCCATGGGCTAACTTTCTCCCTTTTCCCTTTGGAACCACCCCTAAGCTCCACTGCTGGCGATGTTGGAGGTCTAATTGTAAGGTGTGTGCTGGTGAAGGGTGGGGCTATTTGTGGCCTCCGCCAGGAGAGACTCACCCGTTGTAACTTGTAGGTAGGTATAGATAACCTTGTTAATCATTGTGCTGTGCCTGCTTGTTGGGGGAGGGGTGGCAGGTGCAGTTCGTGCGAGCCCTCAAAATTCTGAATGACTACATGAAGTGCTCACTAACGATCTGAGACTCCACTATTTATTAAATATATTTGTATTTGCTTGAATGTATGTGTGGCTGTGCGCTTGTATGCTTGGCATCGAGGACTGGAGAACGCTGTTTCGTCGAGTTGTAAGTAAGTCTTATGAGGCAAGGTTTGGAGCGTAGGAGGATGAGAGGTGACTTAATAGAGGTTTACAAGAGAGGGTTAGATAAGAGAGAGGCAGCACCTGTTTCCCAGGGCGGGAGTAGCAAACTATTGGAGGGAAGACATCAGTTTTTTCATGGAATGCGTTGCCTGGGGCTGGTGGTGGAGGCTGGTACAGCAGGGCCTTTTAAGAGGCTCTCAGGCACATGGGATGTAAGAAAAATAGAGGATTATGGGGCAGGGAGTGTTTAGACTTTTTGTGGTGTATATAGGTCGGCCCAGCATTGTCAGTCGAAGGGCCTGCACTGTGCTATAATGTTGAATGTATTTGTGCAATCAGATGATAAATAAACTTGAATTTGAAGTTGAAACTTGAAATAACATAGGTGTAGTTTAGCCGCTTGTATTAGGCCATTAACTAGTTTGCATGGGGACGTGTGGGTTTCCTGTTGCTTATTGGTGTCGGCTGTAAATAAAGTTCATAGTTTAGTAGAAACACGTGTCCAGAATTGTTACTCTTCGAACTCGTTCTCCCACCACACATTGGTGTCGCGAGTAGGCAGGTGGCGAAGGCTTTGGGCCTTCACTGGCCAGTGCATTGTACACTGTACAAGAAGCTGTTTCGTTTCTACAGCTAGAGGAAAGACGTCACTCAGCTTCAGAAAGGTGCAGAAAAGATTCGTAAAAATGTTACTAGGACTGAAGGATTATAAGTAGATGCTGGAGAGGGTGGGACTTTTCTCCCTGGAGTGTAGGAGGCTGAAGAGATTTATAAACCATAAAGGCACAGTCATAACTTTTTTTTTCCCAGGTAGGGAGTCTAAAACCAGATGGCATAGATTCAAGGTGAGAGGAAATAGATTTAAAAAGGTAAAAACATAACGCTGGAGAGTGAGCTGGTCAAATAGTGTACAGGTATTTCCCAACTTACAACCTACTTGACTTACATCGATCCACACGATTGAATTTTAAACATATATGAAAACATTGAAAATTTATGTGGTTTATGTTATATATGACAAAGTTTAACAGGGATACAGGGCATGTCAGAGCCAAAATGTGCATACTTACATTGTTAGTCGGCGTCCTGGCGTCCGTAGGCTGGAGGCTGCCGCCTTGGTTCCTGTGCGTATGCGTGAGTCTTTGGTTCGTGTACTAGAGTTCAGTTGGCGCATGTGCGGCGGGTTCGGTTATTGGAGTTTGGTTGGCGCATGCATGAGGGTTAAGGGTGTGATTCAGTATCATCAGGGAGCTTAACTTTCACGCATGTGCCAACTGAACTCCAATACGCGAACCCACCACACACGCGCCAACTGAACTTCAATATGCGAACCAAAGACTCACGCATATGCACAGGAATCAAGGTGGCCGTGCCCAGCCTATGGACCCCGGGACACCAACTAACAAGATAAGTGCGCACATTTTGGCTCTTACATGCCCGGTGTCCTGGTTACGGTTTGCCAAATATAACAAAAATCCGACGATGAGAAAAAGATTTAATTAAAAAGTTTGCTTTAAGACTTAGTACTCCATGCGCAGGGGCAAAATTCCGACACGTCCATTCCAAGATACGACTGATCCTTCAGTCCCAATTACGGTTGTAAGCTGGGGAGTACCTGCACTTTATGTTGCAAAGATAAAGATACATAACCAACGTTTCGGGCGTGAGCCCTTCATCAAGGTATGAGCAAAATGTGGCAGGCGTTCGAACAAAATGATGGGGGAGGGGCACAGTCCTACAGGCAGGAGGGAATGGGTGGTTGAGGGAGGGAGGGAGGGAAAACAGGGGGAGGGGGTGGCTCTGTAAATGGAGAAGGAAGGGGGTGGAGAACTGGAGGAAAGGACACAGAAGGATGAGGAACAGAGAGAGAATGGGGAGTGGTCTAGCAGAAACTGGAGAAGTCAATCTTTGGGGGGGATCAGAGGTGGAGAGGGTGAGCAAATTTAAGTTCTTGGGAATCACTATCTCGGAGGATCTATTCCGGAGCCAACACACCAATGGCATCGTGTTGAAAGCCGGTCAGTGCCTCAACATTCTCAGTTTACAGAGGGTTGGTATGACATCAGAAGCCCTGGCAAATTTCTAGAGGTGTGGTGGCCAATTGGGGACACCAATACCCCTGAGCATAAAGACCTGCAAAAGGTAGTGGACACAGCCAAGGACATCACAGGCAAAACCTTCCCCACCATCGAGAACATCTACTGGGAACGCTGCCGTCGGAGAGCACCAGCGACCATCATGGATCCACATGCTCTGTTCTGGCTGCTGCCATCAGGAAAGAGGTATCGGTGCCACAAGACTCGCACCACCAGGTTCAGGAACAGATTCTACCCCTCCACCATCAGCCTCCTCAATGACAAACTCAATCAGGGACTCATTTAAGGGCTCTTACATTGCACTTTATGCTTATTTTTATCTCTCTTTATTGCAGTCAGGTTATTTAAATTTGTTTATTTGTTTACATGTGTACGCTGTGTACAAATTTTTTTGCACTACCAATAAGGCCCACAGGGAAAAGTATTTCAAGGTTGTAAGTGATGTCATGTATGTACAGGGGAATGTAAAACAAGAGGGCCCAGGCCTAAAGTGAAAGAGAAGGAGTTTACAGGAGATCTAAGGGTTAGTTTTACAGAGCCGTGGTTACCTTGAGGGGTGGAGGGGGGAGGAGGATCTAGAGATCAGCTTTAAAGTTGGAGTGGTTACAATCTAAACTGTGCGTGTGGTTGGATGGTATGGGAGCTGTAAGTAGATCAGGGAACCATTACAAATAAATCGAGCGGGATCTCTTGCGGATCTGAGGTTTCACGTTGTGAGTCGTCACCTCACTGCCTTACCACCAGCTCCTGCCTGATGCTTTCTATCGTCCCTTCCAGTGCCCTTGTGCCACGTGTGGCCTCGTCCTCCACAGCTTTGACGGTTTTCAAAAGGGAGGTGACGTTTGTGACCATTACCTGCAAGAGAGGTGATGTTTGTCACCAGTGGCCAGTCAGCCCCTTCCCCACCCATCCTTTAGCGCACTGTTTTAAAGATTCTGTCTTTGTTCAAGAGCATAGAACAATACAGCACAGTACAGGCCCTTCGGCCCTCGAAGTTCAGCTGAGCTACACATTCCTTCCCAGTAACCATCTATTTTTCTTTCATCCATGTGTAAATCCAGTCATCCAGTCTCTTAAACACCCCCAATGTTTCAGCCTTCACCATCATTTCTGGCAAGGCATTCCATGCCCCCACAACTCACTGAGTTAAAAAAATCCCCACCCCAATGACTACCCTAAACTTTCCTCACTTCACTCTGTACAGATGTCCTCTGGCGTTTGCTGTTCCTGCCCTGGGAAACAGGCACTGGCACCTTATATATGCCTTTCATAATCTTGTAGACCTCTATCAAGTCTCCTCTCATTCTTCTACGCTCCAAAGAGAAAAGTCCCAGCTCTGCTAACTTTGCCTCAAAAGACTTATTTTCCAATCCACGCAACATCTTGGTAAATCTCCTCTGCACCCTCTCCACAGCTTACACATCCTTCCTATTATGAGGTGTCCAGAATTGAACACAATACTCCAAGTGTGGTCTCAGCAGAGATTTGTAATGTTGTAACATGGGCTCTCTACTGTTTAACTCAATCCCCCATCCCAGCATCCCGTAGGCCTTCGTAAATATCCTATCAACCTGCGCAGCAACCTTGAGGGATGTATGGATTTGGACCCCAAGGTCCTTCTGTTCATCCACACTCTTAAGTGACCGACCATTAACCCTGTACTCAACCTTCTGGTTGGTCCTTCCAAAATGCATCACCTCACACTTATCCAGATTGTAATCCATCTGCCACTTTTCTGCCCAACTCTGTATCCTGTCTATGTCCTCTTGCAACCTTTGACAACCTTCAGTTCCATCCACAACCCCTTCAAACTTTGTGTCATCCGCAAACTGACTGACCCATCCATCCACTTCTTCATTCAGGTCGTTTATAAAGATCACAGAGAGAAGGGGTCCCAGAACGACTCCCTGCGGCCCCTCCACTGGTCACCGACCTCCAGGCAGAATACCTTCCTTCCACTACTACTCTCTGCTTTCTTCCTACAAGCCAATTTTTAAAAATCACACAGCTTAGGTTCCTGAACACAGCAAAATCAGGATCTCAGATTTGACCGCTGCTTCATCAGTGTCGAGGGAGAGGGGTCCAGATTTTCACCCCTCTGCACCATTCATGATTCTTATATAAAACAGAAAATGTAATATTACATGAAATTTCCAAAAAGCAGAGAGTTGTCACTAGTATTGCCCAGGGCCCCTTACAGTAAGTAAAAAACAAGAGAATCCCTTCAGAAACAATGAGTGTCCGTCGATCCATCTTTACCACTCCCACAGTCTCACAAGATTCATCAGAAACCCGAGACCTGGATCCAAAGCTCCGGCGTCCTTCTTCCCCTCAGCACCCTCTCAAATACCCAAGATCTAGTCTTCAACAGCCACAGCCTGGTGGGAGTCATTTGACCAAGTCCCTCGCTGGCCCAATGCCGTGGTTACTGTTCTATAGGGTCCTTCCTGATCTTCCCTTTTACAATGGGGTGGTCTCCGTTTCCTGCGCTGGTCCGCTGCTCCCTCAGAGTCTGCAACTCCCTCAGAGTCTCCAAGACAGACACTGTCATCTTAGGCACCGTCTCCGAGGTTGCAGGATTTTAGATAAAAACACCGTTGGCTCCTTTAACAGATTGTTTAAAGCCTGTCTGGAGCTGTTGGCATTAAAACCGGGCAGTAGGTCCCTGGAGAGCAGCACTGTATCTCTGCTCCCTGCTCTCCTGGGTCCACACCAGTGGCAGCACCTCCATTACAGCAGCTCTGGCAACGGCCAATTTTTTTTATCCCTAAATCTCTTCATTCCAATGATGTTCAGGATTTTCCGATCGGAACAAACAGTTACCCTGCCCCGAATCAATTTCGGATCACCCCTTGACCTTCCACACTCAGTGAAGAGGCAGCATTCAGCGTAGCAATAAAGGACAACACTATTACTTTGACCTCCATGGATCTTCTCCCTGGATTAACCACCCACCCTCCAAAATGTACAGGAGGTCGGTAGGTTAACTGGGTGGCACGGGATTCATGGGCCAGAAGGACCTTCTACCTTGCTACATCATAAAATTAAAAGGGGCTCCAAGTAACCGATTCTCATCATTTAATGTCAAATTACTGAAGAAAAAAGGGTTTAAAATATAAACTCAGGGAAAGTTGCTCCTTCACGGTTGGCGTGTCAGTGGTGCAGGGGCTGGTCGCCACAACCCCCCTCCTTGTGAGCAGTTCTGGTGTACCTTTGCTGCCCCCTTCAGCTGATACATGGATGGGTCGTCGGCCGGCTTCCCAGCTGCACACTTCGTTGCGCTGATGAGGTCTGTTAGAGCTTTGGCCACATCCTTCACTGCATTAATCAGGACAACCTACAAAATACAGTCAAACCAGGAAAATCAAGAGATCGTGCAACTGGCAGAAAAGTAAACCGAGAAAAATAAATGAATTTGTAAAATATTAAAATAAATAAAAATTTCAATAAATGTTGAAATTGTAAGACATAAACCTTTGGTGAAGGTGGGAGCAAATATTCAGCCAGTGGAGGGAGAGCTTTGGTCGGGCTCTGCTTACAGCAGCTGTTTGAATAAAGTTGTGTAAAACAGCAATGGCGTCGCCCAGGATGAGGAGTTTGTCGATGCCACTCGTCGTTGGGGTGACTCTCTTAAAGTGTCTCCTTATCCCTGCTTAATATTTATCTTTATTAGCAAATTATTAAATATATTAGTTGGGGGAGCAGGGGGGAGTTAATTATCTATTATGTTATTGTTCACCTTTTGGGTGGCTCCGTGGAGGTGGGGGTGGGGGGAACCTGCAGATGCAGTGACGGTTAAATGTTTTCAAAGTATGTGACTGAAAATAAAATGAAAACATTTAAGGTTTATATGTATTAATGCAAGAAAAGTTTGTTCAGTGTAGGTAATAATAAGGCAGCACCGTTGGCGTAGAGGTTAGTGCAACGCCTTTACAGCGCCAGCGCTAAGGACCGTGGTTCGAATCCCCTGCTGTCTGTAAGGAGTTTGTACGTTCTTCGTGTTGACATGGGTTTTCTCCGGGGGATCCAGTTTGCTCCCACCGTTTGAAAAATACCGAGGATAGTATGTCAAAATTTAAATTTAAAGTAGTATTTTTTGTCTTTTAACCTGTTTATTCTTAATTCAGGTGTATAAGTTAGGCACTGTAAAATTGAGTCTCAATCAACCTGAAAACTCAATTATCCAGCATCCCCATAGGTGCTGAATATTGGGGGTTTACTGTACATTAAAACAAGATGTCCCTGTACACAACAGTCCTGCTTCAGTCCCCATGCAAAGCAAGGCTGACTGAAACTCTGGCTGCTGAGTGGAGCAGGTGCCAGGGTTACACTGTGACTGATAGTGTGAATGGCTGGAAGTATGAAAGAGGCAGGGAAAGCTAACCCAGTGAGATCTACCAGTCAGGCTCGCTTCCCACACAGTCACCTCACTGAAATCCTAGAGACACAAACTACAAGCAAGTGGCGGGACATTTAGCAGTTAGTCCGACACTATTACAATGCCGGAGACCTGGGAACAAATCCCGTGCTGTCTGTAAGGAATTTGTACATTCTCCCCATGTCTGGGTGGGTTTTCCCTGGGGGGGGGACTGGTTTCCTCCCACTCTTGAAAATGTACCAGGATTGTAGGTTAATTTGGATGTAATTGGGCGGCACAGGTTTAAATGGCTGGAATTAGCTTCTACTGTGCTGTAAATAAGTTTTTTTAAGATTGAAGTTTAAATCAAAACATCATTCAACTTCCAAGAAAGGCAGGCATGGCAGCAATGTGTTGAAGCTCTCCCCAGCACCCACTCCAATTATACAAGATCCAATTCTACTGCACCTCAAGAAAGACTTGCACTTGCTCTGCACTTTTCACAACCTCATGACACCCGATGTACTTCACATCCAATGAACATCAGGAATAGGACCAGAAGTTGGCCATCTGGCCCATCGAGCCTTCTCCACCATCGATCCGATCACGGCTAATCTGGCCAAGGACTCAGTTCCATCTATCCGCCTTGTCCCATAACCCTGAATTCCCTTTCTTTGCAAAAATCAAACTGTATTTTAAATATATTCAATGAAGAAGCCTCAGCTGTGTTCCTGGGCAGAGAATTCCACAGATTCATCACTCTCTGGGAGAAGACGACCTGCTCCTCGAATTTTGAGGTCCTGTTCCCTAACTCTCATACCTGTAAGGACCATTTGTCTAAGGTGATGTTGCAGAACAAGACCCCATCATAAACCATTAGAAATCACAGGAGGGTGATCCAAAGTCATAACAATGATCTCAGAGTGATTTCCGTGGCTTTCATAGAGTTGTTAATCTGATCGCTTAGAAATGCACAGGATGCAATTTTCCTGAACTTTGTCAACCGATACACTACTAGAGGAACTTGAATCTCTCAAGATCCCAAGGAACAAGACTCAATCACATTCTGAAATGTATCAGTTGTTCTGTGTTTTTGGGTTCTGCTCTGCATGCGTCCATTGAGGGGGTGGCAAGTGGCACAATTAAACAGCGCCCTGACTACGGGCTCTGTCTGTATGGAGTTTCCTCCTGGTACACGGGTTTCTTCCCACATCCCAAAGGCTGGTGGGTGAACTGGATGCTGTTCATGGTTCCCTGCTATGTGGGTGAGTAGAATCTGGGTGGGGAGAAAAAGGGGTGGGGTTGAGGCAGGATTCGTGCAGGAAGATTGTCGGCTCGTGGAAGAAAAAGATGGGGTGGGGGAACCTCATCGAGGCATTTCGATCGCTGAAAAGCCTCGATGAGGCTGAACTTTTCCCCAGTCCTGACCCGACCTCCGAAGCGTTTCCTGAATTCTCTGTCACTTTATCAGTTGAAGAAAAGGGGTTCAGGTTGTGAAAAGCAAGGGGTGAATGTTTGGTATTTTAGTGGAGCTCCAGCACATTCCAGAGGAGGGGACCTCCCTCCACCAAGTCAGCGGTCTGTCACCGTGGAGCTGTTCTTTACCTGTGTCTCTGGGTCATTGGAGCCCAGGCTGGCAGCTCCTTGCTTCACCACTTCGGCCAGCTGAGTGATGGTGCAGACAGATGACTGGGCTGCCTGAGCCAACTTGTCCTGGCTCGAGGCTGCCCCAGACACCAGGAACTTGGTGTCTTCAACCAGGGCCTTGGCAGTTTTCAGGATGTTCTCCCTGGGCGAGGGGGGACAGGGAAAGCGTGGCAGTGAGAAACAACAAATCAAATTCAGGTCCCAACCCTTACCCTTCTCCACCCCCACCCCTAAACACCTTCGAATCCAACCCCCCAACCCTCTAACACCTCCACACCCTCCACCCCATTACTAAAGGAAGCAACGTGGGTGAAGCTTCCAGCCCCCTCTAGGTCACTGACTGAAGTCTCCTGAACTACTTGCATGAAGAACTCTGAATGGATAAGCGTTAGGCTGAAATGTTTGAAGTGAAGGCAGGCACTTTACCCCATGGCAAGTTCCTCTGTCTACACAGAGGAACGAGGATGAATGGACAGCCTTTGTCCAAGGACTAGAGGGCACAGGGCTAAGATGAGAGGGGGAGAGCTTGAAGGGGATCTGAGGGGTCCCTTTTTCACACACACGCAGGGTGTGTGGAATGAGCAGCTGGAGGAAGGTCTTCACACAGGTACAGGTGAACCCCCGTATGCAGCCCCTAAGGGGATTGGTAGACGCCAGATAATTGAAATTTCCGGTTGATTGAGGTCATGTGTTGCGTGGATTGGCGAACTAATGACAAAACATGCCAATTTTAAACCCGTATTGTTTTACTTATTTATTTTCTACTTTTTTTTAACCAGTTGCTTGAATTCAGGACAACAGGTTTTACAGTAGGTGGATGGAAAGGAGCAGATGGACTCCTGACAAATGCCGGCTGGTGGGCAGCTGGTCGGAATGGACAAGGTGGCCGTAGAACATGTTGGTGCTGCATACTGGGGTGGAGGTAATGGGGCTGGAGACAAAGGTGTTTTGGGGCAGAAGGAATGGGATGGAGATGTTTGGGGGGGTGCAGGGTAGGGAAGTGTTTCTGGGTGGGGGAAAAGCTATTTAGCGGATGGAAGGTGGGAAGGTGTTTGGAGGGGTGGAGGTGTTTAAGAGGTGGGTGTTTGGGAAAGAAGGAGGGGTTTGTGGATAGAATCAGAGATGTTTGGGTGTAGAGTGGATGGGGGTTGGAGGGGTTTAGCGGTTCAGGGGGTGGAGATGTTTGGGGGTGTGTGACAGGGTTGGGGGGGGGAGGAGGAACCTGGCCAGAGGAGGAGGGGAGAGGAAGTGTAAGAGGGAGGAGAGTGGACGCGTTTGTGGGGTGGGGATGTTTGTGGTGTGGGGGGGAGGGGTTGAGAACAAATGCTTTGATTCCCCCCCCACCCCCAAATTCCAGGTCGATCAGAGTCGAACTGGTTGGTGGGGAAGGCGAGAGACGTAATCCCCGGCATTTCAGAGGAGAACCTGACCTTGGCCTCCCATCCAAAGACTTCCTCTAGGTGTGTCCTAGGGTGCTCACGGACCTGCCTCGACCTCCTGTATGTCCTCCCCTGCACTGCCCTGAGCCACCGTAACCTCAAACCCTCCAGTGTCCCACCTGTCCCCAGCTCAAAGCCCTTTGCCAAATTCGATCTGACCAATCTTTAGGCAGTTCCCTCAACTCCTGCAACCGAACATCCCTCTGTGACACTGTTTGTCCCTCAGATGGACAGCACAGTAAGGGCTCGGCAAGGCAGCTGCTTCAACCGAAGATCCACCCACCTGTGGTCGGCAAACGACTCCTCGTTTTCGGCATTGAGGGTGCCAGCCGTGGCAAACATGATCGTAGTGTCCAGATCGGCAATGATGCCAGACACAGCGCTGGCAGCGGTGATACAAGCCTGGGTTCCTCTGTTGCCTGCCTGAAGGGCAGACAGAACCAAGGAGACCTGGACAAGAAACAGTAAACAATGGTTTCAGCCTGTCAAATGTGATCAGGTGTCTGAGGAGATTCGGCATGTCACCAAAAACTCTTGAAAACCACTACAGGTGGACCGTGGAGAGCATTCTGGATGGTTGCATCACTGTCTAGTATAGAGGTGCCAACTCTCAGGACAAGAATAATCTACAGAGGGTGTTAACTCGACCTGCGACATCACAGGCACCAGACTTCACCCCATTGAGGACATCTACATGAGGTGGTGTCATAAAAAATCAGCCCCTATCTTCAAAGACCCACCCCTACCCCCCCAGGCCATGCCCTCTTCACTCTGCTACCCTCGGGGAAATGGTACAGGAGCCTAAAGACGAGCACTCAGCGGCACAAGGACGGCTTCTACCCCTCCACCATCAGATTCCTGAATGATCAATGAACCAAAGATACGGTCTTACTCTTATTGACAGTAATGTTGTAAAATGGTTATAACATGAATGTTTGCACCGTGATGCCACTGCAAAACACTGAATTTCTTGACTTGAGTCAGACACCTTCTTTGTCTCGCTGTGACACAATACAGATGACAAACAACAATGGTTCCAACTCTGATCCGTGAGGCACATCACTAGTCACAGGCCTCCA
Source organism: Narcine bancroftii (assembly GCF_036971445.1). NCBI lineage: Eukaryota > Metazoa > Chordata > Chondrichthyes > Torpediniformes > Narcinidae > Narcine > Narcine bancroftii. Next base: position 24,612,542 of record NC_091479.1, on the reverse strand, counting down.
GTCTGAGAAACAATCATCCACCACTAATCTCTGGCTTCCCCCTGTGCAGCTAACGTCAAGTCTAGTTCACTACCTCACCATGAATACCGTGCATCTGAACCTCCTGGTGAACCTTCCATGTGGGACCTTGTTAAAGGTCTTACTAAAATCTACATAGACAACCTCCACAGCATTTCCCGGGAATGTCCTTGAAAAACTCACCTTTTCTGTCACTGCACGGGCACACTCGATGAGCTCTCTCTTGGTGAAACTGTCGGTGGGGCTGATCTGAACGGCCCCAGCCTTCTGCACAAGGTATATGCAGCCATGCCCCAGATCCTGAACCCGGGTTTTGATCTGGAATCCAATCTGTAGATGAAATGGGAGCAGTCATTAGTGAAAGTGTTGGCCACTCGGGAATACACGAGCCACTCTGTGTTCCCTTGAAGCTGAAGGTTGGTGCGCCAAGGGAAGAGCGGTTAGCTTGGAGCTCAGTGCACCAAATCAGGGAATGCAGTGAAAAACACTGCATGCATTCTAATGCTCACAGAACAATGCAACCTTGGTCAAAGTTTTCCACAGAGCTATCTGCTGCATGGACAGCAGGAAGGCAAATGTGGAAAGATGAACCAATAATCCCCCTCGGAGCCAGCAGCAGTGATGAGGTGCTGCAGGATTGTCAGAAAAATCCAAGTGGAGGGAACGAAACCAAGAAAGAACATCAGGTTACCGTCACTAAAGGAGATTGGTGAACATGATAACTACATTTTATAAAACCTCTCTTATTATGGAGGCTGGTTCTTTATTTTAGATTTACTGATTAGATGATTAGGATTCAAAATAATGTCCCTGGATGCAGGGACAAGGCTCTGGACTTTACCATCAAACATCCAGGAAGACGATCTGAATATTGCACAGGTCAGTCCCCACACACCTGATCAAGGTCACCAGGTACATCAATCCTCCCACACTCCTCCTGTAATTTTTCTTTCTTAGAAATTCCAACTCCGACCTGCAGGACTGGGTCAGAACAGACCAGGACAGGCTGTTCTGGGTCAGACCAGACTCCAGGCCAGGTCAGTCTATACTGGCTAGGTCAGGTCATCCTGCTCTAGGTCAGGCCAGATTCCAGACTGGGTCAGCGTGTACTGTGTCAGCCCGTATTTTGTTTGGATCAGGTCAGCCTGTACTGAGTCAGACTAGACACCAGAGTGGGTCAGTCCATACTGGGTCAGACCGGGTCAGCCCAGACTGGGTCAGACCATATTCCATGAACCCGACAGTCCAGTGAGACCACACCTGTCCCTGGAAACATGAAGGACAGTTCTCGAGTGTGTCCCTGTGAGGATTGTGACCAGGAGGTGTATCTCGGGGTTCATCGTGAACCCCTTCACTGCCACGTTGCTGGCTTGTCCTACAGTCGAGCAACAGCTTACCTCTTCGTTGTCAGTTGTGGCTGTGGCAAGTCGCCCTTGGTGAGCCAAGTGGCTGTAGTCAGTGGTCACCTGGGAGGCCAGGCCACCTAGTTCCTCAGGACCTGTCACTGACTTGGATATCTGTGGAGGCAGAAATGTCAAAGGAAACAGTCAGATGGGATTTCCAAACAAAGCTGGCGTGGTCAACCTGGGAAGGAGGCAGACAGGAGGTTGCATTGTCCAGATTTTCCAATCCATGTGAAGCTACGTGGCGATTTGAGTGATAATCTGATCAGATTCCCACTAATAGCTGGGCGTACTTAGATACATGGCTGAAGATTGGAGTGGAGTAAGTGGAGTGCAGTGGTGTGGACCTGGCTCACAATTTCGGTGCCTTTGTTTCAATTCTGTGCAGTATGCACATTCAACCTGCACCCACGCTGGTCTTCCCCAGCTTCTCCCGCATTCCAAGAATGTGTTGCTTTGCCAGTTAAATAGCCCGAGGTGTCGGTGGGAGGCAGAGTCCGAGAAAGGTGATTGCCACATGGTGAGAACAGATTTCAGTAAAACGTAGTGGGAGAATGGGAATGGCTGAGAGCAGGCCACACTAAGGCCGAAAGGTAACATGCGCCGTCGGTTCACCGAGTGTGTGTGCATGTGCCATATCTCTGTTCACATGAATTTCTAATCGTCAGTGCACGTCTGCCTTTGGCTTTTGTCTGTGTGCTGTATGCACAGGTGGTGGTTTGGGTCACTGAACTACAGGAAAGATATCAATAAGATAGAAAGAGTGCAGAGAAGACTTACTAGGATGTTGCCCGGACTTCAGGGACTGAGTTACAGGGAAAAGTTAAACAGGTTATTCCCTAGAGTGTAGAAGAATGAGGGGAGATTTGATAGAGGTATTTAAAATTATGAGGGGGTGGACAGAGTAAATGCAAATAGGCTTTTTCCACTGAGGGCAGGTGAGGTCAAACCAGAGGACATGGGTTAAGGATGAAAGGGGAAAAGTTTAGGGGGAACATTAGGAGGAACCTCTTCACAAAGAGACTAGTGGGAGTGTGGAACGAGCTGCCAGCTGAGGTGGTGAATGCAGGCTCAATCTTAACACTTAAGAATAATTTGGACATGTATGTGGTTGGGAGAGGTATGGAAAGATATGGACTGGGTGCAGGTCAGTGGGAAGGCAGAATAATAGTTCGGCGCAGACTCAGTGGGCCAAAGGGCCTATTTCTGTGATGTCCTGTCGGTGCCTGCAATACTGTGCTCAGCACCACAGAAATCCCCTGCTCACTCACCATCTCCTGAGCAGTAACCGCAATGGCCTTGGAGTATTTCACCATTGTGGTCTGATAGTCAACGAAGCTTCCTTCTGGTTCGGGGGGCGTGCCTTCATCCAGCTGGAATGTGGGAAAAAATAGAACATCGCAAGGCTGCCCGAGCGAGGAAGTCAATTATCAACCATCTAGCAACAATAAAGGGGAGTGGGACTAATCTTCACCGAGTTGCCCCGGAAACCATGCCTTGGGTTACATGGTCAAAACAACAATGTGAACATAAATGAGGACTAGGTAATGTGGAAATTCATTTCAAGCCTTGAGGGAAAGGGGAGGAGAAAATGACACTGTATATATTTAAGAAGGAAAATGTATGTATCTTGATCTATATGGTTTATAGTGTGAAAAATAAAAAAATTTAAAAAAAGCCTCGTGGGAATGAAGGATGGTGAATTGGTGAAGATTTCGTGTGACGTTTTGCAGCTTGGGATATGATGTGGATACCCTTCTGCACTTTTACTTTTGTAAACTCAATGATGGGGAGGAAATGGAAAGTCTCTACAGCAATGCGGATCAAACTCCCAAACAACAACATAAGTAAAGGCAGAGGGTATGAAGGACCTCAGTAGACCAACCCCACTTGGGATACACGGCTGATGGACGAGCGAATACATAACCTGCTGATTCCACTGATATCAAGTCTGGGAGTCTGAGAGTGCTCCCGAGGTGTCAGAGATGGGACTGCGTGAGATCCATCGTCCACGTACCTACATGGCTGCCCAGGTCCCACTGCATTTTGACAGCATGGATCACTTTGAAATGACTGCCTGCAATTGCAGAGACCTGTTGACTTGTGTTAAATTGTATCACTCAAGCTAATGATTCCACTAAACTCCTTGGCAATCCCCCCCTCCCCAGCCCTTCTGTCCTGTCCCCCCCAGCCTCTTGCACCGACTACATTCCCATCAATACATTTTTCACCTCCTCTCCGCACTGTCCCCATCCTGTAACCTTGAGGTTATGGAAAATTCTGCCGTCTCCACCTAAGCTCACACCATACCTGCATCAATGAACATCCCAGAATTCCTTCACTCCTCACTCCTCTGCATTGCCGTTGTCCTGTGCCACCTCCCTGATTGTCCCTGAAGGTCTTCAACCCCAACCTCTGGTCAAACCTGTTCAAGCTGTGAGCTCACGGCACTTGTGACCTCCTGATTATGAACGAACCTTTGGCAATGTGTTGCCAACATCTTCTTCCACGGTTCAATGGCCAACTGTTAAATGACACTCTGGTGAAGCACAGATTGCATTAAACACTCACTCTGTTCATTGCGTCTGCGATGGCATCGACCATGCCCCCCACCATTCCAATGTCACTGGCTGCTTCGTTGAGAGTCACCATGATGTCATCTACTGCCTCCTTCATGAGCTGAGCGGCCTCTGTGATTGCATCGTGTGTATGTGAAGCCTAATGAATAAACAATAGACAATACAGTTAGCTCCTGGCTGCGTGACCGTGTCCGACCCAGACCCAGTGGGTGGAGAAGGCCTGCAGCACTCCCCTGAGGAGAAAGGTATACAAGCATTCCTAGCCATGTGCCAGGCAACTCCCAATCCATTGGAAACATAATTAATGCCAATATCACATACTTGCTGCTCACCCACTGGACATATGGGGAGCACACTGTTCCCATTCTCACTCCTCCAGGCATTGCGCCCATCACAAGTATCTGACACACAGCTGACAACAAGGTCAAGTAGTGGTGGTCCATTCCTACCGGTGCTCCTCAACAAAGCTCCTATCTGTCGATTTCCCCCACATTAACTCCACCAGTGGCATCACCTCCCATCTCCACCCCGTTCAGGAACAGATCTTGGGTTCAGGATATCTGCAAGCTCAACTTAACCTGTTGCCCACACTCACACCAAACCCTGAACTCAGAGATGGCCATTCAGACATAGTCTGGCCTTGGCTGGTGCACTGAGACAATGGGAAGATTGTCGGCATGGCTGGAGCAGAGCGCAGCTGGGTAAAGATACCCACAAGGTGCATGCACATTGAGGCAGATGGCTGGTTCTCAATTGGCTGCCATATTTCTCAGGTTACAACTATTCCTGCACTTCAGAGTGGAAGAGGTGAAGACAAGCCAACGTGGATTTGTGAATGCATGATTGAAGACAAGGCAATGTGGATTTGTGAATGGATGAATGAAGACAAGCCAACGTGGATTTGTGAGACGAATGAAGACAAGCCAACATGGATTTGTGAATGGATGAATGAAGACAAGCCAACGTGGATTTGTGAGACGAATGAAGACAAGCCAACATGGATTTGTGAATGGATGAAGACAAGCCAACATGGATTTGTGAATGGATGAATGAAGACAAGCCAATGTGGATTTGTGAGACGAATGAAGACAAGCCAACATGGATTTGTGAATGGATGAAGACAAGCCAACATGGATTTGTGAATGGATGAATGAAGCCAAGCCAACATGGATTTGTGAATGGCAAGTGATGATTGATCATTCCTGAGATTTTTTTTGAGGAGATAATGGACATGAAGAAGGTAGGGTCATCAGTGTGGTAGACATGAGTTCTAAAAAAGGTTTGGGATACAGTTGCACAAAACAGGCCTTTGAGTAAATATGACAGTCAACAACATAACAAACACGGGTTCATGGTGAACGGCTGTTTTTTTGGATCGAATGGATCTGACTGGTGGTCTTCCCAGGGACCAGTATTACAGCCATTCCTTTCATTGACATGGTCGGGGGTAGGGAGGAGCGGGAGGGGAGGCTTACAGGCCACAAATTTCAAAATTGTGGTCGACATGTCACTGTATAGTTTGAAGAGGACAGTGATTGATCATGGCAGGATATCGACTGACAGATGGACATGGATGAAGGCGAGGAAACACAAGGTGATAGATTCTGATCAGGAGAATGAGAAGAGGCAATGTACAATGGAGGACATTGCTCTCAGAGTAGGATTGGTGAACAAACCCATTCAAAGTTGCAGGAAAGTTTGAGAGAGAAACCCTTCCCGACATTTGCTTCCTAAACCTATGTATGTGTCCTTCTTCCTCTTGACTAACTGTTCCCCCTTTCTTGTCAACCATGGTCCCTTTACCCAATCATCTTTCCCCTGACTCTGTGGGACAAACCCATCCAGAATCCCATGCAAATGGCCCCTTAACATCCCTCAAAGTATTTGCTGTGCATTTACTTGAGAATATCTGTTCACAATTTACTCTTGCTAATTTCTGCTTGATCCCATCATAATTATGCCTTCCCCAATAAAACACTTTCCCATTTTGTCTGCTCCTCTCCTCATAACATAGTACTCGCCCTTCAGCCCATGAAGTTGTGCTGACCCAAATGTACCTAACAAACAAAATCTGAACCAGTGGTTCTCAACTTGTTTCTTTCCACTCACATCCCACTTTGAGTAATCCCTCTGCCATCGGTGCTCTGTGGCTAGTAAGGGATTGCTTAAGGTGGGATGTGGGTGGAAAGAAAAAGTTCAAAAACTACTGTTTTAATCGTCCCTCATTGACTCATTATGTGCACGGTTTCATAACTCCAAAGGAAATGGACCAATGACCATTTTTCTCAAGCAAAATATTTCAGTAACAGTTGGGTCGGGAGCAGTAATTCTCAACTTTCCCTTCCCACTCGCATACCACCTTAAGCAATCCCTTACCAATCACAGAGCACCAATGGCATAGGGATTACTTAAAAGTGTATGTGATAGAGGAAAAAAAAATTGAGAACCCCTGATCTAAACCCTCCCGACCTCATAACCCACTATTTTTTATAAATCCATGTGCTTATCTAAGAGACTCAAATGCCTCTATTGTTCCAGTCCCCACCACCACCCTGGCAATGTATTCCAGGCATCCACAACTCTGTGTAAAAGAACTTACCCCAGACGTCTCCCCTAAACATTCCACCGTTCACTTTATACACATGTCCTCTGGTGTTTGCTACTCTCACCCTGGGAAAAAGGTGTTGGCCTATCATAATCTTGCTCCAAAGAGGAAAGCCCTAACTCTGTTAACTTTGCCTCTTACCTATGCTTCTCAGAATCTTGTTAACCTTTAAGTCCCCTCTCATCCTTCTTTGCACATAAGGCACATTTTCCAATCCAGGCAACATCCTGGTAAATCTCCCCTGCACCCTCTCCACAGCTTCCACATCTTTCCTGTAATGAAGTGACCAGAACTGAACACAATACTCTGGGAGTGGTCTCACCAGAGATTTATAGAGCTGCAACATTATTTCAACTCAATCTTGAACTCAATCCCCCGATTAATGAGGCCTAGCATCCCAGAAGCCATCTTAACTACCCAATCAACCTGCATGGCAAACTGAAGGGTTCTCTAGATATGGACTCCAAAGCCCCTCTGCTCATCCACACCATTAACCATGTACTCTGCCCTCAAATGCAGCACCTCGTACTTATTGGGATTGAACTCGGCGATGAGAAAAATCAGGAAGTTCTGTTCACTGACACTTAAATGCTCCCCCACTGAGAGGTCTGTCACTTGACGAGGTTCACTGTCCGGTACTAGATCCTTGAGTCGGCTGTACGCATAAGGTGTCAGGATGCCTTCCTGGACAACCTAACAAATTCTGCGCCATCCAACCCTTTTCCATTCAGGAGGTGTGAGTCAATGTCATGGGGTCAGTCCATAAGATGTTTTGATTCTGGAATGCACGGGGCAAGTGTCGTGGAGGCAGGTGGCATTGAGACCGTCAGGAGGGAACTGGATTATATAATGGGCAAAAATTGCAAGACGAATGGCTCTGCTAGGGAAGACTTAATGGATCTCAAACTGGTAATAAGATGTGAAATCCAGAAAGGCAAATCTCAATTGTGTGAAACTGAATCCGTCAAACAGAGAGTTGGTGTATTATCATTGCCACGGGAGACAAGGTTCCATCCTGGTCACAGACTCCTGGCTGAATTGTGACCCGATCAAAGTACAAGTCCTCCAAGGTTTGTAAACACAAGTCTGCCAGTGAGTGTGTGGCACGCTGCGATGATTGGACGGTATTCAGCGGTATTGTGTAGCTATGTTCATGTGGATTTGAATTTCATTCACAGGCAGCTGGAAAGAAATTAAGTCAGGAAGGATCAAATTAGTGAGTTATTGTGTCTCTTTCACAGACTGGTTTATCCCTGGTGTAATTCATACGACTACTGACAATATTGCATTCCTGACCTAATCTCAGAATAATGCGAAGCAGCAAGCCCTTGGCGCAGTGAACAAAGTAAGTGTTGGCACTCAGTGTGGGGACTGCAAACTAGCACACAGTGTGGGGACTGCAAACTAGCACTCAGTGTGGGGACTGCAAACTAGCACTCAGTGTGGGGACTGCAAACTAGCACTCAGTGTGGGGACTGCAAACTAGCACACAGTGTGGGGACTGCAAACTAGCACACAGTGTGGGGACTGCAAACTAGCACACAGTGTGGGGACTGCAAACTAGCACACAGTGTGGGGACTGCAAACTAGCACACAGTGTGGGGACTGCAAACTAGCACTCAGTGTGGGGACTGCAAACTAGCACTCAGTGTGGGGACTGCAAACTAGCACTCAGTGTGGGGACTGCAAACTAGCACTCAGTGTGGGGACTGCAAACTAGCACACAGCGTGGGGACTGCAAACTAGCACACAGCGTGGGGACTGCAAACAAGCACTCAGCGTGGGGACTGCAAACTAGCACTCAGCGTGGGGACTGCAAACTAGCACTCAGCGTGGGGACTGCAAACTAGCACTCAGCGTGGGGACTGCAAACTAGCACTCAGCGTGGGGACTGCAAACTAGCACACAGCGTGGGGACTGCAAACTAGCACTCAGCGTGGGGACTGCAAACTAGCACTCAGCGTGGGGACTGCAAACTAGCACTCAGTGTGGGGACTGCAAACTAGCACTCAGCGTGGGGACTGCAAACTAGCACTCAGCGTGGGGACTGCAAACTAGCACACAGCGTGGGGACTGCAAACTAGTACACAGCGTGGGGACTGCAAACTAGCACTCAGCGTGGGGACTGCAAACTAGCACTCAGCGTGGGGACTGCAAACTAGCACTCAGCGTGGGGACTGCAAACTAGCACACAGCGTGGGGACTGCAAACTAGCACACAGCGTGGGGACTGCAAACTAGCACACAGCGTGGGGACTGCAAACTAGCACACAGCGTGGGGACTGCAAACTAGCACACAGCGTGGGGACTGCAAACTAGCACTCAGCGTGGGGACTACTGCAAACTAGCACTCAGCGTGGGGACGGCAAACTAGCACACAGCGTGGGGACTGCAAACTAGCACTCAGTGTGGGGACTGCAAACTTGCACACAGTGTGGGGACTGCAAACTAGCACACAGTGTGGGGACTGCAAACTAGCACACAGTGTGGGGACTGCAGACTAGCACTCAGACTGCTAGTTCATCAATATGCCCAAGACCTGCCCCATGAATCAGGGCGGCGCGCTCTAACAGGGAACAGCAGGCGACACGGTTGCTATAGCGGTCAGCACAACTTTGCTACAGTACCAGTGATCGGGGGCCAGGGTTTGAATCCCGCGCTCTCTGTAAGGAGTTTGTACGTTCTTCCCCACGTCCCTGGGGGCTTCGGTTTCTTCCCACTGTTCAAATTGTACCAGGGATTGTAGGTCAGTTGGGTGTATTGAGGCGGCACAGGCTCGTGAGCTGTAAGGGCCTGTTACTGTGCTCCATGCCTACATTTTAAATTTTTTTAAAAATTACAAACTTAAAATTTAAACTAGGAAGCCTGCAGATGCTGGTGTCCAGTACACAACAGTGCCGGAGAAACACAGCAGGTCGGGCAGCATCCAAGGGAAGCAAAAGGCAGTCAGTTTCGGACCTGAGCCCTTCTTCAGGAGTGCCGAAGAAACAGCCAGACATCAAGGACCTCGCAGTGGCCAACCACTTCAATTCCACACCCCATCGTTACACTGACATGTCTGTCTATGGCCCTATGTTCTGTCAACCCTCTCCCCCTTCTCTCTCTTTCTCCCATCCCTGTCTCCTTGCCTCAAACTCCCCTACCACCTTCCCATCCCTTATCAGAAGTGAAACCTCTCGACCCCATCTTTCTCCTCTAACCTGCCCCCTGCATCACCTATCACCTCTTACATGCTCTTCACCCATTCTTTATCCAGATGTCTCCCTGATATTCCACATTTGTGACAAAGGGGTCAGGTCTTCCTGTCGATGCTGAAACAACAGTGTTTACGTCCAGCAGACACCTTCACATCCCGGTGGAACCACAAAATCAATCACGCCCACCAGGCTGAAGGTACCCTCACCACCCCTAGCCCACCTGGCACCCTGCCTCAATGCAACGCAAACAATGCAACCTGGTACGTCCATACAGAGTGTGTTGACTCAGCATCCAGCCAAGGCATTCACCACACACCTGTGCATGTCCTCCAACACAGGAATACACCCTCTGCACACCAGGGCACTACAAGAACTCCTACTACACAGCCGGATGGCACACCCATAACACACCTAGTCACCCTGGTAAAATCACAACAGTCTGGTCACACACACCGCACATCTGGGTGCCCCTGATACCCTCAACCCACCTGGTCATACTCACAACACAGCTGGGCATCCCAGACGCACTCAAAACACACCAGGGGACCCCTGACACACTTATAACACACCTGGTCACCCCTGGCACACTCAACATCACCAATGTACTGAAAAATACAAAGCATCTTGTGCCAAACATGCAGAATACAAGCTTTCTATTGTCCCCCAGGTGGTAATTGCAACCTAGCGATAGCAGAAATTTTATTTTTAATTTTGACATAATCAATCTATTACTTTATTTTATATATATGTGTATAAATATATATATATATAAAATATAATAGGGAGGGTTTAGTACTTTTTTTAAAAGGATATATGGGTCGGCAAAACATCTAGTGCCAAAGGGCTTGTACTGTTCTATGTTCTATAATGTAAGTCTAAATTAAATCTTCGTCCGCGAAGCCAAGCCAAAGAAGAAATTAAAAATTAATTAAATTTAAAAAAAATTGATTCCCCCTCATCTCTGAGGCTGAGGTGAATGGAACCTTCAGGGTGGTGAATCCTCGGAAAGTGTCCAGCTCAGACGGTGAAGCTGGCTGGGTCCTTCGAACCCAGGGGAGCTAACTGGTGTGAGTTTTTGTGGAGATCTACTTCTTGCTACACTAGTCAGGTTCCCAAGAAGAGTAAGGAGACATCCTCGCTAACGATCGGCCAGCAGCACTGACATCTCCTGTGGTGAAGTGCTTCGAGAGGTTGGTTATGAACCAAATCAACTCCTGTCTCAGGAAGGACCTGGACACCCCACTTCAATTCGTCCATCGTCAACAGTGGACACTCCCTCAGGAAGGCAGTCAACATCATTAAGGATCCCCATCCCTCTGGTCACAACCTCTTCTCACTGCTATCTTTGGTCAGACAATACAGAAGCCAGACGTTCAGCACCTTCAGGTTCAAGAACAGCTTTAATCCCATGGCTATCAAGCTCTAACCCTGACCACAAACTACTTCGGGTCCACACAATGGAAATGCCACATTCTTGACTTGCACGACCTGTAACTGAATATTTATTTAAATATCATATCTTTTTCTGTCTTGGCACATAAACTTCATTTGCAGTTGGTGTATCTCAACCATTCTCAACTGGGGGCCATGAGCTCCCCACCCCTCCCCCTTGGGGACCACAGCACATTTAAGGACGACGACGGACTGAAACCATAAAACATGTTTTATGCATTGGTAGGACAGAAAAAAAACAACTACACTCGACTGCTTTGCAGGGAAAGGGCCCTAACCCCAAGAAAGGTAGAGACTGGCTGGAGTATCCTGTGTACCTGTGTGGCTGCAGCGTCAGAATTTCGGTGTATATGTACCAGCACCAATACACACAATGAATTCGTTATAATTATTCTCCGAAGTAAGCGTGTGCTAATCATTCCCTTTGGTTTGGTATCTGAGGATAACATTGGTTGTCAATTCTGGTTCTCTAGCCAGTGGCTTCCCAACATTTTAGTCCTCGCTGATCGCAACCTGCAGAATTTGCCTTGACAGCTGGCTTTAATCTGACCAGACAGCACAGTTTTTACCCACCTTGAGTCACTGGAAACCGCAGGCTACACAAGACCTGAGCTCAGTTAACAATACCACTGGAGAAATCAGTCAAAAACACCTTACACTTTCGACACCCATGTCATGAAACAACTCAGCACTGGTTCACAGAATCCGAAACCAATTGATGGGAAGTGAGCTGCAAGGTGTTGTCTGTGCGGTGCTCTCCCTGCAGGGTCCAACTGCCATCAGCTCCATACAGGTTTTAAATGGCTTGTTAAAGGAGCTGACAGTGGTTTATTTTAAAATCCCACAACCGTGGGGTCTGGGCCCAAGATAGCAGCGCCTGTCACCAATGGCGGCCATGACGGGTTGCAGACACTGGGGAAGCAAGGCACCAGGAAATGGGGAGACCAGCCCCTGTTTGAGAAGGAGAGGCGATGACCCAAGGGACGGAGACCATGGTGACAGACCAGCGAGGGGCCTCGCTGCTGAAGAACACACAGGTGGTGGCGTTGCTGGTGATCCAAGGTGAGGAACCTGAGCAGGCTACGGGAGACGGCGGTCAAACGACTCGCACCAGGCTGCAGATTGCTGGAGACCGGTTCAAGGCTAGTTGAAAGGGTACCAGGAATTGGAACCGGGATGCGAGAAGGTGCCGAGGGCACTGAAGGCTTGCTGTTCGTGTCAGAGCTCCAGATTTGGAGCTCAGTTTGCCGATGGCCTGAAATGGCCTGAGTGCCATGGACACTCTGACTCTAGGGCAGGGGTGTCAAACTCAAATTCACGGAGGGCCAAAATTAAAAACTTGGACTAAGTCGAGGGCCGAACTAAATATTTATTGAAAATTTTCAACAACATCTGCATGTTTTCTCTTCTTTCAACATATGTAATGTTAAACTTTAGGATATAACTTTAGGAGGATAATGTTACAGGTCAGGAGTAGGTAGCTCAAGTTCACCCTTTGCTTGACCTGAGGGAAACATATTTGGTCCCTGTGGAGATGTAGTCAGCATTCACAGGCTGTGTCCATTTTGGCCTGCATCAGGAGGATTTCCTGCTCACTCCTCAGGCTCTAGGCCTCTATTCACCCTCGACCCACCATCCCTCTACCTGACCAGTCCTTTACCCAACCTCTACTCACCCCTCACTCCACTCGCTCTGTCTCTACCCACCCCATCCTATATACGCCCCTCTACTGCCTCTCTCCTCAACCTGTTCCTCCCTCTACCCGTCTCTCACCCTCTAATCACCCCTCCCCTACTCGCCCTGCCCCTCCCCTTTTACCTCTTCCCTATCCACCCCTTCTTCTACTCATCCTTCCCTCTAACTGCCCCTCGCACCACCATAACTTCCCCTGCCCATTACTCCTCACCTACACCGTCTGCCCACCCCTGCTTACCCACCCACTCAGGCCCAGCGCGCTGCCGATCAGCCTTTGCGGACAGCCACCATCTCTCTCTTCACGTGCAGGGCCGAACCAGCCGTCCCTGGGGTCCGCGCGGGTGCAAGCCCTGAAGGTCGTGGCGACCGGGAGAAGTGCGCTCGCGCTGTGGAAGGGCCGTCCGGTGCCAGTCGCGCGGGGCTCGCGCTGCCCGGGGGCCGTGCGCAGCCTGCCATGCCCGTCGCGCCGACAGGAAATCACAGGCGCTCGCCCATCCGCCGCACCGCTCGACAGGTGGGAGAAGTGACTGGTTGTGCGGGGAGCCTTCCAACTGGCTTGCCGGCTGATGACATCGACAGACTTCTCGTGTTACAATTTCTCGTGTTACAATGGGGAAGGATGTGCAATGAAGGGGGAGGATGGTGGGGGTGACATTACCAAAAAACAGCATCGGCTCCCGCTGCAGGGCGGGCCACCTCTAATACATTTTTGAAATGATCTTGCGGGCCAAATATAATTATATCGCGGGCCAAACTCTCTTTTGCTTCTCTTTCTCTGACTGTAAGGGGCACTCCCTGCCTTTTCTGTTTTATTACATGAGTAGAAAAGAATCTTGTACCTTGGGATTGCCACCCCCTTCCTTGGCCGCATACAGCATTTGCAACGCAGACTCTGCCAATGTCTTCGTCTGGTCTAGCACCGTCATCTGCTGCTGGTGGTCGAGGAGCTTGGACGCCACACCTGCCGAGGCCAGGGTCAAGGGCTCGAAGTAACTCGCCAGCTGAGTGACCTGTGGGCGATGCAAGGTGGGGAGACAACAGAACGTGTTGACAGGGTGGCAAGGCTCACTGGAACCTGAACGGGAACCGGGCAGGGTGAGGGTGATCCCTACCTTGTGACCCAGCTGAGCCGCCTCTCCCCGAGCAGCTGTGGTTATTGGGTCAATCAGGTGTCCGATTTCTTGCACCGTCGAGCTCATCTGCTCCTGCAGAGCCTGTGGACAGAGCAGAGGGAAGGTCAGGAAACACAGGCCACACCTGCCGGGGAGCAAAGGCAGAGCAGGAACAGTCGACAACGTCCCTGGGGTGGGGAGGTAGAAATCAGGCAACGAGCTGATCTTTCATCTCCCATCCTCAGCTGAAAGCCCTGGGATTCAAAGTTCAAGGTCATATTTATTGTCAAGAGTACGTTCAAGGTCATATTTATTGTCAAGAGTACGTGCACGACATCATGTACAACCCTGAGATCCTTTATCCTGCGGGCGAGGTCGAACTTATTGGGAGAGCAAATAATTGTACTCAACGTACACATGTAAACAAATGAAGAAATGTGCAAAAGAGGAAAAAATATCAATGTTAAACGAGCCCCTGATTGAGTTTGTTGTTGAGGAGTCTGATGGTGGGGGTGGGGCAGCTGTTCCTGAACCTGGTGGAACATAAATAGCCTGAACACGCCTGGGATTGCCTGATCTCAGAAGCTAAGCAGGCGCAGGCCTGGTCTGTACTGGGAAGGGAGACCCACCTGGCAACACCATGTGCCGTAGGTTTCTGTGAGGGGCTCTGGACAACATGGCAACTCTCTGTCTGCCTTACAGAAGAAAAAGGTTGGAGAATTTCATGTATGTTACATTCCAAATGCAATATTACATGACAATAATGCAACCTTTACCTAGACCCCAGTAAGAACACAACGTGTGCTGGGTGGTGTAGATCCTTGATGATTGCTGCTGCCCTCTGATGGCAGTGTTCACCAGTTTGGCTGATAGTTGGTTTCACACCCCCATCACTCTCTGTGTAAATTACTCCCCTCCCCTTTCACTCTTAACTCATGTCCTCTGGTTTGTATTTTACACAACCTCAGTTGGAAAAGCATTTACTCTATCTAAACCCATCATAATTTTAAACATCTCAATCATCTCCCCTTATTGTTCTATCTCCAGGGAATAAAGATCTAACTTGTTTTATCTTTCCCTGCAACTCAAGGCAACATCCAAGTAAATCTCTACACTCTCACTATGTTAAGAATTGCGAGGAGACATGAGACGAACTTGGGCTGTTTTCTCTGGAGCCAAGAGGCTGAGGGGAGACCTGATAGAAATTGTATAACATTATGAGCGGTGTTGATACCGTTGAGATTCAGAATATTTTTCCCAGTGTAAGAATGTCAAATACTGAAAGATAAGCATTTAAAATGGAGATGGGTGGGAGGTTGTTTTTACATAGGTGATATTCCTTGGAGTGTAGAAGAATGGGGGGAGATTTGATAGAGGTTTACAAAATTATGAGAGTAAATACGAGTAGGCTCTTTCCACTTAGATTGGGGAGATAAATACGAGAGGACATTGCTAAGAGTGAAAGGGGAAAGGTTTAGGGGGAGTATTAGGGGGGACTTCTTCACTCAGAGAGTGGTGGGAGTGCGGAACGAGCTGCCATCAGATGTGGTGAATGCGGGCTCACTCTTGAGTTTTAAGAATAAATTGGATAGATACACGGATGGGAGAGGTCTGGAGGGTTATGGAATGGGTGCAGGTCAGTGGGACTAACAGAATAATGTTTTCGGCACAGACTAGAAGGGCCTGTTTTCTGTGCTGTAGTGTTTTATGGTTCTATGGACAGGTGCCTGGAATGGGCTGCCAAGGGTCATGATGAAAGCAGTTATGAATGTCGCAATCAAGAGGCTTCCAGACAGACACATGAACGTACGGGGAATAGAGGGTTGGGGATCAGGCCCAAGCGCCAGGTTTTACTTGACTTTGGCCATCCGGTTTGGCACAGACTTGTAGGCTGAAGGGCCTGTTGCTGTGCTACACCGATTTACGTTCTATCCGTGGACTCGCTATCTCGAGAGAGAGAGAGAGAGAACCCTACAACCCACACCAAGCCAGCCAACTCTCTTCCCTTGACTTCCATTAAAGCCAACCACGTTGATCAGTTTTAAAGATACCTGCTTTGATAACTCTAAATGTTGGAAACGTTTCTGTGAAGTGCCGTGGAAAGTACAGTGAAACCCCTGGTATCGAGCACCTTTGGGGATTGGTAGATGTCAGATGAGTTAATTTTCTGGTTGCTTGATATTACGTCCCTGCAGCTGACGTGGACATTACCCCTCCATAAATCTTCGTCCGCGAAGCCAAGCCAAAGAAAAGAGAAGATATTGAGTGTTGCATGGATTTGCAAACTAACTGCTAAGGGACACCAATTTTAAACTTTTGTATTTTTTATCCATTTATTTTCTGCAATTTTGTTTTGCCACTTCCTTGAGGTTGCTTGAATTCTAAATAACATGTGAAAGCCCCTTAAACTACATTTCCCAGAAGCCTTTCATCGTGAGAAGCAAGTCACCTCAGGCATTTTAAAGTGCATGCGCGTTGTGCAACTTGGAAATATCAGCCTGACTGCATTGAAGATCAGAGTTAGACTCCGGCCTCTCCACACTGCCTCTCGTCACGGGGGAGGGGGCTCCGAATACACCCTGAAGAGGAAAGCTTAATGAATGAGCATCAAAGTGAATAAAGATCAGGCAGTTTTTTTTTTAACTTTTACCTCCAATGAAATATCATCTCTCGTTGGCAGGTTCTGACTAACTGCTGCCAGGGATGCTTGCTCGATCTCCCGGATACACTTGTTAATGTTGTCAATCGCACAGTCACATTCTCGCTGGCCTGGAGCCTTGTCCCTTCAAAATGAGGTAGACATGTATGTTCACAATCCTCCAGTCTCTAACCAGCATCTATGCACAAGGCAATCCTACTGTCCATCAAAATGACAAGTCAAATATCACTCATTTATTACTGTCCAAATGGTTTTTAGAGAGTTGTCAAAAACTATTTATGAATTATCGCAGGAATACCAAGCTTATGTTGGCTTGAAATGTCCCATATGGGAACCTGGAGAATAGAGAGTTCAGCTGGACCATGGAAATACACAGGTCCCAACGTTCCAGATCCCTGGCACAGGCAAACGACGAGAAGTTGGAGGGACTCAGCGGGTCAGGCCCCTTTCTCAAAACCAAAGTATTAAAGTATATCACGGGAAAGAAGCTCTCCAGCTACTTTAGAGATTTGCTCTCTCCCTGTCCCTCCAGCAGCTCGTTGTTTGCTCAAGAGACCAGCATCTGCAGTTAGACCATTACACCTAGGAGCAGAAATTCGGCCATCTAGCCAGCCTTGCCATTTAATCATGAGCTGATCTAATTTCCCTTGAAATAAGGCAGGAGGAAGCAGTGGAAGAGGTCAATGTCATGACTGCAAACTCAGCAGAACCTGACCGTGACCTGCTCCACTTCATCAGCTACATGGGCCTTGGGTCCTCCAAACGGGGAGGTGGGCAATGCTCTAAAGATCTTGCTCTTCAGTGATATGCCTCAGCAACAGGAAAGAGGAAGCAAACCCAGGCCTGGTGGGTGGGAAGGAGCAGCAGGGTCCTTCTCACCGTGATCCTCCACAGAAACCCTGACGCACGCAACCTCACTCCACCAGCAGCCCAACTGCTGCTCTCCCCCGTTCAGACGGTTCTCTACATTCTTCTCAACTCCCCTCACTGCTGCATTCCAAGCCCCTGGCAAGGATTCCCAATCTCCAGTGCCATTCAAACCTCATAAGAATCTCCAGCTCCCTGGGATCTCCAGATCCCTACCTGCTGATACATTCTTGCTATGTCCCCATCACAACAGAAATATCAAGGCAATGCCTGGGGTACAAGGCAGAAATATGGGTGTCAAAGGTTATGGGGATGAAAGCAGGAGAATGGAGTTGAGAGGAAATAAACATCAGCCATGATCTGAATAGATACAAGAGCAGGGATGTGACGTTGAGGCTTTATAAGGCTCCTTATTTTAGAAGTGATGTGCTGGCACTGGAGAGGGTTCAAAGAAGATTGACAAGAATAATTCCTGTGTTACGAGCCCAGAGGACCCCAAAACCCAGCAGCAATAGATATTCGCCAAGACAAATAGTTACTTAAACAAAAGTTGCTATTAATTATCTTTAAACATGAAAACAGGATCAAACTCTAACATCACTATTAACTTACTTAACCTAACTTAACCCCCTTCTAATCCTAAGTGCACGTGTATGTAATGTATGTGTAAGTTTAGAAAAGTTATTTAATTCACAGTCCTATCTCACTTCTCCACTCCTCCAAGTTCACTGGTTGCAGGCAATTCTTATACTGTGCACAGCATTTAACATTTATGAATCTTCACCAGGCTTTGGTGTTTGAAAGGTAAATGGTTACCGCTCAGGAAGGTTCTTGTCAAGTTTTCAGAGAGAGATTTGTTGCTCGTTGGACACCCACAACTGATCCCTTTTTAATCAGCCACGTCAGTGTCTTGCTGACAAAACTTGCCCCATCAGGTTCTTCAGATAATAACCTCCTTCTTTCAGGTCACCACAGAGTTCCTTTTTGTTTCTCTTATTTCAAGTGAAACATTGGACAGCCAGTCCTCTCCTCTTGTATGGACCACAAGGGTCTTTTTTATGGACCACAAGGGCTTTTTCCAGGGTGAACTAAGAACTCACAACCCGGCTGCAAAATGGGGTTTTTCCATAAGTTTGCCAGCTTGTCCTGTTCCAGTCCCAGCTGCTTCTGCTAACTGTAGAACTGAACTCTCTCTCTCTCTCTGAGAAAAGCCTGTTTGACTCTCTCTGCTTGCAAAACCACATGACCCCCTTAGAACAGCAAACTGCCCTCAGACAGCCTTCGGCTCCGAACCAATCCTCTGAGTTCTTTCATCTGTTGCTTTTCAAAACAACCATCCATTAGTGAAGTTCCTTGGGCACTCTTCAAATTTTTTGTAAAGGCTCTCAGTGCGGAAAGTCTGGCTTGAGCAGAGCTCCAGTATTTTAAATAAGATCTGTTTTGAAGTGTTTATATGTGACCTACACTAAAAAAACCCACCACAATTTATCTCCCCAAAGCTCATCTATATACAATACAAACACAACATATTCTGTCACATCTGGAAGAAGAAATTAACATTTGAGGAACGTTTGTCAGTTCTTGGACTGCACTCCTTGGAGTTCAGAAGAATGAAGGGGTTCTCATGGAAGCATTTTGAATGTTGAAATGCCTGGTCAGAGTAGAGGTGGCAAAATTATTTCCCATGCTAGGGGAGTCAAGGACGAGAGGGCACAACTTCAGAATTGAAGGGTGCCCATTAAAAGAGGAATTTCTCCAGCCAGAGAGTGGTGAACCTCAGGAATTTGCTGCTAGGGGCAGCTGTGGAGGCCAAACTGTCAGATTTAATTAAGACAGAGATTGAATCAGATAGTCAGATAATAGTCTAACTATTCAGACTATTATCTGAATAGTCAGGTATCGAAGGTTATGGGGTGAAGGCAGGAGAGAGAGGTTGAGTGGGAGAATGGATCAGCTCAATGGCGGTGTGGACTCGATGGGCCAAATGACCTGCTTCTCCTAGATCTCATGACAGAATGGTGGAGCACACTGGTTGGGCTGAATGGCCAGATTCTGCTCCTACATTTCATGGTCTTAAGTTACTTGATGGCCAGGCATAATGAACAGCAGAGCAAACTTCATCACCAGTAAAACATGAAGGTCTGTAGACGTTGCGATGGAAGCAAAAATACCACGCGGAGAAACTCAGGAGGTCAAACAGGATGAATACACAACCAACGTGTCGGGTCTGAGCCCTTCGTTAAGGGAGGAGCAAAATGTGGGTAGGCGCCCAAACAAAGTGGTGGAGGGAGGAGCACAGACCCACTGGCAGGAGGTAATCAGTGGATGAGGAAAGGAGGGCACAGCAGCAAACGGGGGGTGGGAGTGGCTCTGTGAATGGAGAGGAAAAGGGTCGGAGAGCTGGAGGAAAGGAGAAGAAAGGGAGAACGGGGAGTGAGCTAGCAGAAACCGGAGAAGTCGGTGTTAATACTGTCTGGTTGGGGAGTGTCCAGACAGAATATTAGGTGTTTCTCCTTTCATTCACACATGGTCTTGATTTGACAGTACACGAGGCCATATTGGCATGGGAGTGGGGCACAGAATTGAAATGGTTGGTTACTGGGAGATCCCTGACACTGATGCAGACAGAGCGAAGGTGCTCAGCAAAGCGATCTCCCAGTCTGTGTTTAGACTTCATCACCAACTCATCACAAACCTGGGCACCTTCTGGACAAGTTAGGAAGGTCCTTAATGGCAATCTTATTTACAAAGTGTGAATGTAAAGCCTGAGCCCGTCCTTACCTGATCGATGTGATAAGGCTCTTAATAGAGTCTGACACGGTGCGAGAATGGCCAGCCAGGATGGACCAGGTGGGAGGGTCCTTGGGGTTGATTGCTAGCGAGCGAGCGCTCTTGATTAGAGACGAGGAGCTGCCCAGCATGGATCTGGCAGCTGAGAGGATCGGCTCCTGGGCATGGGCACCCTGCGGAAGGAAGTCCAAACCTGTGTGAGTACATTGAGGGGACCAAGGGAGGCAGCTCGGCCACGATGAAACTGCAACGCAGGTACTGTCCTCATCTCTGGACACTGCTACAGCTCTTCCTGCATCACCTCACAGCTCTCCATGACCATCAATTGTGATTTCATGACCATCAACTAGATTCTCCATGACCATTACTGAGTTCTTCATGACCCTCAACCATGACCATCAACCGAGACCTCCATGACCATCAACCGAATTCTCCATGACCATCAACTACATTCTCCATAACTGTTACTGAGTTCTTCATGACCATCAACCGAGTCCTCCATGACCATCAACCGAATTCTCCATGACCATCAACTACATTCTCCATGACCATTACTGAGTTCTTCATGACCATCAACCATAACCATCAACCGAGTTCTCCATGACCATCAACCGAGTCCTCCATGACCATCAACCGAATTCTCCATGACCATCAACTACATTCTCCATGACCATTACTGAGTTCTTCATGACCATCAACCATAACCATCAACCGAGTCCTCCATGACCATCAACTGTGACTCCATGACCATCAACTACACTCTCCATGACCATTACTGAGTTCTTCATGACCATCAACCATAACCACCAACCGAGTCCTCCATGACCATCAACCAAGTCCTCCTTGACCATCAACCAAGCCCTCCATGACCATCAACCGAGTCCTCCATGACCATCAACTGAGTTCTCCATGACCATCAACTGTGACTCCATGACCATCAACTACACTCTCCATGACCATTACTGAGTTCTTCATGACCATCAACCATAACCATCAACCGAGTCCTCCATGACCATCAACCAAGTCCTCCATGACCATCAACCGAGTCCTCCATGACCATCAACTGAGTTCTCCATGACCATCAACTGTGACTCCATGACCATCAACTACACTCTCCATGACTATCAACTGTGACTCCATGACTATCAACTACATTCTCCATGACCATTACTGAGTTCTTCATGACCCTCAACCATGACCATCAACCGAGTGCTCCATGACCATCAATTGTGGCTCCATGACCATTAACTACATTCTCCATGACCATTACTGAGTTCTTCATGACCATCAACCATAACCATCAACCGAGACCTCCATGACCATCAACTACATTCTCCATAACTGTTACTGAGTTCTTCATGACCATCAACCGAGTCCTCCATGACCATCAACCGAGTTCTCCATGACCATCAACTACATTCTCCATGACCATTACTGAGTTCTTCATGACCATCAACCATAACCATCAACCGAGTCCTCCATGACCATCAACTGTGACTCCATGACCATCAACTACACTCTCCATGACCATTACTGAGTTCTTCATTACCATCAACCAAGTCCTCCATGACCATCAACCAAGTCCTCCATGACCATCAACCAAGTCCTCCATGACCATCAACTGAGTTCTCCATGACCATCAACTGTGACTCCATGACCATCAACTACACTCTCCATGACTATCAACTGCGACTCCATGACTATCAACTACATTCTCCATGACCATTACTGAGTTCCCATGACCATCAACTAGATTCTCCATGACCATTACTGAGTTCTTCATGACCATCAACCATGACTATCAACTGTGACTCCATGACCATCAACTACACTCTCCATGACCATTACTGAGTTCCCCATGACTATCAACGAGTTCTCCATGACCATCAACCAGGACTCTTACATAGGAACATGCATGTCAGAAACATGGAGGGAGGGAAGGTTAGATTGATGTGGAGTTTATCTACAAGCATCAGCACATCATGGGCCAAAGGGCCTGTATGGTGCTGTACTGTTATATATCCAAGCAGAGTCACGCAGCAAGCACTCGGTACCACTGAGGTACCAGTTAGGGTGGGCACTGTGAAGAGACCATGGTCACTGAGGTTTGAGGGTGTTGTATACAACAGGAGGAATGCACCAGTCACTTGATCCTGCATTGGGGAAGGCTGATCAGATCTGGCCACAGTTGGCCAGAAGAGGCTACTTGCAAGTACGACCCATGGGAGGTCCCTCAAATATCAAGCCGTGAGAATTGGGCTCTGAGGGGGCGGGGGGGTGGGGGGCAGTTAGTGCAAATCACCATATCAAGGAATACACCCTGTGATCCCTGTGATCATGTGGGTTTCTCCTGGTGTTTCAGTTTCCTTCCACCCTCCATAAGGTATGGGGCTACCAGGCCATATCGCTGTAATGGGGTGGCGTAGACTTACAGGCCAGAACGGCCTGTTACTACACTGAACCTCAACATCTTGAACAAATGTAATCCCACAAGGGTGAAAGGTAAGATCAACAAGCTCAGGGAGCACGTTCAAAGGCTGGATGACACAAAAGCTTCTGGCTCTGAACCATAACCGCCTTCTCCTTCCGTTGGATGCTGTGTGGCCTGCTGAGTTTCTCCAGCATCTGAGAACTGGTGCCTTCCGGGTTTACCGGAACAGAGTAAATTCAAGAGAAGAAATGTTTCTAGTGTGCGCCATAAAATGAGAAAGGTTACGAGGGGAAAGCAGCATTGCCTAAAATAATTCCAGACAACAAGAAGCCTCAACTCTCTTGTTTCTTCAAGAGGGACTGATCTTTTTTTTGACAATAATCATGAATTATTTAGAGATGATCAATCATCACCTTTCTACAACTGCCAGTCTGTAAAAGCTCTGAGTTGTACGAGATATACAAATGCATTAAGAATTTATACAAATCGACACGTGGATGACTGGAATGGGCTAAGAGCTGTTGTCATGTTCTTCCACACATATTATCGACACAGAGCGACAGGGATAAATATCTGGGGTGAACAGCGGTCTCTGTTCTAAATCTGATCAGATGGATTCTGGTTTTCTGCCAGATAGAGTAACAAAGTCCTGAAACCACTGTCCTTTCAGGGTGACATGGTGAGTGCAGTGTAGTGAAAGCCACTGGGATTCAAATCCGACGCTGTCTGAAAGGAGTTTGTACGTCTGTGGGGGTTTCCTCCAGATGCTCCGGTTTCCTCCCACTCTTCAAAGTGTACAGGGGTTCTAGGCCAATTGGGTGTAATTGGGCAGCATGGGCCTAGTGGGCTGAAAGGGACTGTTTCCATGGTTTATGCCCAAAATTTAAACATCAATATGTCTTGGTTTTGATCTCTCTTCCTGGGTATTGGACTTGGCTCCCAGAACAAAGACTGGATGCATTCTTCCCTAACTGCGTCCAAGTTCATAATTTTTCTCCACAGCGTGGTGTAAATCCTTTGGACTCCCGCCATTTTTAACCTTTCATAATATATACTCCAGACTGTGCCCATGGGTAAACGACAGTAAAAACCAGCTGACGGCTGGGTATAAAATCAATCCTGGAAAACTGGGACACAAGAGTATAGGTACTTCTTGGTTGTTCCTTAAAACAGGGACAAGAAGTTCAAAGGGTTAAAAGTTTAAAATAGCCATCCTAGTCAACACACACATGATGGGTCAAAGGGCCTGCTCTGGTATACGTGGTCCATTGCTGTGCAACTGATCCATTCAATATTATACACTGTAAGGTAAAACATCATGAGATGGGAATGTGCAGGGCTGTAACAAGATGTGAATTCATCCTTGTACTTACAAGATAAGAGAGACATTGATGGATTGAGAGGCAGGAAGCTAGCAGGGAAAGGATAGCAACAGTTTTAGTCATTGGACAAGTAATGATATGATGATGTTCTAAGCACATATCCAAGGGTATAAAAAATCACCATTTTGCTGATAACGGCAGAATGCATTCTCCGACTAACATGGTTAGTCGCAAGTGTTACAATCCGGTAATAAAGAACAAAGAACCCTGATTTCGACTCAGCCTGGTGTTTGTCTCACTCATTCATGAACAAAGCAGACCTAACAACACACAGGCTCCCCATCTCCTGGCAAGTACCAGCTCTTTGTCGGGCTGGTCCCAAGCCTGGGAGAAACCCCACACCTGCAGATATTGGGGAGTTTGGGGGGGGGGGGAACAAAAGAGTAGGGAGGAAAGTGGAGTAAAACCAAAAGCCTGCAGATGCAGTGATTGAAGTAAAAATGCAAAGCTGGAGAAACTCAGCAGGTCAAACAGTGTCCTTTATGTAGCAAAGATATCTCCTGCAATTGCCGTCAACTACTACACGATCCCATCACCAGACACATCTTCCCCTCTCCACCTCCTCCCTCCCTCGTCAACTCATCCTTTTCCACTAATCGCCTTCCCCTGTTCCCGCAGGAGATGCCCCACATTCCCCCCACCCCTCCTCCCTCACCATCATTCGGGGCCCCAAACAGTCCTTCCAAGTAAAGCAACACTTCACTTGTGAATCTGCAAGAGTCGTCTACTGCATCTGGCCTTCTCGACATCAGAGAGACTGGACGCAGACTGGGAGATCGCTTTGCTGAGCACCTTCGCTTGGTCCACATCAATGACAGGGATCTCCCAGTGACCACCTGTTGCAATTCTACGCCCCACTCCTGCGCTGACATGCCTGTCAATGGCCTCATGTACTGCCTGCAAGTTGGAGGAGCAGCACCTAATTTTCCATCTGGGCAGCTCCAACCGGATGGCATTAATATCGACGTCTCCGGTTTCTGCCGGACCACTCCCTGTTCTCTCCCCCCTTCCCCCTCCCTCTGTCTCCTTTCCTCCAGCTCTTTGCCCTTTTCCCCCCTCCCCCTGTTTGCTGAAGTGCCCTCCCTCCCTTATCCAACTATGACCTCCTGCCTGTGGGACCGTGCTCCTCCCCACCCCCATTTGGTTCAGGCACCTGCCTACATTTTGCTCATCCTTCGATGAAGGGCTCAGGCCCAAAATGCTAGTTACGTTCCTTTATCTTTACTATATGAAGTGCACTGTTTGACTGGCTGAGTTTCTGAGCATGGTGTTTTTAGAAGGGAGGAAAGGCTGGGAGGGGCTAGGAGATGATAGAGGATGGTGGGAGAGGTGGAGAGACAGGAGGTGGGAGAGACCACTGGGGAGAGGGGAAGGTCAGAGAGAAAAATTGCGAATAGGAGCAGATGCAGTGAAACCAGAGAGAGATGGAGGCGACTTGAAATGAGATAAATCAAGGTTCCTGCCGTTACGATTACCCAAGCTTCTCATTATTTCCTGCAAGGTCAGTATAGTGGTTATTGCATCACCAATACAGCACTGGTGAACTGGGTTCGAACCTGGTGCTGTCTGGAAGGAGTTTATATGTTCTCCCCATGACTTGCATGGGTTTACACAAGCCTGTTGTCAACATACTTCACCGCCCAACTACAGGACAAAACGAGCCAAAATCACCAAGCCCAAGGAGACAGGGTGTCCCACTGGACTGGGGACAGGCGGAAAGGAATTGTGTGCACCTCTGCAGAATGCGCCAAACACTCCTCACTGTTCGAGTGGGTACATTCAAACTTAGATACACTATCTCAGTGACGACCAATTTGGGTTCCCATGGGAAACACTCCGGAATGATTCAAATGGATTTGAAATATTCCTTTGGAAAACAAAAACTATACCAGCAATTTGAGATGAGGATGGCCTTGGAGCTTTGGACAAATCTCTTCATTACTAGGAGTTCCACACTTAACAGCTGTAGTCCAGTTTAGTTTCATTTGATACACGATGAAACAGCGTTCTCCAGTCCTCGGTGCAAAACATGAAGACACAACCAGACACAACACACATACAGACAATACATATGCAGGACCAAGCACTTCATCAATACAAATAAATATTGTTTCGTGAGTAAAACAGTCCAATGTCACCACCTCGGAGACAGGTTGCCCTAATTACTCTGCACTTCTGCAGCAGGAAGGGACAATGGCGAACGGACCTTGATCATAGTGGATTTCTTAGCCACTGGCCTTGCCTTCACCTACCTCTGCTCCGATCTGCGCAGGGATGCTGACAAACTCTGGGTTTGAGGCAAACGCCGTCAGATTTTCCACAGCCTCGATTAAAGGAGAAGTGGCCAACCTGCATTTCTCCCGATTTTCTTCTGAGAAGTCGCCGTCGAGAGCCTGGAGAGGAGATGGAAACACAATGAGGGGTGGGAAAGAGCACTGCTCACTCACAGCCTAACAGCCTCGCGTCATCAGTACACTGCAGGTATGAGTCAATGAGCTACTGCGCCAGCCTCTGCCAGATGCCTTGGAATTTCAGAAGTGAGCTCCCCACCAGCTCAGGACATTCCACCTCACATCCTCTGGCAGGACAATTGTGATCTCCTTGCACCCTATAGCACACAGAGCTTCCCGTTCCAGGAAATACGTCACGGCGTTTTATTGCAGGGAAGCAGACCCTTCAGCCCAACTGGTCCAGATGGCAAACTACCTACAGATATACACCAACTCCCACACCTTGACTACATCAGGTGGCATGGTTAGCAGAGCGGTTAGTGCAACGATCTGGGAACAACCTTTCTACGTCTACTCTGTCCATGCCTTTCAACATTCAAAATGTTTCAATGAGATTCCCCCCACCCCAGGTTCCAAAGAGCACAGGCCAAGAGATGTCAAATGCTCCTGGTATGAAAACCCTTTTCATTCCCAGAATCATCCTTGTGAACCTCCCTGAACCCTCTCCGTCAGCACATCCTTTCTTAATTGAGCCCCAAACTCCTCACAATACTCCACGCGGGGTCTCAGCAGTTCTTTATAAAGCCTCAACGTTACATTCCCGCTCTTAGATTCTATTCCTCAAGAAACGAACGCCAGCGTTCACCACTGACTCAACCTGCAAGTTGACCTTCAGGCCATCTGTACGAGGACACCCAGGTCCCTTTTTGCCTCTGGGTATTTTCAATTGTTTCCCCATTTAGAAAATACTCTTCCTGTTTTATTTTTTTCTACCAAAGTGCATGACTGTCCACTTTCCAACATTGTATTTCATTTCCCATTTCTCTGCCTCTTTTCCTAATCTGTCTAAGTCCTTCTGCAGCCTCCCTGCTCCTCCACCTACCCTTGTATCATCTGCAAGCTTGGCCACAAGGCTATTCATCCCATAATCTAATATACCACACTAAGAGAAGAGGCCCAACCCTAACCCCTGTGGAACACCACTAGCAACTGGCAGCCAATCAGAATGTGATCCCTGTATTCCAACTCTCTGCTTCCTGCCAGTCTACCCACACTAGCAGGTTTCCTGTTATATCTCGGGCTCTTATCTTGTTAAGTAACCTCATGAGCAGCACCTTTTCAAAAGCTAAACCACATCTCCTTTATTTAGCCTGCTTATCACTTTCTCAAGGACCCCTGCCTCGTTTGGTCCGGAGAGAAACCCACCAGCCTGTTCAGGCCCCTCTGTGTAAGTCAGGCCCACCACAGGTGTGACCTCTGGCTCTAGCCCACTGCACTGGTGAGCAGGTCACATATTCATCTATAGTGCATCTGACTGGAATCAAAACACACCTCCTTCCATTGTAAGGGGGTTCTCACCTCAACAGAAATGTAAATTAGTGCTCTGTGTTTATGTGAACAAACCTGGAAAATACATGTCACTTTATTTCATGGAATTGAAGCATATTTTAGAACTCAGAAGACTGCTGCATCGTTCCGGCCCTTCGGCCCTTGATGTTGGAGCTGACCTACCAAAAATAGCCTAAACCAGTGGTTCTCAACCTTTTTTAACCACTCACATGTCACCTTAAATAATCCCTTACTAACCACAGAACACCTATGGCATCCTAAATCAGAATGTGATCCCTGTATTCCAACTCTCTGCTTCCTGCCAATCAGTCAGTGCTCTACCCACGCTAGCAGGTTTCCTGTTATATCGCATCTGAGTGGAATGACCTTCCGGAAGAGGTGCTCGCAGCTAAGTCAGTTTTGTCATTTCAGGAAAAGTTATATGTATATGGATTGGAGGGTTATGGGCAAAGTGGAGGTGGATGGGACGAGAAGAGATCACTTAGATCGGTAGGGATTAGAGGGGCCGAGATGGCCTGTTTCCGTACTCTTAATTGTTATCTGGCTATTCTGGTCAACCTTTTCTGCCCTCTTTCCAGCTGGGTGATTATGCACATACTCCGAGTGTGGCCTCACCACCAGTTTGTGCAGGTTGCACCCGACATCCCAACTCTTGTCCTTAATGCCTTGACCAATAAAGGCCAGCGTGACAAGCACCTTCTTCACCTCCCCTGCCTACCTGAATCACCACTGTCAAGGGTCTCTCTGTTCCACTGACCAGCCCACCATGCATTCTATACTCTGCCATAATTTGAATGAAGGAAGAGAGGTGACTTAAGAGAGATCCACAGGATTCTGAGAGGCATGGATAAGGTGAACAGTCAGCACCTATTTCACAGGGGAGGAGTAGCAAACACCAGGGGACGTGCAAAGGGAGGGAGGTTGAGGGGAGACATCAGGGCTAAGAGAGTTGTGGTGGCCTGGAATGCCTTTCCAGGGATGGTGGTGGAAGCTGAAACATTAGGGGCTTTAAGAGATTCTTAGACAGACACATGGATGGGAGAAAATTAGAGAGTTACAGGGCTGAGGTCAGTGGTTCTCAACCGTTTTTCCCTACTCCCATACAACCTTAAGTAATCCATTAGGATGCCATAGGTGTTCTGTGGTTAGTAAGGGATTATTTAAGGTCCTCTACCGGCATCACCTACGGACTCCTAGAACGCTTCCACCAGCGTTGTCTCCGCTCCATCCTCAACATCCATTGGAGCGCTTTCATCCCTAACGTCGAAGTACTCGAGATGGCAGAGGTCGACAGCATCGAGTCCACGCTGCTGAAGATCCAGCTGCGCTGGGTGGGTCACGTCTCCAGAATGGAGGACCATCGCCTTCCCAAGATCGTGTTATATGGCGAGCTCTCCACTGGCCACTGTGACAGAGGTGCACCAAAGAAAAGGTACAAGGACTGCCTAAAGAAATCTCTTGGTGCCTGCCCCATTGACCACCGCCAGTGGGCTGATATCGCCTCAAACCGTGCATCTTGGCGCCTCACAGTTTGGCGGGCAGCAACCTCCTTTGAAGAAGACCGCAGAGCCCACCTCACTGACAAAAGGCAAAGGAGGAAAAACCCAACACCCAACCCCAACCAACCAATTTTCCCCTGCAGCCGCTGCAACCATGTCTGCCTGTCCCGCATCGGACTTGTCAGCCACAAACGAGCCTGCAGCTGACGTGGACTTTTACCCCCTCCATAAATCTTCGTCCGCGAAGCCAAGCCAAAGATTTAAGGTGACATGTGAGTGGTAAAAAAGGTTGAGAACCACTGATTTAGGCTATTTTTGGTAGGTCAGCTCCAACATCAATGGCCGAAGGGCCAGAACGATGCAGCAGTGTTCTGAGTTCTAAAATATGCTTCAATTCCATGAAATAAAGTGACATGTATTTTCCAGATTTGTTCACAGGGCACTAATTTACATTCCTGTTGAGGTGAGAACCCCCTTACAATGGAAGGAGGTGTGTTTTGATTCCAGCCAGATGCAGTATGGATGAAAATGTGACCTGCTCACCAGTGCAGTGGGCTGGAGCCAGAGATCACACCTGTGGGCAAGCGCACCAGCCACTCCGACTGTTTTACCTTAATCGTCTTCACCAGATTGGCAGTACTGTTGGCAACCTCCTTGGCGGACTGAACAAAATGTCTCTTGGCCACAGGGTTGGCTGTTTTCGAGGAGGCTATTCGACACGCATTACACAAGGCAGAGGTGTGCTTGGCAACAATGGTGGCTGCAGACAGCACCTGCGTGGCAAGAGTTAGACGTTAACACAGCCTCAAACACAGTGGATGAGAAAGCCAACCACGGCTGGAAATTTGGAGAAGGCCATACCTGCGATGGGCTGCTTGCTGGATCCACCAGATTTTGGCATGCCATCTGAATTGCCTGATTGGCTCTGGCAAATTGGATGGGATCGACCAGTCCCTGGTGCCCTGCCTGGCTGTTGGGATCAGATATACCGACCAGGTAGCTGGCCTGCAGAAACAGAAGGACACAGTTTCAACACCAGGGATCTGTTGGCCTCCCATCGGTTGGTGCCAGCGACCCAGGCTCAAATTTGGCGCTGTCTGTAAGGAATATGTACGTTCTTCCTGGGCCTCTTTGGGTTTCCTCCCACCCTTCAAAAATGCACTGGGGTTGTTGGTTAATTTGGGTGTAATTGGGCGGCATGAGTTTAAACGGCTGGGATCGGCTTCTAGAGTGCTGTAAATAAAAATATTTAAAAATTAAAAAGCACATTATGCTCTACCTCTAGGGTAAGCTGACCTTCCAGCTTCATCACCTGTGATTCCAATTTCTCTGAGATCGACGAGCTGGGTCCCACGGTCGAAATGACACCTCAAGCCCTTTCAGCCAAAGTTCATGTAAACCTTTCTCATTTCTCGGAGGAAGCTGAACTTAACGATCCAGGAATGTACGTGTGGGGAGATGGTTCAGGTTTTCTTTCTACTCGGAGCACAGAAGGTGGAGGGAAGGATGAAGCCCCTGCAGTGAATGTGGCGTCATTGCTGGAAAGGTGGCTTCCTTGTCACCCCATTAGTCAGTTGTTGCACTGTGCGTGTAATGACGCAGGGTTACCTGAGCAGAATCATGGCTTGCTTTGGTTTATTCATCACTGGAATCTGGATATCACTTGCTAAGCCAGTATTTGTTGCCCATCAGGGATGAAAGAGGAGGCAGTGTTGGTGAGCTGCCTTCAGAAGCTTGTTACAGTCCATCTGGCGAAGGTACTGACTGCTGGGTATGGACCAGTTCAGACCAGCAGATTATCTCCACGCTAACAGGGTGCATGACCTGGAGGCTGACCTTTGTCAGGGGCAGGTCAAGCCTCATGAGTCTAATTGGGTTTTTCGAAGAGGCGACAAAATAAACTGAGGAAGGAAGGGTGGTGGATGTGGTGTTTATGGATTTTAGTAATGCATTTGACAAGGTCCCCCATGGGAGGCTCATCCAGGAGTAATGAGGCATGAGATGCACAGAAACTTGGCCACTTGGATTTGGAATTGGCTTGCCTATAGAAAGCAGAGGGTAGTAGTAGATGGAACATTCTGATTGGAATAAGTGGTGCAGGGATCTGTTCTTGGAACCCTGACATCCATGATTTTTATAAATGCCCTGGATGTCAAAGTGGAAGGATGGTTGGCAAATGATGCTACGATTGGAGGGTTTTGTGTATATTGTGGAAGGCTATTGTAGAATACAACAGGATATTGACAGGATGCAGAGCTTGGTGGAGAATTGGCAGATGGAGTTCAATCCAGAAAACTTTGAAAGATCAAATTTGAAGGTGGAGTACATGTGGATTCAAATCCACAAATTCCTCAAGATTTCCATACAACTCAATAGGGGGGGGGGGGGGCGGGTGCGGGTTTAAGAAGATGCATGATGTGCTGCGCAATTGCTCAATAAAAAGTGCAAGGCGCTCCTTCCATCCGATAGTGTACAGGTCACCCTTGGGCAAGGTGTAGTACCTGTTTTGCCTCCCAGTCAGAGTCACGTGAAGCCATGGATTGATTGCAGATGGTGGATGGTTTTGGAAGCAGATTCTACAAATTAGAATTTGTTTGTAAAATTAAAAATGCTGGACAGATGAATCTGTTCATCAATGGCCAGGGTTACCCGTCTAGTATGGACACTGCAACTCAGGAAACCCTTTCAGTATTTTTCCCCTGTTAAATCGTGAAGTCAACATCGACTACAGTCTCAGCTGAAAGATGGAGCCTTCGCCGAAGGAGAACAGGGGAGGCAACAACTACAATTCGGAGGGCCAGAGATCGTGACGGTTGGAGAGAAATGATCGCTCCTGCCGAACGGAATGATAATAATAACGGATGCGCTGACCCTCATTAATCAGGAGATTGAGTTCAAGGCCTGCGATGTAATGTTGCAGCTCTACAAAACTCTGGTAAGGCCATTCTTTGGAAGGACGTGAAAGTTTTGGAGAAGATTTACCAGGATTCTGTCTGGATTGGAGAACATGTTTTATGAAGGATGCACAAGCTGGGTCTTTTCTCTTTGGAGCAATGAAAGATGAGAGGCAACAATACAGGTGTATAGATCATGAGGGGCTTAGAGAGGGTGAAGAGCCAGAACGTTTATCCTGGGCAAACAATAGTAAATACCAGAGGACGTCTGTTTGAGGTGAGTGGAGGAAAGTTTCAGGCGATGTTGGAGGTAAGTTCTCTCTCTCTCGTTTTCCTTGCTGTTTTCGCAGGACAGAGGTGCAGGCCAATCTGCTCCTTGTCCTTCCTCTCTCCATGGCTGTATGGGAGAGAGAGAGAGATAGTGTGTGTGTGTGTGTGTGTGTGTTCACCTGAGCCGCTGCTTCTGTCAGACCACACAAGGCCTTAGAAGCTACCCCGACAGAGTCTCCGAACGCTGGAAGATCACCCGTCTTGGCCTTTTGTGAGATCCCTGCCATGGCTTCACCGAGGACCTGAGCAGTGGTGAGTGGGCAGAGAGGAGAAGGCGTGAGTGCTGGCTCAGAATTCGGATTGTTCACTTTGTTTAGACTGAACTAACGGAGACAAAAAAACCTACCTTGGAATTCTCCATCACACTTTCAATGCAGTCGAAGTAGGAGAGGTCACTGACTGGGTCGTTGGGGTTGTCCAGCATGCCCTTTACCGTCTGCAAACATTTCAGACATGTCAAGGTTATTACCTTCCCTCACTAGAAGTAATCACCAGCCTGTACCCACACTTAGAGGCTTCACCATTTGGGTGGATTTATTTCAAGTTACTTTTCACAAGCACATTCATTAATTCCCCAGGGTAGAGCTCCAACAATTCACAGGAGCAAACAGTGGGAATTCAGGGTTGGGTCATGAAACTGAACAGCAAAGGAGCCCATTAGGTTCCCAGCACCCTGCACACCTCCGCTCCTCCCCTCAAAGCCTGGTCCACCTTTCCCTCTTTAATCCTAATCCCCTTAACTGGCAACTTCAGATGGGACCTGTGCCAGGACCTGTGAAATTTCTAATCCAGCTTCCTGCAACTCCTTGGTTCTAGTCCATCAGGTACAGTATCACCAGCGCATCCTCTTTTGTGATGCAAATCACAATTCATGCCCCCCCCTCCCCCACCCCGTCACATTGCTTCTCAGGCTTTCTCCACAGTGAACACACTGAGCCCATTTCCCTTGGCTCTACACATACACATTTAGGCTAAAGGGAATGAAACAGGCGCTGTAACTGTAGTAAAAACATACAGAAATACTGGAGGAACTAAGTCCGTCTTGTAGCGTCCGTCGGAGATGAAGATACGTCACCGACGTTTTCAGGCCTGAGCCCTTCAAGGCGTTGTTTGCTTATCCCTTGAAGAAGGGCTCAGGCCCAAAATGTCGGTAACGTATCTTCACCTCCGACAGGCGCTGCGAGACGGGCTGAGTTCCTCTAGTATCTCTATGTGTCTATGATCCTAAAGGAGCCTACTCTCCCCGAAGTCTCCTCCAGAAGGGACGCGAGTTCCCAGGGAAACCATGCACACATCAAGATCTGGATGACAATCCACATTGAGCCAGCGTCAGCCTGCTCCCCTCCCTCAGACCTTCGGGGCAAAGCTTGGACCTCAGTTTCCGGCTGCACCATTATTCTGCAACACAGCAGTGTGATGTGGACAGATGCTGCTGGTTGGGACACTAGCACTGAATATTATTAAAAGGGTGAAAAACTACAGCATGCTGTTGTGCAGAGGGACTTGCGAGTGCTTGTGCGTGAATCGCAAAAAGTTAGGTTGCAGGTACAGCAGGTTATTAAGAAGGCAAATGGAATGTTGGCCTTCATCGCTAGAGGAATTGAATTCAGGAGAAGGGAGGTCATGTTGCAACTGTATAAGGTACTGGTGAGACCGCACCTGGAGTACTGTGTCCAGTTCTGGTCTCCATATTTGAGGAAGGATACACTGGCTTTGGAGACGGTCCAGAGGAGGTTTACTAGGTTGATCCCTGGGATGAAGGGGTTGACTTATGATGAAAGACTAAATCGTCTAGGATTGTACTCGCTCGAGTTCAGAAGAATGAGAGGAGATCTTATAGAAACATATAGGATTATGGAGGGTATGGATAGGATAGATGTAGGAAGGTTTTTTGACCTGGCCGGGGAAACTAAAACGAGAGGACACACTCTCAAGATTCGGGGGAGTAGATTTAGGACAGAGATGAGGAAGAATAGTTTTTCCCAGAGAGTAGTGAATGTTTGGAATTCTCTAACCAGGGAAGTGGTTGAGGCTGCCTCATTAAACATATTTAAAATTCGATTAGATAAATTTTTGCATGATAGAGGAATTGGGGGATATGGCGAGAAGGCAGGTAGGTGGAGTGAGGTCATAAATTAGATCAGCCAAGATCGTATTGAATGGCGGAGCAGGCTCGATGGGCCATTTTTGGCCTCCTCCTGTTCCTACTTCCTACGTTCCTATGTAATTTAGTTCTCAATACGCAGCTTACAGGACTGTAATGCCTAACACAAATCTTTGATGAGCCGTATATCTCCACCCGAGTGACACAGAATCTCATTTTTTTGCCGGAATTAAGGGATCAAGCATATGAATCTGTAATTTTTGGGCCCAACAATGAAATCTGCCCCTGCTTTCTTCAACTGAAGATTTATTTCAGGAAGTACAACAAAGTGAACACTTCAACATCCATAAGTCAGTAACGGACTTATGCGAGCATTATTTACTTCCTGAGAATTGGTACCTCGAGCTCTCGAAGAGCGTTGTCGCACTCCTTCTGGCCAGGAGCCTGCTGAGTGCAAAGTGTGATCAACTGGTTGATGCTCTCTGTGACAGCCCTGCAAAACACAAGAGGTGCCCACTGTTACCACGGTGACATCGCCAGCGTCAGCCTGCTCCCCTCCCTCAGACCTTCGGGGCAAAGCTTGGACCTCAGACCCAAGGAATCCCAAAGGGGTTTCCGGCTGCACCATTATCCTGCAACACAGCAGTGTGATGTGGACAGATGCTGCTGGTTGGGACACTAGCACTGAGGAGCTCTCCCTACTCCACTCCCTGAACCTGTTCCTTCTGAGGCAGGCTCTTGAGGTCAAGGATGATTTTTAACTTTAAAATTTAATTTACAGCATGGTGAAAGCCGATTCTGGCCACTTAAACCTGAGCTGCCCAATTACACCCAAATTAACTTTCTAACCCTGTATATTTTCAAAGTGTGGGAGGAAACCAGAGCATCCAGGCACGTGGAGAACGTACAAACTCCTAACAGACAGTGGCAGGGTCGTTGGTTCTGTAACTGCGTCACGCTAACCGTCTGCCGTGGGAACGAGCTGGCAGTATGGCTCGTGGGGTGCAAGGACAGAAATGATGAATGGATCGAAGGCTCTGCGAGGACCACAAGAACCCATCTCGTGACGCTTAGCGGTGGACCATGCCAGCGGCACAAATCCCTGGGGAAAGTCTGTTTCTCCAGCCTCCAGCATGAAAATATAACGACCCAGTCAACAAAGCCAGAACACTGCTCAAGGAGGCAGCAGGTTCAGATAAGGAGAGTCGAGTTCTGCAAACCACCGCACTGGGAAACAACAGGAGCAGGAGGAGGGGATGCCATTGCATCAAACGACAGAGAACGGACTAGAAACACACACAGAACAATGCTGATAAAGATAGGCAACGTGTCATTGTAAAGCACCTACAAATGGAGCAGGATCCCCAAGGGTCCTGGGCGCTGAAGACTCAGGAGGCCAATGAATTGAACAGGATTATGCGCGGCTGCAGAAGTGCTGCAGCCAAATCCACGGACACTCAGTTTCTCAGGGGAACTCTCACTTGGTTCTGTTTTTCTGACTACAAGTGGTGCCGGGCAATGCTCTAATGACAAATCTTTGCCTGCCTTCTGGCAGATGAAAGGCAATAGAAACACAGAAGATAGGAGCAGGAGTAGGTAATTCGGCCCTTCGAGCCTGCTCCGCCATTCAACGAGATCACAGCTGATCTTAAAGTTCAGTACCCCGTCCCCGCCTTCTCTCCGTAATCTTTAATACCCTTATACTGAAGAAATAGATCTAATTCCCTCTTAAATATATTCAATGAACCTGCATCTACTGCCCTCTGTGGCAATGAATTCCACAGATTCACCACCCTCTGGGTAAATAAATTCCTCCTTATCTCGGTCCTAAATGGTTTGCCTATTATCCTCAAACCATGGCCCCGGGTTCTGGATTTTCCCATCCTTGGAAACATCCCATCTGCATCCATTCTGTCCAGTCCTGCCAGAATTTTATATGTCTCTATGAGATCCCCTCTCAATCTTCTAAACTCCAGCGAGTACAATCCCAATTTGCGCAATCTTTCCTCATAAGTCATTCCTGCCATTCCAGGTCTCAGCCTGGTGAATCGCCTCTGCACTCCCTCCATTGCAAGAACATCCTTCCTTAGATAAGGTGACCAAAACTGCACACAATACTCCAGGTGGGGTCTCACCAAGGCCCTGTACAGCTGCAGTAAGGTATCCTTGTTCCTATACTCAAACCCTCTTGATATGAAGGCCAACATATCATTTGCCTTTTTAACCACCTGCTGTACCTGCATGCTCGCCTTCAGAGACTGGTGTACAAGTACCTCTAGGTCTCACTGCACTTCCCCATCTCTTAATCTATTGCCATTCAAATAGTAATCTGCCCTCCGATTTGTATTACCAAAGTGGATAACCTCACATTTATCCACATTGTAGTGCATTTGCCATGGATCTGCCCAGTCCCTCAATTTATCCAAATCACACTGGAGCTTCCTGACCCCCTCTTCCGTGCACACAACCCCTCCTAGCTTAGTGTCATCTGCAAATTTGGAGATATTACATCCAATCCCCTCATCCAGATCATTAATGTAAATTGTGAACAGCTGGGGTCTCAGTACAGATCCCTGTGTCACCCCACTGGTCACCGCCTGCCACTCAGAAAACGAGCCATTTATCCCAACTCTCTGTCTTCTACCTGCCAGCCAGTTCTCAATCCACATCAATACTTTGCCCCCAATCCCATGAGCCTTGATTTTGGAAGCCAGTCATTTATGCGGGACCTTATCGAAGGCCTTTTGGAAGTCCAGGTACACCACATCCACTGGCTCTCCCCCATCTATTTTACCTGTCACCATCTCAAAGAATTCCAATAGATTTGTCAAGCACGATTTACCTTTAGTAAATCCATGTTGACTCCGTCCGATCCCTTCTCTGCTGGTCATATGCTCCGCTATTACATCCTTAATAATGGATTCCATCATTTTGCCCACTACTGATGTAAGGCTCACCGGCCTATAATTCCCCGCTTTTTCTCTACCTCCGTTTTTAAATAGTGGGGTAACATTAGCTATCCTCCAATCCATGGGTATGTTCACCCCGTGTCTGTGTGGGTTTCCTCTAGGTGCTCTGTTTCCTCCCACCCGTCAAAACATATGGAGGTCGTGGTTAATTGGGCGGCAAGGGCATGCGGACTAAATTTAAATTTAACATGAAATACAGGTACACAATCCTTTATCCAGATATCTAAAATCCGGAAAGCTTCAAAATCTGCCAAGTGGGGAGAGAGGCAGCAGCACGAGTCGAGAGGCTGGCAACGCGAGTCGGGCTGGCGAGGAGGCTGGGGGGGAAGACCGGTAGTGCAACTTGAGCGGGCAAGAGACCGGCAGCGTGAGTCAGGTGGCCGAGAGACCAGCAGAGCGAGTCAGGCAGGTGAGAGACTGGCAGCGTGAGTTGGGTGGCCGGGAGACTGGCAGCGCGTCGAGCGGCAGAGTGAGTCGAGAGGGTGAGACCGGCAGCGCAAGTCGGGCGGGTGAGGGACCGACAGCGTGAGTCAGGCCGGTGGGGGGGGGGGGGGGGGGGGCGGGGGGTGAATACATTAGCACAATTCAGGTTGGCTTAAATCTGGCTTTCCGAAATCTGGAAAACTCCAAAATGCGCAACACACTGTCCCTCAAGGGTTCTGGATAAAGGATTGTGTACCTGTAGTATCTGATCTGAGAGATGTTCACAGACAGCACCGTGATAGGGCCCCAGTCACCCACCTATTGAGAAACCAATGCACGCCGAACAGTTCAGTGGGATCTCTCACATTCACCTGAGCCCGTTGATGGGCCTTCCTTAGTGAGTCATGAACTCACTCACCCCTCTCCCCGGGTAGGAAGGAACTGAGCCAGGTCCCCCCAGCGACCCATGCACAAGTGAGCACAAAGGACACAAGCGGATCTTACCGAGCAGCAGCTGCCAGGAGATTCTTGGCGTTGGGCGCTGCAGGATCCACAGACAGTGACTTGGCAGCAAGCAGAAGTTTGCTGGAAGCCATGGAGATATTCTTTAGGTTACCAACGACCTGGATCCGACCCTCTTTTGTCTGCACAAAAGCAAGAAAAAAATGTCATGTCAAATCTCCTGCTCTGTTCCTCAGTTGGCTGCTTTAGACAACTTGTGGACCAACACTCGCCCAATGTAGGACAGTGAGGCAGTGTCACCCAGGGAGGCAGTGTCACACCAGGCTTTCTCCAGCAACAACCTGTGAACAACAGAATAAGAGGGAACAAGGTCATTCAGCCCATCTCCCCCTCTCTCTTGAATTAGAGCCATTTCTTCTTCCTTCAAATATTTTATTCAATCGACGTGAATGCGTTCACACTATGAGGGGGGTGAATTAGTTCTGTGCATCCAAGAGTGTTTTATGGGACAATGTTCCACCCAAGAACACAGAACATTACAGCACGGTACAGGCTATTCTGCCCACGATGTCGTACTGACCTATATAAACCTACTCAACAATCTAAACCTTTCCAACCCTACATCCATAACCCTCTATATTTCTTGCAATCATGTGCCTGTCGAAGAGTCTTTTAAATGTCCCTATTGTACCAGTCTCTGCTACCACTCCAGGCAATGCATTCTAGACATCCACCACTCTCTGTCTGGAGTTCTCCGCTAAACTTTCCTCCCTTCATCTTGTACAGATGCCCTCTGGTATTATATAGAAGAGACTGTTCTTTATCTTTCCCACAATATGCAACGGGCAGGTGGCAGACATGTCAGTGGGGAAACACGCTGGGAGCTGTGACCATAATTCTAGATTCTCAAAGATGTAACTGAAGGTTGGTCCCCAAGTGAAGGTCCTACATTGGGTCCCGTGCAGGTCCTACGTTGGGCGAACGTTGGTTCACAAGTGATGGTCCTAAGTTGGGTGAACACTGGTCTCCAAGTGAGGGTCCGACGTTGGGTGAACATTAGACCCCAAGCGAAGGTCCTATGTTAAGTGAACGTTGGTCCCTAAGTGGAGGTCGTACGTTGGGTGAAGGCTGGTCCCCAAGTGAAGGTCCACCTCACACACAGCATCTTTCAGCTGTGGAGAAGAGATACAGGAGGATCAGAGCCAGAACCACCAGGCTAAGGACCAGCTTCTTCCCACAGGCAGTGAGAACGCTGAACGACCAAAGGAACTGCTCACATTGACCATTTATTTATTTCACAATATCAGTTTATTTTTATGCACTTTATATAAATTGTTTTTAAATATGTGTGCTATGTCTATATATGTGTTTGCACCGAGGACCGTAGAACGTTGTTTCATTCAGTTGTACTTACACAATTGGATAATAAATTTGAACTTGGTGTGACAGAATAGAGGTGGTTTGGAAGGAATTGTTAGAGCAGCTTGCACACACATTTTAAAACAGAATATTTGCAGAACTTTTGCAGAATGCTTTTTGCAGGAGGCAAGAAAGCATCGACAGCAGGTTGCCTGGGAGAGCATGTGATCTTTGCAGGCAGAGGAAAACAGATATGGCTTTCAGAGAGGGAGGGAGTGAACCAGAGAGGAGAGACTCAGAAATCAGTTCCGAAGGGACAAGCTGGCAAACTTTGGAAGGTTGTCTGGTCAGAGCAGACTGGCAATCTGAAAGAAAGAGGATCATCTGGAGGAACCCTGAAGGGGGAAAGTTTCGTCAGCAAGACTGATTGAGAAGGAATCAGTTGCGGATGTCCTGGAAAAGGAATCTCTCTCTGAAAACCAGCAAAAACCCTCCTGAGTGGTAACCATTTGCTTGTTAAGCACCGAAGCCTGGTGAACTTTGTTAATGCTAACTTCTGTGCACAGTACAAGAATTGCCTGCAACCGTGAGATTGGACTGTGATCCAAAGAACTTTTCCAATCTTAAATATACATTACACAAACCCGCCCTTAGTATTAGAAGGGGGTTTAAGTAGTTAGGTAGATTAAGTAATAAGTTAAAGTTCAATTCTGTTTTCTTGTTCAAATATAATTAAAAACTATTTTTGTTTAAGTAACCCTGTGTTGTGGTGCATATCTATTCCTGCTGGTTTTTGGGGTCCTCTGGACTCCGTAACATTGGTATCTTGTAGTCTGGACAATGTCAGTATTAATGTGGTGGAAGTTTGAGATGTCATGGAACACAAATCCCCTCAGGCAGAAATGAGATCTATCCAAGAGTGCTCTGGGGAGCACGGGAGGAGATAGCTGGGGCCCTGACGGAGATTTTTGAATCATCGCTATCCACAGGTGAGGTCTTCAAGAAACTGCAGGATAACTAACTGAAGGTCATCAGAGATGAGGAAAATCATTATAGGCTGGTGGACCTTATATCAGTGGTAGGGAAATTCCTGGAAAAAGTATTGAAGGATAGGATTTATGTTCAGAGAAAAACATCGCCCCGTGATGGTGAAATCCTGCCTCACTAAATGGACTGAGCCTCTTGAGGCAGCAACAAAGGGATTGGTGAAGGCAGACTGACAATTACTGTCGGCCTGGATGACTGTAAGGCATTGACATGGTCCCAAAAGATTCGATGGTCCAGAAGGTTTAGGGACATGAGATCGACAGCAAGTTCGCTAACTAAATCCAAATCCAGCTCAGTGATAGGGGATAGAGGGTAGTGGTGGGGTCCGCAAATAGACCAGTAGCTATCCCATACATAGAACAGAGGTGTAGAGTTACAGAGAGAAAGATCAGTTGGGACGGAGCAAAGGCAGCGTTGTTTGACCATTTTGAGTTCATTCATAACTCTGATCATGGTTGGGGGCGGGGGGGTGTAGTTGAAATAAACTGTCCTTGAACCTGGTGGTGTGATCTCACACTTCCTCCCAACGGGAAGGGTTGAATGGGGGGATGGGGGGGGGGAGGAATCTGAAGAGAGAGTGGCCAGGATGGGAAAAACCTTTTAAAATGTTGGCTGCTTTCCCATGGCAGTGGGAATTATAGACGGAGTCGAAGGAGGGGAGGGGGTGTGATGAGGTATTGATGGAGGAGGGGGTGTGATGAGGTGTAGATGGAGTCGATGGAGGGGAGGGGGTGTGATGTGGTATTGATGGAGAGGAGGGGGTGATGAGGTGTAGATGTAGTCGATGGAGGGGGTCGTGATAAGATGTAGATGGAGTCGATGTGGGGGTGTGTGATGAGGTGTAGATGGAGTCGATGGAGGGGAGGGGGTGTGATGAGGTGTAGATGGAGGGGAGGGGGTGGGATGGGGTGTAGATGAAGTGGATGGAGGGGAGGGGTTGGGAGGTGTAGATGGAGGGGAGGGGGTGGGATGAGGTGTAGGTGGGATGGAAAGTTGCATGGAACATTGGGATTTAATTCAAGGTGATGCTGTTTGTGAAGTTAAATCAGGTAGGGGACTGAAGTGTGTTGATGAGGGAGCCATAATTCTGACAGAATGGTAAAGCACTTAGATCGGAGTGTGGCAACTCTCCCTCATAGGCAGGGCCATGGAAGTCATGTGGCAACTTTACAAAGCACTGGTTCAGTCATGTGTGGAGTCTTGGGTGCAGAAGGATGTGTCTCTAATGCAGAGAATCTGCAGGACGTTGCCTGGTCTTGGAGGCCTTTAGTTCTGAGGAGAGATGGGACCGGCTGGTCGTGTTCTCCCTGGAGAGAAGGAGGATGTGACCTGACAGAGGTCTGTAACGTGATGCATAGCTCAGACAGGGAGCCACATTCCTCATGGTGGGGGTGTTGAGAACAAGG
The DNA here is from genome assembly GCF_036971445.1 of Narcine bancroftii. Classification (NCBI taxonomy): domain Eukaryota; kingdom Metazoa; phylum Chordata; class Chondrichthyes; order Torpediniformes; family Narcinidae; genus Narcine; species Narcine bancroftii. The sequence goes on along the minus strand of NC_091479.1, from coordinate 24,570,060 downwards.
GGACCAGAGGGAGGAGTTGTGAAGTAGGGTTTGTTTTTACACAGAGCGGTTGCTACCTGGAACCTCTGCTTGAGGAAGAGGTGGAATCACAGACACTGCTCATGACAGTTACACTGACATGGAAACAGGCAAGGCACGTAATGCCCCCATGGGATGTGGGATAGCATAGATGGGCAGACCGGTCAGCATGGAGTGAGTGCAGTGGGCTGAATGGTCGGTTTCTGTGAGGCATATGTGTCACTTCTCCCCTCCCTCTTAACCCCTCATCACCCCCTCCCACCTCTCCCCTCTCTACTACACCCCCACCTCACTGCAACCCCAGCTTCCTCCCCCTTACTACCCTCCCATTTCCCACTACCCCTCCCTCTCTACATCCCCACCTCCCTCACTCCATCTCCCTCACTATACCTCCCTCCTTCCTAACTGCACCTCCACCTCCTTCACTGCACCCCCTCCCTCACTGCACCTCCACTCCCTCACTGCACCCCCACTCCCTCACTGCACCCCCACCTCCCTCACACCCTGTCCCACCTGCTTCATTCCTCACTTTCCCTACCTCCTCCCTCCCTCCCTACTGCTCCCACTGGCCTCCCCCTCACAACCACCAGCTGCTCCCTCACCCTCCGCCTCCACCCCCACCAGAGGCTCTGCCGGAAGGAACATTGTGCCGAGGAGTGTGGTGGATCCAGACAAGGGTCAGGTTTATTGTCGTGAACGCGTTCCACGAAATTTGTTGTTTTGTGGCAGCAGTGTTCATGCAGTACTGGCGCAAAATTGCTGTAAATTACAGTTCCGTAAAGATAAGTTTTTAAAAAAATTAAGAGGAAAAAAAGCAAGTGACGTATTGCCTGTGGTTCATTGTCCGTTCAGAACTCTGATGGCCGAAGGGAACTGTTTTTGTAACGTGGCTAATGTTGGGGCCTCAGGATTCATCCACAGCGCCCTACAAAATGGTGACCCAGGTGTCTGGCGAGTGAGGAAGGGATAGATCTCACATACCCTTGCAGACGTGCAGCACAAGAGATGGGACGTGGTGCTGAAGCTGTCTGGTCACTGCAATATGGGAAGGACGAAGCAGCTCTCCAGATATCGACCAAGGTGTTGTGTGGACTGGAGGGCATCAGTTACAGCAAGTGATTGGAGAGGCTGGGACTAGTCTCTGGGACACAGGAGGCTGACGTCCGAGAGGTTTATAAACTCATGAGGGGCAGAGATAGGATAGTTGGGTCCTTTCCAAGGGTAGGTGAGTCTGAAAATGCAGGGGGGGGGGAATTTAACGGAGATCTACAGTGAAGGGGAAATATTTAAGGGGCAAGTCTTTTCACACAGAGAGGGTGGGTAGATGGAACAAGGTGCCAGAGGGGATGGCCAGGTTCATACTAGAGCATTTAAAAAATCACTTGAACAAGGTCATTGGAGAGGAAATGGATGGAGGTGGATGTGTCAGTTAAAATAGCATCTTGGTGATCATGAATAAGATGGGCTGATGGGCCTGTTCCTGTACCCAGTTGTCGCTGAATCTGAGACCTGGAGCACTCACCATGTGGGAGACTTTCCAATCAATCAACCAAATTGGATACCTCCTCATTAGTCAGGAAGGCACAGCAGCTCTACATTTCCTCAGGAATGAGGGAAAGGTACTGGTCTCCATTGTGACAACATTTCACAGGAGCCCAACTGAGGGGTCCTGTCTGGCTACATCATTGTGTGGGACGGTAGCTTCAATGCATTGGACCAGGCACATATCAGTACAAAGGGCTATGATTTAGTGGCCAATACAGAAACGTGCTTGCAGGGTGGAGAGGATTGGGAATTAAATATCCAAGGATATCAGGTAATACAAAAGGACAGGCAGGAAGGTAAGGACAGTGGGGTAATGCTCCTGGTTAAGGTTGAGATCAGGGTTATAGAGAGAGATGACGTAAGATCTAAGGAGTAAAATGTTGAGTCCATCTGGGTAGAGATCAGGAATGTTAAAAAGAGAAAAAACAAAAAAATCGCTGGTGGGACCAGTCTATAGGGCACCCAATAATAATTTTACAGTGGCACAGGGAAGAAACCAAGAAATATTGGAGGCATATACAGATGGAACAGCAGGAATCATGGGGGACTTTAACATGCACGTGAATCAGGTTGGTTGAAGTAACCTTGAGGAGGATTCCATAGAATGCATTCATGGTGGCTTTCTTGAACATCAGGTCACTGAGCCAACAAGGGAACATTTTATTTTGGATCTGGTCTTGTGCAATGAAACAGGTAAAATTAGCCATCTTGTAGTTAGGGGTCCTCTTGGAAAGAGTGATCACAGTAGGATCGAGTTCAATGTACAAATGGAGGGTGCAATAGTTTGGTCTAAACCCAATGTGTTGTGCTTATAAACAATGGGATGAGGGAGAAGTTGGCCAGGGTGGACTGGGAACGCAGGCTACATGGAGGGACAGTTGAGGAACAGTAGAAAACTTTCAAAGAGGATCTTCACGGTGCTCAAAATAAGGCCACAGCCTCGGAGAACTAAGGAAATAGAGGGAGGAGTTCCGCTAAAAGGACCTGCATACAAAGTTGCCAAGAGCAGTGAAAACTAGAAGATTGGCAAAACTTTAAGAAGCAACAAAGAAACCAGAAAGAGGGGGAAGAAAGACAATGAGAAAAGGTTAGCACAAAATATAACAGACAGCAAAAGTTTTTAAAATTATATAAAGGTGAAAAGGGTGGTTAAAGTGGTCCCTTGGTAAGGGGTAATGATATTGAGGCTTTGAATTATTATTTTGTATCGGTCGTCATGGTGGAGGATGCACCAATCGTGCCAAAGACAGATATTATGGGAGATGAGGTCATGGATGTAATAGTTATCACTAGGGAGGTAGTACTCAGAAAACTTGAGGGTCCCTTGGTCCTGATGGAACACATCGCAGGGTACTGAAAGCAATGGCGGAACTTATAGTCGAGGTGTTGGTGATAATTGACCAAAATTCTCTGGACTCTGGGTAGGTCCTGGCAGACTGGAAGACATCAAATGTCACACCACTATTCAAAAACGGATGTAGGTAAAAGACAGGGAACTACAGGCCAGTGAGTTTAACATCTGGAGTTGGGAAAATGCTTGAAGCTTTCATTAAAGGAGAAATAGTGAGGAACCTGGAGCGAAATGGACCCATCAGGCAGACGCAGCATGGATTCAGCAAAAGCAGGTGCTGTTTGACACACGTAATGGAGTTGTTTGGGGATATATCAAGTGCGGTAGAGAGAAGCGAGCAGGTGGACGTTGTTTACCTGGATTTCCAGAAGGTGTTCGATAAGGTGCCACTTAAAAGACGTATAGAAGATTAAGGATGCATGGAGTTGGGGTGATGTATTAGCAGGGGTAGAGGATTGATTGGTTAACCAACAGAAAGCAGAGCTTTGGAGCACAGGGATGTTTTCCGTTGGCAATCAGGGGTCGGTGCTTGGCCCACAACTGTTCATAATATACATAAATGATCTGGAAGAGGGGACAGAGTGTCATGTATCTAAGTTTGCAGAGAACATTAAATTGAGTGGAAAAGCAAATTGTGCAGAGGATACACAGATATAGATAGGTTGTGAGTGGGCAAGGGTCTCGCAGATGGTAAATGTGAGGTTATCCACTGGAAGGAAAAATGCAAGTTCAGATTATTATTTAAATGGTAAGTAATTGCAGGAGGACCTGGGAGGGCTTGTGCATGAACTGCAAAAGGTTGGTTTGCAGGATATCAAAAAGACAGATGGAATGTTGACCTTCATCGTTGGAGGGATGGAATTTAGGAGCAGGGAGGTTATGCTGAAACAGTCCAAGGTCCTGGTGAGGCTGCATCTGGAGAACTGCGTGCAGCTCTGGTCTCCTTACTTGAAGGAGGTACTGGCTTTGGAGGTGGTGCAGAGGAGGTTCACCAGGCTGATTCCACAGATGAGTTCACAAGAAAAAGCAACAGAAGTAGGCCATTCAGCCCATTGAGTCTGCTTCGCAAATCTACCCTGAGCTAAACTGTTCTCACATCTAGTTCCAAGTTCTGGCCTTTTCCCCCAGATCTCTTGATGCCGTAAATAATTAGATATCCATCAATTAGGGGGTTGGCCTATCAGGAGAGACTGAGTCATACTCCTGGAATTTAGAAGAACGAGAGGAGATCTTATAGAAACATAAAATTATGAAAAGCCTAGATAAGACAGAGGTAAATCTTTAAATTTAGACATACAGCATGCCAACAAGCCATTTTGGCCCATGAGTCCGGGCCACCCAATTTATATCTAATTAACTGACACCCTCAGTACGTTTTGAACAGTGGGAGGAAACCAGAGCCCCTGGAGAAAACCCACACAGACATGGAAAGAATGTACAAACTCCTTACCTACAGTGTGGGTTTCGAACCCCAGTCCACTCCCATTCGCTGGTGCTGTAAAGTCATTGCGCTAACTGCTAGGTCAACTGTACTAGGTAAGTTGTTTCCACTGGTAGAGGATACCAGAACTTGGGGACATAGCCTCAAAATTCAGGGTGGTAGATTTAAGTCGGAGATGAGGAGGAACAGCTTTTCCAGGAGGGTGGTGAATCTGTGGAATTCACTGCCCATTGAAGCAGTAGAGGCGACCTCAGTAAATATATTTAAGTCAAGTTGGATGGATTTTTACACAGTAGGGGAATTAAGGGATATGGGGAAAAAGCAGGTAGGTGGAGACGAGCCTCTCATCAGATGAGCCACAATCTTATTGAATGGTGGACCAGCTGGATAGGCCCGATGGCCGACTTCTGCTCCTATTTCTTGTGTTCTCATCTTATGCTAAGTCAATATAGAGGATCACCAAAACGGCTGAGAAGATCACTTGGGGTCTCCCTTTCCTCCACTGACAACATTCATCAGGTGTGTGACTTAAATCGGTTTCAAGGAAATATAGAGAAATTTTTCAATCCAACACATGGTATCTTGGACCCACTACCATCAGGAAGAAGGCACAGGAGCATCAAAATCAGGATGACTAGGCTGGGAAATAGCTTCCTCCCACAGGCTGTGAGATCGATGAACAGTATCCTATAATTGAATAAATCATTCCAAACTATTTATATATACTGTGAAACCCCTGGTATCCAGCACCTAGGGGGATTGGTAGATGCTAAGTAGGTGTATTTTCTGATTGTTTCAAACTTATCCTACAAAACCTAAAACACCTGTATTAAGATTAAACAGTTTAAAAGACTACACTGTACTTACACTGAACAAACTTCACTTGCACAAATATACAAAAATATAGGAATCTCAGGGTTGTATGTTATGTCATGTATGTACTCTGACAATAAATCTGAATAAGTCTAAACCTAACAGCATTTTCCTTTATTTTCAGTCACATTTTTTGAAAACATTTAACCGTCACTGCATCTGCAGGTTCCTCCCCCTCCACAGAGCCGCTCAAAAGACGAATAATAACATTATAGATAATTAACCCCACGTCCCGTGAGTTTACAGATAAAGCCTGTGACCGGGGAAACTCTTACTCAGCAGGGATAAGGAGGAACTTTAAGAGAGTCTCCCTAACGGCGAGCAGCAACAACTAGATCTTCATCCTGGGCGACACCATTGCTGTTTCACACAACTTTATTCAAACAGCTGCTACGAACAAAGCCCGACCAAGGCTCTCCGCTGGCTGAACATTTGCTCCCATCTTCACCAAAGAATTATGTGTTACTTGATTTGATAGAGGTTTACAAGATTATGAGAGGTACAGACAGAGTGGATATAAGTAGGCTCTTTCCACAGGGGAGATAAATACGAGGGGTCATAGTTTTAAGCTGAAAGGGGGAAAGGTTTGGGGGGGAAACATTAGGGGGAAGCTTTTCACTCAGAGAGAGGTGGGAGTGTGAAATGAGCTGCCATCTGATGTGGTGAATATGGGCTCGATTGTGAGTTTTAAGAATAAATTGGATTGATACATGGATGGAAGAGACCTGGAGGATTAAGGAATGGGTGCAGGTCAGTGGGACTAGAGGAATAATGTTTCAGCACAGACTAGAAGGACCAAATGGCCTGTTTCCTGTGCTGTAGTGTTCTATGGTTCTATTTACTTTTACAATTTTAAACTAATGTATTTTAAAAAATTTTTTTACTTATTTTCCATGATATTTTTGCCGGTTGCTTGAATTTCATATACCAGAGATTTTTCTATTTTTATTTAAAAATCTATCTTTTCGTACATTTGTGATATTGTGGTGTGTATTGTGTGTGTATGTGCGTGCACCCTGGTCTGGTAAAACGATGTTATGTCAGTAGTGTACGTACTTTCAGATGGTAATAAACTTGAACTCGAGACGAGACTGTGTCCGACCCCTGGTGGGATTTGAAACCCTGACCTGCGGTTTCAGGCCTGGCCCTGGAGCCCAGGCTGCGCTGCCTACCTGGGTCTGCCCGGCCATTTCAATTCCCGCGTCCAGAAACTCATCAAAGTCTTCGCTGAACTTTCCGGAGGCAGCAGCCAGCTGGCGGCTGGTTCCTCGAGACGCGTGGACAACCTCGCCGGCTGACTGGTTCAGGCCCGCTGCTGCCTGGTTCAGCTCACTCTGAGCTTCCTGGAAACTCTTGGTGCTGGGTGGCAGCTGGAGGGGCAGAGGGGGGAGTTGGGGGGGTAAAGAGAGAGGGCGGGAGGAAGAAAGGGAGGGCGGGGGAGCGTTGGGGCAGGGGAGAGGGACAGAGGGGGAGTGCAGGAGGGGGAAGGGTGCAGGGGGAAAAGGGGAGGGGGAAGGGAAGGAGCGGGAGGGGACAAAGGGAGAGGAAAAGGAGACAGAGCAGAGGGGTCGGAGAGTGGGGAGAAGGAAGTGGGAGAGGTAGGAGGGGAAGAAAGGGGGGGTCAGTGGGAGGAGGAGGGATGGAGGAGACGGGGAAAGGAGGGACGCAGTCAGACAAGGGAATGGGGAGAGAAGGGATAGGGGAGAGAGAAAAGTGGGAGGGGAAATGGGGAATTAGGGGAGGAGGGGGGAAAGAAGAGGCAGAGGGGTCAGAGTTGGGAGAAGGAAATGGGAGAGGTAGGAGGGGGAAGAGAGAAGAGAGGGAGGGGGAGAGAGCAGGGAAGGGGGAAGGAGTGAGGGTTCATTGGTAAATTGGGGGAGAAGGGAGAGGAGGGAGAGAGAAGAGAAGGGATTGGCAAAAGGATGGGAGAAGGGGGAGAGACGGAGGTCAGAGAAGGGGAGGGGGAGGGAAGGGTAGGGGAGAGAGGTGAGGTGGGAGGGAAAATGAGGGTGGGAGAGGGGGAAAGAAGGGGGAGGGTGAAAGGGGAAGAGAGGGAGCAGGAAAAGGGTTTGAGAGAGAGAGAGAGGTTGGCAAAGAGAGGCAGTTATTCATCTGATTATTTCCAGTATGCCATCAACACATCCCGATGGCTGGCGTTACCACCAACTCGCAAACATGCTGGAGAAACTCAGCAGGTCATGCAGTATCCACACGAGGTCAAGGGGAACAACATTTTGGGCCTTCCATCACCTGCCCCGTCTCGTTCCCTAATAGGAGATCCAGTCTCTCTCGAGTTGGCACCTCGATTTATTGATTTAGAAAACTTTCCTGAACACATCTGTCAAACTCCCAGCCATCCAGCCCTTTTTACATAAGAAAGTCCCAGTCAATACGTGGAAAATTAAAATGACCTTGTTTCCTGCAGCAGTCTGCTCTCTCTCTACAGATTGCTCCTCCAATTCTTGATGACTATTGGTTGGCCTTACAAGTATGGTGTTATGCATGCACCTGTCTGTTTTCGCTAATAGCTGACAAAGGGATTTCTCTCTCTTTTGTATACATATCTTTTCTTGAATACAGCTTTTTCCAATCCTGATATGAAGGAATTCTGCCTGGCCCATAGGAAAAAGAATCTCAGGGTTGTATGTGATGTCAGGACAATAAATCTGAAATTTGAACCTGTGACCTGCTGAGTTTCTCCAACACAATTGTGTCTTGCCTCAGACCCCAGGGTCTACAGATTTTATTGCTTGGCATCGGTTGCCCACCAACCATGACCATCGGGAAGTAAGTGCCTTCATCACAGGGAATGGAGCACTGGTTCTGAGGCACGGGGGTCGCTATGCGTGGGCCAAGTGTTGTGGTCACATGCTTTAATACTGAAACCAAGGACAATAGAGAGGCCACGTCCGCCCGGCTCACACTGAGCTGAGGGACTCGTTCAGGAGGTGAGCCGTGTAGAGCTTCTCCACCCAATGCGGAGAGGCTGAGCTGTCGCTGGGCACACTAAGCCCTAGGGTGACACGGGGAGAGATTGGCGTGCCGAGTTCTCTACTGGCACACTCTTGCCAGATGAGATGGACTCTCCACAGGACTCCCATGGGTTCGCAGCAGGGGGGATGGAGCTGGCAGTCAGAGGACAGCGGTCCTCATGCAAGGGGAGACACCCTGCGGAGTTCAGGCCCCTGGGCCAACACTCAAGCCTCACCGAGTCAAGCAGCAGCTTCTTGCTGGACTCGCCGATACTTTTCAGAGCCATGTCGACATCCTTCTGTCCGGGTAAGCAGTTCACACAGTTGTTCAGGGAGTGAGACACCGCCTTCGCCACCTGTAGAAAGAAAGGTATCTTCATCCCATCCCATCTGGGACCTGGAGCAGTGCCTTAACATTCAGCACAGTGTCAAAGGAGTAGGGCAAAGGGGGTCAAGGATGGAGAGGTCAAAAAGGACCAAGGAGGTAGAGGTCAAAGGGTGTCGAGGGTGGATGAGGTCACCGTGTCAGGGGAGAGGATATCACAGTCGGGGAAGAGGATGTCAGCGTGTCAGGGCTGAAAGGGTCACTGTGTCGGGGGTGAGGGGTTACCATGTTGGGGAAGAGGTCACTGTGTTGGGGGGTGATGAGTCAATGTGTCAAGGGTGAGGGGTCACCGTGTCTGGGTGAATGGTCACTGTGTCAGGGGAAAGGAGCATGTTGGGCCCAGGGCCAACTGATTTGAGGGTGAGGGATCACCTTGTCATAGGTGAGGAGGCCATGTCGTTTAAGAGATGAAGAGGTTGAAGTGTTGGGTGGGAGCAGTGCCAGGTTGGGGTCGATGTTAGGGTCAGTGATGGGGTTGGGAAGGAGTGTCGTGGTTGGGAAGGTGTGCCGGGGTCAGTGTGGGAGGGTCAGTGCTGGGGGGGGGGGTCAGTGTTTGGGTTGGGAAGATGTGTCAGGGTCAGTGTTGGGTCACGTCGGGGTTGGGAAATTGCGTTGGGGTCACTGAGGGGGGGGGTCAGTGTCAGGGTTGGAAAAGTGTCAGGTTCAGTGTGGGTGGGGGGGGGGTCAGAATCGGGTGGGTCAGTGTTGCGGTTGGGAAGGTGTGTCGGGGTCAGTGCTGAGCCAGCCCAGGTTCAGGCTCAGGACCAGACCCACATCCACTCCCTTCCCTCTGTGCTGACCTGTGCCAGCCGCTGCTGGCTCTCAGCGTCCCCGGCTGAGGCCAACGTCTGCTTGGCTTCCTGGATCAGCAGAGCTGACCCATCCATGACATCCCTGGCGCTGTCCAGCATGGAGGTCTGGGCTGCTGGGCTGTCGGTGGAAGCTGCCACCCCACGGGCTGCTGAGGCCAGGGTCTTGAGGGCCTGGGCTGTCTCCCTGGCAGCGATACCTGAGTCAGACCACAGGGCCTTGTTAACCACCACAACAACCTCATCAACGTTCCTGGTTGGTCAAATCCCAGAGCACTGGCTTCACCACCTGTCACCTCCCTCTTCACCAAAGTTACCAAATCTGCCGTCGTATAGGACTGTCGTGGGTGGTGAAGCAATGAAGAACACGAGTCACTATGAACTGACTGGTTTAATTAAAGCCGTTTAATGTCAGTTGTTTAAATATCCGAGATTCGCGCGCTCCCCTCGCCACGTGACTTCCGGAAATGACATGGCTCCCAGAAGCCTTAGTATCATGAATCCTGGGAAACTCCCGGGCCCGCGGAGACCCGCAACTCCGAAGCTCCGGTGAGATAGTAGAGGTGTGGTCCACCACATGAACCCTCCCCACACCCCCCCAGGTGAGGAGTTCCTGTTATCACAAGGAGCATTGACCGGTGGGCTCCCCCTGTGCTGGGGGCATGGCTCCTGTGCTGGGTGATCTAGGTCACCTTAAAGCGAGGTACTGAAACAGTTTCCTGCCTGCCGCCAATGTCTAAACCAAACGTGGAGCCATTATTGCGTACCACTGTGAAAGGACCTTCGTACGGCGCTGCAACGGTGTCCTGTGCGTATCCCTGCGCAGGAATACGTAAAGGCAGTCCTCGAGTTCAGGCGGAATGTATGAAGTCGTAGACCCATGCCGGGTGGTCGGGGTAGGTGCCGGTGTACCCACCTTCTCCCTCAAGTGTGTGAGTACCGGTGGGAGATACTTGCTGCCTACGTGCTGCAGAATGAAATCCCCTGGAACTATTGGGGGAGAGGGGAGGGCCCCCGAACTCTAGTTCTGCAGAGGACATAGCTAGATCTTCCTTCAGTGTGGAATGGATACATAAAGGTATCCAAGGCTGTTCTTCTATCCAATCTGGTCCATGAGAGCTGTTTTCATATGATGGGAAAAAATTCCTCAAAGCCATTGGTCTGGGGATGAGGGGCCTATGACCAATGCATCTGCATGTCCAGCAACTGAGTGATTGTGGACCATAACCTGGATGTAAACTGAGTTCCTCTATCAGAGGAGATATGCATGGGTAGTCTGAAATGCACTATCCAAAGGGTGACGATAAGCTGAGGCGTCAGAGAGAGAGACAACCGCTGGCCATCTCGTGAAACAGTCTCGTGCCCTTGGTTGGGTCGACGATATCCATGTGGATGTGATCAAACCTGCGCTGCGAGGGTGCAAAAACCTGCAAGTGGGGCTTTGGTGTGGCGCTGAACTTTGGTCTGGTTCTGGATGCATGTCCCTGCCCAAATGCCGACTTGCTTGCGCAGGCCGCGCCACACAAATTTGTCCACCAGGATCCTTGTTTTTTTTTAAATTTTTTATTTTTCACACCATAAATCACGTTAGCCATGATATACACTTTTTCTTTTTCACACATATACAATGACTTTTTCTCCCCCCCCCCTCCCTCCTCCCAAGCCACCCCCCCACCCCCCCTCTCATCCATTTTAGGTATACAATCTAGGTTGCATTAAGCCAGTCAGTCAATGTTGTCATTCAACAAAAATACACCAGAAATTCTACTGAGTCCATTCTTTTCTTTTCTTCTCCTTCCATCAACTTAGGTAATGTTTGTTCCCGGTAGGTTTTCGCTATTGTATTTAATGTAAGGCTCCCATACTTGTTCGAATATTTCAATATTATTTCTTAAACTATATGTTATTTTTTCTAATGGGATACATTTATTCATTTCTATATACCATTGTTGTATTTTCAAATTATCTTCCAATTTCCAGGTTGACATAATACATTTTTTTGCTACGGCTAGGGCTATCTTAACAAATCTTTTTTGTGCATCCTCCAAGTCAATTCCAAATTCTTTATTTTTTATGTTACTTAGGAGAAAGATCTCTGGATTCTTTGGTATATTGTTTTCTGTTATTTTATTTAATATCTGATTGAGATCAACCCAAAATTTTTCTACTCTCTCACATGTCCAGATTGCATGAATTGTTGTTCCCCTTTCTTTTTTACATCGAAAACATCTATCAGATACTGTTGGGTCCCATTTATTTAACTTTTGCGGTGTAATGTATAGTCTGTGTAACCAATTATATTGTATCATACGCAGCCTCGTATTTATTGTATTTCTCATCGTTCCAGAACATAATTTCTCCCATGTTTCCTTTTTTATCTTTATATTTAAATCTTGTTCCCATTTTTGTTTAGTTTTACCCTTTGTTTCCTCATTCTCCTTTTCTTGCAGTTTAATATACATATTTGTTATAAATCTTTTGATTAACATTGTATCTGTAATCACATATTCAAGGTTACTTCCCTCTGGTAAACTCAAATTGCTTCCTAATTTATCTTTCAAGTAGGATCTCAGTTGGTAATATGCCAACGCTGTATCTCCAGTTATATTGTACTTATCTCTCATTTGTTCAAAGGATAAGAATCTACTTCCTGAAAAACAATTTTCTATTCTTTTAATCCCTTTTTTTTCCCATTTACTAAAGGAAAGGTTGTCTATTGTAAAAGGGAGTAGCTTATTTTGCGTCAATATTAGTTTTGGTAATTGATAATTTGTTTTATTTCTTTCTACATGAATCTTCTTCCATATATTGAGGAGATGGTGTAATACTGGAGAAGTTCTATGTTGTACCAATTTTTCGTCCCATTTATATAATATGTGTTCAGGTATCTTTTCCCCTATTTTATCTAATTCTAATCTCGTCCAGTCTGGTTTTTCCCTTGTTTGATAAAAATCTGATAGGTACCTTAATTGTGCGGCTCTATAATAATTTTTGAAGTTTGGCAATTGTAAGCCTCCTTGTTTATACCATTCTGTTAATTTATCTAGTGCTATCCTCGGTTTCCCCCCTCTCCATAAAAATTTCCTTATTATTTTCTTTAACTCTTTGAAGAATTTTTCTGTCAGTTGTATTGGCAATGCCTGAAATAAGTATAGTATCCTTGGAAAAATGTTCATTTTAATACAGTTTATCCTTCCTATCAGTGTTAGTGGTAGCTCTTTCCAATGCTCTAAATGGTCCTGTAATTTTTTCATTAGTGGATTGTAATTGAGTTTATATAATTGGCCTAGATTTTTGTTTATTTGTACACCTAGGTATCTTATTGCCTGCATTTGCCATCTGAATGGGGATTCCTTCTTAAATTTTGAGAAATCCGCGTTATTCATAGGCATTGCTTCACTTTTATTTACGTTTATCTTGTATCCCGACACTTCTCCATATTCCTTCAATTTCTTATATAGTTCTTTTATTGATAGTTCTGGTTCTGTTAAGTACACTATCACATCATCCGCAAATAGACTGATTTTATATTCCCTGTCTTTTATTTTTATTCCTTTTATATTATTATCTATTCTTATCAATTCTGCTAGTGGTTCTATAGCTAACGCAAACAATAAAGGTGATAGTGGGCATCCCTGCCGCGTTGACCTGCTTAAGTTAAATTGCTTTGATACATGTCTATTTACTGTCACTTTCGCTAACGGTCCCTTATATAATGCTTTAATCCAATTAATATACTTCTCCGGTAAACTGAATTTTTGCAATACTTTGAACAAATAATTCCATTCTACTCTGTCGAAGGCCTTCTCTGCGTCTAAAGCAACTGCTACTGCAGGTGCTTTATTTCCTTCTACTGCATGAATTAAGTTAATAAATTTACAAATATTGTCTGTTGTGCGTCTTTTTTTGATAAATCCAGTTTGGTCTAAATTTACCATTTTCGGTACCTGTTCTGCTAATCTGTTTGCTAATAGTTTAGCTATTATCTTATAATCTGTGTTTAGCAAAGATATTGGTCTATATGTCGCTGGTGAGAGTGGATCTTTCCCTTGTTTTAGTATCACTGTAATTATTGCTGTTTTACATGAATCTGGTAAGTTTTGTGTCTCATCAATCTGGTTGATTACATCCAGGAGAGGCAGTATTAATAGGTCTTTAAATGTTTTGTAGAATTCTATTGGGAGTCCATCCTCTCCTGGTGTCTTATTATTTGGTAATTTTTTTATTATCTCTTGTATTTCTACTGTTCCAAATGGTTCTGTTAATTTATTTTGTTCCTCTATTTGTAGTTTTGGCAGTTCAATTTTAGTCAAAAATTCATCTATTTTCCCTTCTTTCCCTTCGTTTTCATTTCGGTATAATTGTTCATAGAATTCTCTGAAGTTTTCCTTAATTTCTTTTGGATTATATGTAATTTGTTTGTCTTTTTTCCTTGTTGCCAATACCATTTTCTTAGTTTGCTCTGTCTTAAGCTGCCATGCTAAGATTTTGTGTGTTTTTTCACCTAGTTCATAATATTTCTGTTTTGTCTTCATTATATTCTTCTCCACCTTATATGTTTGTAATGTTTCATATTTTATTTTTTTATCCGCCAATTCTCTTCTTTTGGTTCTATCTTCCTTTATTGCTAATTTTTTTTCTATGTTTACTATTTCCCTTTCCAACTGCTCTGTTTCCTGATTGTAGTCCTTCTTCATCTTGGTTACATAACTTATTATTTGCCCTCTAATGAATGCTTTCATTGCGTCCCATAGTATAAACTTATCTTCCACTGATTCCGTATTTACTTCAAAATACATTTTTAATTGTTTTTCAATAAATTCTCTAAAATCCTGTCTTTTAAGTAGCATGGGGTTTAATCTCCATCTATACATTCTTGGAGGGATGTCCTCTAGCTTTACTGTCAGTATTAAGGGTGAATGGTCCGATAGCATTCTCGCTTTATATTCTGTTTTTCTTACTCTATCCTGCATACTAGCTGATAACAAAAATAGGTCTATTCTTGAGTATGTTTTATGTCTAGTCGAGTAGTATGAGTATTCCTTTTCTTTTGGGTTTTGTTTCCTCCATATGTCCACAAGTTTCATTTCTTCCATTGATTTAATTATAAATTTGGTTACTTTGTTCTTCCTGTTAATTTTTTTCCCCGTTTTATCCATATTTGGATCCAAATTCAGATTGAAATCCCCTCCTATTAGTATGTTCCCTTGCGTATTAGCTACCTTCAAAAAGATATCTTGCATAAACTTTTGATCTTCTTCGTTAGGTGAATATATATTAAGTAGATTCCAAAGCTCCGAATATATCTGACATTTTATCATAACATATCTCCCTGCTGGATCTATTATTTCCTCTTCTATTTTAAATGGCACATTTTTGCTAATTAATATAGCCACTCCTCTTGCTTTTGAATTATACGATGCTGCTGTTACATGTCCTACCCAATCTCTCTTTAATTTCTTGTGCTCCAATTCAGTTAAGTGTGTTTCTTGGACAAATGCTATATCTATTTTTTCCTTTTTCAGTAAATTTAGTAGTTTCTTCCTTTTAATTTGGTTATGTATTCCATTAATATTTAAAGTCATATAGTTCAGCGTAGCCATTTTATATTTTGTTTATCTTCTCTTTCCGTTTTTCCATCATTACCTTTCCTCCTTTTCCATTTCTGTTTTCTTATTTTTTTTTTTGTTTTGTTTTCTTATTTTCAACTCTTTACAAGACAACATTCCTACAACATCCGACATTTTCCTTATTCTCCTATTTCTATCTTCTTTATCCCCAATCTCCCCTTCCCCTCCTGAGTTGTCCTTTATCCCTTGTCGGACAACCACATCTCCCCTCTCCATTTGGATTTGCGAATCCACTCGCAAGCGTCAACTGATTTTGCAGTGACCGCTATTTTCCCCCATCCAGCCCCCCCCAGAAAAGATTTCACTTTTCATATGTCACAAAGGTCACTCTTTTAATTCCCTCCTTATTCTCTCTATTCCATTACCTTCCCTTATTAATTCTTGTCTATACTATCTATATTTTCCTCTAATTACAGATACTTTCACGTATGCACATTGTCTCTATTCACTCTTATACCTCTTTACCCGCATACATATCAATCGTGGTCATTTTTACCCTCATTACCCGTCTTCATCCCTCAGTCTATTTTTGTCTTTACCCACATACATATCAATCGTGATCATTTTTACTCTCATTACCCGTCTTCATCCCTCAGTCTATTTTTGTAATTGTTCTGCAAATTTTCGTGCTTCTTCTGGATCCGAGAATAGTCTGTTTTGTTGTCCTGGAATAAATATTTTCAATACCGCAGGATGCTTCAGTATAAATTTATACCCTTTCTTCCATAAAATCGGCTTTGCTGTATTGAACTCTTTTCTCTTCTTTAGGAGTTCAAAACTTATATCTGGATAAATGAAGATTTTTTGCCCTTTATACTCCAGTGGTTTGTTGCCCTCTCTTACTTTTTCCATTGTCTTCTCCAGTACCTTTTCTCTTGTAGTATATCTTAGGAATTTTACTACAATAGATCTTGGTTTTTGTTGTGGTTGTGGTTTAGAGGCCAATGCTCTATGTGCCCTTTCTATTTCCATTTCTTGCTGTAGTTCTGGACATCCTAGGGTCTTAGGGATCCACTCTTTTATAAACTCCCTCATATTCTTGCCTTCTTCATCTTCCTTAAGGCCCACTATCTTTATGTTATTTCTTCTGTTATAATTTTCCATTGTATCTATTTTTTGAGCTAGTAGTTCTTGTGTCTCTTTAGTTTTTTTATTAGATTCCTCTAATTTCTTTTTTAAGTCTTCTACCTCCATTTCTGCTGCTACTGCCCGCTCTTCCATCTTGTCCATTTTCTTTCCCATTTCTGTTAAGGTCATCTCTATTTTATTTATTTTCTCTTCTGTGTTGTTTATTCTTTTTCTTAAATCCTTAAATTCCTGTTTGCCATTCTTTAAATGACTCCATGTATCCTTTAACAAGAGAAAGTATATCCTTTACCTTGCCTTTCTTTTCTTCATCTATTTCACTGTACTCTTCCTCTTCCTCTTCCTCTGGGTTGACCATCTGTTGTTTCTTTGTTGCCCTTTCCTTCTCTTCTTTCTTGTTTCTATTGTCTTCTGTGGTCTCTTCTTGCTGCAGGTGTTCTGCAGCTGTCGTTGCCGGCTGTGGAGATCGACTCCCCAGCTGGTCCCCCCTCCCGTCGGTGTGTTTTTTTTCATTCGCATCGCGCATGCGCGATACTTCGCGCATGCGCGGTTGTGCACTTTTACTCGGCTCTGCGAGCCATTTTTGTAGTTCTTTTTCTACCGACCTGAGGTAGTGGGCTCCTCTCTCCACAGCGGGCCTCTTCGGACAGGTAAGGCCTTCACCTTTTTCCTCATTTGTCTTCTCTTCCTCTCTTCTTACCGTTGATTTTGATTTTTCTTCTTTTGACTCCATCTTCTTTCCACCTTTATACTCACTTTTCTTTAACTTTTATTTCTGTGCCTTTGTATTTTCTCTTGTTTTTCCCGACTTTTCTGGAGAGGGCTGGAGTTCTCCATCCGGCCACTACTCCATCACGTGACTCCCACCAGGAGCCTTGTTGATGTCCCAATCGAAGGTTGAGCCAAACTGTGTCTGGCGTCAAACACCCGACGTCTCCATGCAACAGGTGCAATGGGCCTCGGTTGGCCGGTGGATATATCACAAGGTAGGGAGGCATATGCTGGACCAAAATGTATGTCATTCAATTTCAGTCCCGATATGGCAGTGCAATACGTGACCATCTCCTCATCTTCCTGCTGAGCTGTGGCCAAAGCCGTGTGGTCTATTCTGGGATAGGTGAATGGATGGGATACCAGGTCGGCGACTAGATTACTCTTCCCCGCGATGTACTTTATCGTAGTCGTAAACTCTGAAATGTAGGAGCGTTGCCATTGTTGTGCTGACCATGGATCTCAGTGAAGCCGAAAGTCAACGGCTTGTGATCTGTGGAGACCGTGCACTCTCTGTCCTCGAGGAAATAGCGAAAATGCTGTATGGCCAAGTGGAGGGCGAGGAGCTCCCTGTCAAAGGCACTGTCCTTCTGCTCCGGTGGTCTCAAACGACAACTCAAGAAAGCCAGGGGTTTCCAGGTGCCATTGATGAGCTGCTCCAGGACCCCGCCTACCGCAGTGCCTGATGCATCTACCGTCAGAGCCGTTGGCACGTCAACCTGCGGGTGCACGAGCTTGGTGGCTCTCGCTAGCGCTCCCACGGCAGTCTCAAATGCTGCCGCAGCCTCATCACCCCATTTCAGTTCCTTGGGAATGTCCGAACAAGAGTTTGAAAAGCGGCTTCATAACTTTGGCTGCAGCTGGCACGAAACGATGGTACAAGTTGATCAAGCCAACAATCTCCTTCAGGCTCTTGATGGTAGAGGCCTTTGGAAGTTTGCAGATGGTCCACTTGGAAGGTAGTGGAACCGGCCTGTGCTGATCGATACGGTGGCCGAGGAGATCGAGTGATGCGGGGCCAAGCTGGCATTTTGCCAGGTTGATCGCTAACCCGCGGTCGTCTAGCCGCTGACAAGTGATGACGGAGATGGGCTCAGTGCCTGCTGCCATAAGTGGCTGGCGTCAAGGATGACGTCCAAATAAACGGATCCCCAGGTAACTGTGTCGATTAGGCGTTGAAATGTCTGGGCCGCACTTTTTAAACCAAAGGGCATACGGAGGAATTTAACTAGCCCAAAAAGGGGTAATTAAGGCAGTCTTAGGAATGTCGTCCTGGTGAACTGGGATCTGATGGTACCAGGTCGATTTTGGAAAAAATCCTAATGCTGTGAAGGACTGCAGAGAAATCCTGTGTATGGGGAACTGGGTAGCAATCTGATGTAGTGATGCCGTTCAGGTGCCAGTAGTCCCTGCAAGGTCTCCACCCTCCAGAATCCTTAGATACTATATGCAGCGGTGATGCCCAAGGGCTGTTGGGGCAGCAAGCAATCCCCATTTCCTCCATGTGTTGGAATTTGTCTTTAGCCAACTGCATGCTTAAGCAGTGGACGTCCATGAGTCGGAATGTGGTGCTGTACTCCATGTTTTGGTTGGGCCATTGTGAACTGTGGAGCAATAACGCTGGGGAATTCTGCTAGGATTCTGGTGTATTTATTGACTGAGAGCGTCAACAAGTCGAGGTGAGGTGTGGGCAATGCAGGGCGAGGGACTACGAATTAACTAGGTGGTGACCTTTGAGATCTACTAGGAGTGTGCTCGCAAAAAATCAGCTCCCAGGAGTGGCTGGGATACACCAGCAACGGTGAATGACCAGCTGAGCCGCGATGAGCTGAAATTGAGTGGAATTGTCCGTGAGCTGTACATTCGGATGCTGCTGTCGTTGGCAACCGTGAGGGAGGGCTCTTCTTTCCTGAATGTGTATCTGGGCCAGAGAGGGGGAGCGCACTAACCTCAGCCCCAGTGTCGACCAACCGACAGCCTGAGTGTAGATCCCAGAGGAAAGGGAGGTTATCCTTGTGGCTGCCTGTTGCGGTCACTACCGATAGCTGGCCTTGGCATTACACAGATGCGTGCGGGGGGACAGCAGAGGTGGGCTGCAGCTCCCCATCTCTGATGGTAATAGCACCACTGCTGTCTGTGCTGCGTCCAGCTGAGACCGACGACGCACCGCTATCCGGAGTGGACAGGGTTCGTGCCCTTTGCTGAGGCACCCAGCCAAAAAGTCTACCATGCTGCTTAGCATGTCACAACTCATCAGCATGGATTGGTAGACAACGGGGGTTGGTAAAGTTATCGTCTGCAAGCAGCAAACGGATGTCTTCTGGCATTTACTCGAGAAAAATCTGCTCAAGAACCAGACAGGCCCTGTGTCCGTCCAAGAGCGCCAGCATCTCATTCATTAGTTTGGAAGGAGTGCGGTTGCCCAGGCCGTCCATATGGAGAAGTCGTGCTGCCCTGTTGCGTCAGGAAAGGCCAGATGTTCATATGAGCAGGACTTTGATGGCTTCATACCTGTCGATAGCTAGAGGCTGGCATAAGAAATCGACAACACGCCCCGTGGTGTCTTGGTCCAGCAATTCAACGACATAGTAGTACTTTGTTGTGTCAGCAGTAATCTGGCATAGATGGAACTAAGCATCGGGCTGCTCAAACCAGACCTGTGGCTGCAAGGTTCAAAATACTGGATTTTTGGGCGGGTCATCACTGTAGCGAGCGGTGAAGCAACGAAGAACACAAGAGTCACTATGAGCTGACTGGTTTAATGGTGTTCTTACAGTCGTTCAAATATCTGAGATTCACATGCTCCCTGTGCCAGAAATGATGCAGCTTCCAGAAACCTTAGTGTCATTTGTCCCCGGGAAACTCTCGTGGACTCCTGGGCCCGCGACTCCAAAGCTCCAATGAGGTAAATAGTGGCGCGATCCGCCACAACCTGGAATTTCCACCTAAAATGGTGGTTTTGAGCATTACGCTTTGTATAAGACTACCCCACCCCCAAATCTGGCACTTACCGCTGACCTCTGGATGCTGTTAAAAGCACATCACAATATGTTAATAACAAATGATCATTTGAAGGTTTACATTTTATTTGTATATTTTAAAATAAACCAGTGTTGGCTCCTGTAACCTGACAGCAGTCAGACCGGGCGGATGGACCCCATGGAGGAACACTGAGACTTTGCATATAACTAATGGGGCACGCGCGAGATTGCATTGGAGCCGGCAGGAAGATGGCGGCAGTGTTGCGACCATTGTCAAGGGAAGAATTTTAGACTCTTTGTAAAGGATGCCACCGATTTTGTTTCGGATCGTCCTCTACAACGGCAAAAATATGGTTGAATCCCACACTGTCTGTAAGGAGCTTGTACATTCTCCCCGTGACTGCTTGGGTTTCCTCCGGGGGCTCCGGTTTCCTCCCACCCTTCAAAATAAAACTTAGGGTGATTGCAGGCAATTTGGATGTAATTGGGCTGCAGGGGCTCCTGGGACAAAATGGCCTGTTACTGCGCTGAGTGTCTAATTTTTAAAAATTTAGCCTGGGACCATACTCACTTGAGTTAGAAGGATAAGGATGGTTTCTATAGAAACAAACAATATGAAAGGAATAGATAATCAGAAACTCAGTAAAGGACTTACTTTCCACATTATTTATTATTGAGTATTGAGAGACAATCTTACAGTTGGGTGTGTACTCTGACAATAAGTCTGAATTTTGAATCCTTGGAGGTTGTTTCCACAGGCAGGTGAGACTAGAACCAGGGGACTGGGGAATGTCTCTCAGGAAGTAGTGAATCAGTGGAATTCCCTGCCCTTCCACGTATTTAACAGGCAGATGGATAGACTTTTGATAAACTGGGGAATTAACTGTTCTGGGGAGCAGGGGGGCAGTAAGAGGAGCTGAGTCCAGATCAGCCTGACTTTCTTGAATGACAGAGCAGGCTTGATGGGCCAGATTTCTAATGTTCTGCTGCCTGCGGATGGTAGAGAGGGAGTGTCGTTGGGAGAATTCTGGTCATGGTGACCATGGGCAGTGCTGACACTAACCATCCGAGAGTCTCGTATTTACAAAACAATAATGATTTGTAAGTTGTATCATTTGTATAGAATGTGTGTGCTATTTCTGGTTGTGTGTTGCACTGAGGCCCGGAGAACGCTGTTTTGTTGGGTTGGACATGTGTGATCAGATGAACAACATTTCTTGAAGGGGATGGGGAAGGACAGGGACGGACCAAAGGTCTCAAGACGTAGGAAGGGTAATCATCTCCTTGAGGCAGGAACTGGTAGAGGGAGACTGCGAACATCTACTTGCAGGTAAGTTGGCATCTGCATGTGCAAACATTCGAGGAGAGGTCGTGAGAGGCCAGGACCATCCACAGGTTTCTGTAAGGTGGGAATGAACTGGTGAGAATGTTATCAGCTGGAGCTGATAAGAACATCCTAATTTGATAAGACTATTAACTGTTGGGTAAGGGACATGACCCTGATTAATGAATCCCAAGAGAACGCTAAGATTATAGGTACATATGGACCAGTCCATTAAAATTTTTTTTAGATTATTAGTTTTTTCCCCCTAAAAAGTATATACCATGTAGAATATGAATTATGGATATGATTTACAATTTATGTATGTTAGTGATGTACAGAATATCTTATTTAGTTTATGTAATTGTCCGTTCGATCTTATTGAATTGTACCCTTTTTGTTTGTGTAAGATCTTTATTAAAATCAATTAAAATATTTTTAAAAGAAAGAATACATGACTCTCTGGACAGCGAGACTAGCTGCTCGTGTCAGTGCTTCTTGCTGTAACGAAGTTCTCAAAGTGATTTTAAAAAACTGTTGCGCAGCTGTGTTCGAGTTGGTTTTCAAACAACCAAAGGCCCACTTTAACAGGGCGGACCAAATGCGGGGAACATCGGATCCTCAGAAGCTCAGAGAGAGACAAAGTGGGAAGAATATGATGTGGGCACAGGGAGCTGGAGTCAGGGTGGCCAGCCAAGAGTAGAAGAGATGGGATTAATACAGGTCAGCATGGACGGTTTGGGCTGAATGGCCTATTTCCCACGCTGGATGAAACAGTGATTCTGCAAGGCTATGGAGTTAATATTGAGCATTAGAGAGTTACCGTTTTACCGCAGGATAGGAAGCTGCTTGTAAATATTCAAAATCGGTGGCATCCTATACAAAGAGTCTAAAATTTGTCAAATCGAAACGTTTCTCTCTCTGGACGCTTGCTGACCTACAGCAATTCTGTGTTTGTGGAAGATTCTAGCATCTACAGTCTGTTCATTCAGCCCAGAGAGTCGGTTCCAGGTCTCATCGATTCCCCGACATCACACTTCCCACACCTGTCCTCTTTGGGATTAATCTCCAGCACGGGGAAACTTACAGGAAGGACTGAACCAGCGTGGAGACTCTCGTAGAGGCAGGGGCAGAGGTTAGGCTGCTGGAACTACGAGGCAGCAACACTAACCCACAAGCTGTGAGGTGGTGGTGGGGGTGGGGAGGGGGTGCGGCTGGGAAGGAGTGATCAGTGATGTGGGAGGGTTTAATTTAAAATAATTTTTTTTGACATAGCACAGCAACTAGTCCTTTCGGCCAGGAGCCCGTGCCGCCCAATTACATTCAATTATCCAACAAACCCCGTACATTTTGAAGGGTGGGAGGAAACCAGAGCACCCAGAGGAAACCCACACAGACACGGGGAGAATGTACAAACCCTAAGGTTGGAACGCGGGTCGATGGTGCTGTAACAGTGTTGCGCTAACCGCTGCGCTGGCCTTGTCACCCATGTTTGTGATTATATGTCTTGGGTCATGGACAGGACAGCAACAACAATCAGCACAGATCTCTACCAAAACACATCCTGGATCCCAGAAATCCCAAAACACATCCTGGATCCAGAGATCCCAAAACACATCCTGGATCCAGAGAATCCAAAACATATCCTGGATCCCAGAGAATCCAAAACACATCCTGGATCCAGAGAATCCAAAACATATCCTGGATCCAGAGATTCCAAAACACATCCTGGATCCAGAGATCACAAAACACATCCTGGATCCCAGAAATCCCAAAACACATCCTGGATCCAGAGATCCCAAAATACATCCTGGATCCAGAGAATCCAAAACACATCCTGTATCCAGAGATCCGTTCACATATTCTGCATCCCAGGGATCCTGAAACACCATCTGCCCTGACTGCTCCTGCCCATTTTCTATCAGTCCTTCTCTGGGCCCTGCTCATCTCTGTATTCATAGTTTACCCAGAGTCCCATTCTTCTCCTGGTCCCACCTGCCCCTACCTTTCCCCCGATGGCTCCCACCAGTAGCTTCACCTTCTATATACAGCAGCACAGGTGGCCGTTGTCCCCTCTGACCCCCCTCCACCAGCAGTCCCCAACTTCACCTTCCATCTTCCCACACTGTTCCACCCAACGCCTTTTCGGCCTGTCATCCAACTCCCCCCTCATACTTCCCATCTATCCATCATCCTTCCCCCACCCTCCTGACACTCGTCTAACCACTCCCAGCCTCTCCTTGTTGTACAACACCCTCTCCACAATCACTTTAGATGAAGGGTCTCAACTGGAAATGCTGGCAATTCCTTTGTCCTGCCCCACCACACTTTGCTTGACCCGCTGGCAGATTGTTTTGTGCTCCAGATTCCAACATCTGTAGCCTCTCGTGTGCCCATAAGGAACTATTTAACGTGTCGCAATTCTAGGGACAGTGCAGCCTGACCTAGATTTCCTGACATCGATGTTTGGCCTCCTCTCTGAAGTAGTTTCTGCTTGTGTTAACAAAATTAATGCATGAAAATCTGTCCCAACATTGGGGACTTGACCTAATTTGTTTCAAATACTACTGAAGGAGAACAGGAAATATATTAGACAGATTCCACAGAATATTCTAGCACATTACAGGTCCTTCAGCCAACGATGTTGTACCGACCTATATTTTTAAACCTACTTAACGATCTAAACCTTCTTTTCCTCACACCCATAACCTATTTTTCTTGCGTACATGTGCCTATCTAAGAGTCTTTTAAATGTCCCTGTTGTACCAGTCTCCACCTCCACCTCTGGCAATGCATTCCAGGTGCCCATTACTCTTTGTAAAAAGCTGACGTCTGTCGCAAACTTTCTTCCCCTCATCTTGTGCAGATGACCTCTGGCGTTTACCACCATTGACCCGAGAAAAAGGTGCTGGCTGTCCACCCTGTCTCTGCCTCTCATAATCTTCTGGAACTTGCCTCTCATCCTTCTTCGCTCCAAAGAAAAAAGCCCGAGCTCTGTTAACCTTGCCTTGTAAGATACATTTTCCAATCCAGTCAGCATCCTCGTAGATCTCCCCTGGACCCTCTCTCTATAGTTTCCTCCTTGATTTTATAGAGCTGCAACATTACTTGAACTCAATCCCCCAACTAATGGAAGGCCATGCCTTCTTAACTACCCTATCAACATGCATGGCCACCTTGAGGCATATGGATTTGGACCCCAATGTCCCTCTGTTCTTCCACACTGTTCAGTGTCCGACCATTAACCAGGTACTCTCCCTTCAAGTTCAACCTTCCAAAATTCATCGCTTCACCTGAATTGAACTCCATCTGTCACTTTTTTACCTAACTCTGCATTCTGTCTATATCCTGTGGTAACCTACGCTAGCCTTCTGCACTATCCAGAACATCTTCACCTATCCCTTCCACTTCTTCATCCAGGTCATTTATATTAAAGAAAATCACAAAGAGCTTGCGGAACTCCACTAATCACTGACCTCCAGTCAGAAAATGTCCCATCTCCTACTACACCCTGCTTTCTACAGGCAAGCCATTTTTGAATCCACAGCCACGGTCCCATGGACCCCATGCCTCTTGACCTCCTGGTCTACCTTGTTAAATGCCTTCCTGAGATCCATGGACACCACATCTACTGCTCTACCTTCATCAATTTCTTCTGTTACATCCTCAAAAAACTCAATTAGACTTGTCTGACCTGCCTCTCAAAAAGCCATGCTGAGCATGGGTCACTAAATGCTCGTAAATCCTGTCCCAAGGATCCTCTCCAATAGTTTGCCCACCTCAGCCGAGAGAACCAGGAATGATTGCGCTGCTTTATAGACTGGGAGTTAATTTGCTGAATCTTTTCCTCCACCCATTAATAGCTATGCAAACACTTAACACAGACACAGAACAGCTTGCATTTATAAAGCTCCTTCTATTTCCTCCACACGGTCCCTCACAAAGCATTCTGCAACCAATTTAATTAGCTCGGTGAACACGTCTACAGTATAATAGTTTTCTAATATGACAGACACTAGTTTTGGAAAAAGAAAGCAGTCACAACATCATTGGAGATAATCGAGAATGGCGGGGCGGTGCTTCTGCATCACAGCTGCCTGTTTGCTGTGGGGCCGAGGAGGATGTGTTGAAGGCTGAGGCAGGCCCAACCATTGGTCTGGAGGACAATCGGGGGTTCTGGGGAACAGACAGGGGTCTGGTTCTGAGGCCAGTCAGATCTGAATGGCCAATTCCTCCCACTTCTCCTGACACCCCTACCCCAGGAACACCCCCTTTGCCCCTTACCCCACCCTCTTGATACACCCCCTCTTGCCCTTTACCCCCACCATCCAGATAGATCCCATCCTACCCCTCCCTCACCCTCCAGATACACCCACTTTGCCCCTTCCTCTACCCCTACATACACCCCCTCCTGCCTCTTACCCCAACCCCTAAATATACCCCCTCCTGCCCCTTTCACCCCCAGATAAACCCCCCTCTTACCCTTACTCACCCAGATACTACCCCCTCCTGCCTCTTACTCTCAGATACACCCCCCTCCTGCCACTTACTCCCACCCCAAGATAAACCCCCCCCCTGTCCCTTACTCTCTCAGATACACCCCCCTGCCCCTTACTTCCACCCCCAGATAAACCCCCCTCCTGCCCCTTACTCTCCCAGATACACCCCTTCCTGCCCCTTACTCTCCCAGATACACACCTCCTGCCCCTTACCCTGACCACCCTCCAGAGATAACTGCCTGTTCTCCACAACTTTAATAGGGCAGAAAAAACAGGAGCTTTTATTGAGCCGTCCTGTCCGGCTGCATCACAGTTGCTGCAGCGAAATGGATCAAAGGTCAATCCACAAGGTCGTAAGAGTGACAGAGAGGATCACTGGGGTCTCCTCTCCCCGACATCGACGTGACCTGCCGGGATTGTTGTCTGAAAGTCATTGAGGACCCCCTTCCACCCCGCACACAGCATCTTCCACCTGCTCCCGTCGGGGAAGAGATACGGGAGGATCAGGGACAGCACCACCAGGCCGAGGAACAGCTTGTCCCACGGGCAGTGAGAACGCTGAACCGCTTATACAATATCTCCGGACTGCTATTATTGATTTTTATTTTTATGTATATCCTGCATGTGCTATGTCTATCTATGTATCTTCCAGTTTTTACGCCTGACCACTGCTGTTTCGTCCAGTTCCACTTATACAATTGGATGATAATAAATTTGAACTCGAGTTGCTCCACAGTGTCTCCCCCTCGTTCACATTCACAGCGTCACAGTACACATAGTGGCTTTTCGGCCCATCATCTGAATGTTATCCACTGTGCCTGCAGTGCTTCAGATACATCTTGAGTTGCTGCGTAAATGCCCCAACGGCCTCGGTCTCCATCACCGCTCTCAGCCTCATGTTAGCCTCCAACTCCTCCGCTTGGAAAAACCTCCCCCTCAGGACCTCTCCAAGCTCTTGAACATTTGTCTTCTTGACTTGGACACACCCACTGTGGGAAAAATATTTTTACTGCCTCTCCTGCCCATCCCCGTATACCTTTAATCTTTCTATTCAGGCCATCCCTCAGTGATGCCAACATCCTGCTACCTCTGGTCCACACCAGCACTATGTGGCGAGCAGAGGCTCCCGCGCGGCCTGTCATCAGTTCATCTCAGCTCTGCATTCCACGCCCTGGCCATTGACATCAAGCATCCTAAATACCATCTTCGCCCAAATCCACTTGGAATGGCCCTTTCAGGAATTTACGGACTGGTGCTGTGAGGACCGCCTGTTCATAAAGAATTTGGCCCCAACATTTACTGCGATTGTCCCAGCTGCAGCCTGACACATCCTTCCTCACCATCCACATCACCGGTTTTAATGAAACAAGAAAGTCTACGGATACCAGGGCCCAGTGCAGCATACTGAGTGCTGGAGAAACTCAGCAGGCACACACAGAATCCATAGGGAGTAAAAGGCCCTCGCTGTTTCGGGCCTGAGCCCTTTGTCAGGAATGCGGAACGACAAGCCCATCTTTTTGTTCAGGCGTCTGCCTATTTGTCCACATTCCTGAGGAAGGGGGTCAGGCCCGGAAGGTTTCTTGGGATGCTGCGTGATCAGCTTTAGGACTAGATAGATTTGCTCGTTCGTTCCCCAACAAACAACCTAGAAGGTTCCAGCCGGTAATCAAGAGTACAAGAGGAAAACATGAAACTCTGCAGACACTATGATGGAAGTTAAAACACAATCCTGGAGAAACTCAGCCACTCAAACAGCATATTTTACAGAGCTAAGACAAAGAGTGTGGAATGAGCTGCCAGCTGAAGCGGTGACTGTGGGCTCAATTTAATGACTTAATACGATTTTGGACAATTACATGGATGGGAGGGGTATGGACTGGGTGCAGGTTAGTGGGACGAGGCAGAATAATAGCTCGGCACAGACTGGAAAGGCCTGTTTCTGTTCTGCAATGTTCTATGGTTCTACACATAACCAACATTTTGGGTTTGAGCCCTTCATCGAGGTACAAGAGTATAAGAATCTTTTTAACAAAATGGTAATTGGAAATACAGAGCCGATCAACCTCTCTGGGCCTGAAAAGAATATTAAAACAGCAGAGCTGGTGAGTTGGAGAGTTTTTAAAATGTCTTTTTTTTAAATTTTTTTATTTTTCACACCATAAATCACATTAATCATGATACACACTTTTTCCTTTTCACACATAAGAGTTTTTAAAATGTCTTGATGAAACATTGATTATGTATCTTTACCTAAAGGCCACTGTTTGACCTGCTGAGTTTCTCCAGAACTGTGTTTCTACTTTAATTTTATTTAACCCTTTCACTTTTACACAAACTTTTCTTTCCTCCGTCTCTCATTCCATACCCGAGGTTTCTGAATGAGTTGCTCAATTGGCAGGAGCCAAGGGCCATTTGGCCCATCAGGTCTGCTCTGCCTTTCCATCAGGAACTGATCCATTCTCCCACTTAGCCCCATTCCCCAGCCTTCTCCCCATAACCCTTGATACCCAGACTATTCACAGTCCATGACCGTCTTCGCTGTTGACCTCTTCTCTTGATCACCAGCATAATGTAGACCTTCTCCCAGA
Source organism: Narcine bancroftii (assembly GCF_036971445.1). Classification (NCBI taxonomy): domain Eukaryota; kingdom Metazoa; phylum Chordata; class Chondrichthyes; order Torpediniformes; family Narcinidae; genus Narcine; species Narcine bancroftii. The sequence continues at coordinate 24,541,790 of NC_091479.1, read as the reverse complement.
GCTGATGTTGATCCAAGGGTTGAGGTGTGGAGAGAGGTACTGGGTCCCGGGAGATCCAGCCCATCACTACGTCCGTTGTCTGTGCAATTGTGAAAAGAGTCTATTCACACTATGCAGTGAGGAGTTCCAGAGTGTCTGGGCTCAGAGATCACAGCTACATCACAGGACAGCACAAAATCAACTTGCTTTTATATGCATGTGGCCATGGTGTTCAGGAAAACAAGCTGTAGTATTCAAATCAAAGTGTCCGACCGGATATGCACCCACCTGTGTAGTGTTCATTGCCTTGAGCAGCACACGTAAGGAGCTGTGCCATCGAGGAGCCAACAGCCTTGGACGTACTTCCCAAGTCCTGCGCACATTTCTCCAGCTGAAAGGTTAGCAACAGAAGGGATCCATGATAATACATCGCCATGATTCACTGTCAACAGCATATCGCCACGGTTCACTGGTTAACAATACACTGCCACGGTTCACTGGTTAACAATACACCGCCACGGTTCACTGGTTAACAATACACCACCACGGTTCACTGGTTAACAATACACAGCCACGGTTCACTGGTTAACAATACACAGCCACGGTTCACTGGTTAACAATACACTACCACGGTTCACTGGTTAACAATACACAGCCACGGTTCACTGGTTAACAATACACAGCCACGGTTCACTGGTTAACAATACACTGCCATGGTTCACTGGTTAACAATACACCACCACGGTTCACTGGTTAACAATACACCACCATGGTTCACTGGTTAACAATACACAGCCACGGTTCACTGGTTAACAATACACAGCCACGGTTCACTGGTTAAAAATACACTGCCATGGTTCACTGGTTAACAATACACCACCACGGTTCACTGGTTAACAATACACCACCATGGTTCACTGGTTAACAATACACCACCACGGTTCACTGGTTAACAATACACAGCCACGGTTCACTGGTTAACAATACACCACCACGGTTCACTGGGTAACAATACACCGCCACGGTTCACTGGTTAACAATACACCGCCACGGTTCACTGGTTAACAATACACCGCCACGGTTCACTGGTTAACAATACACCACCATGGTTCACTGGTTAACAATACACCACCACGGTTCACTGGTTAACAATACACCACCATGGTTCACTGGTTAACAATACACAGCCACGGTTCACTGGTTAACAATACACAGCCACGGTTCACTGGTTAAAAATACACTGCCATGGTTCACTGGTTAACAATACACCACCACGGTTCACTGGTTAACAATACACCACCATGGTTCACTGGTTAACAATACACCACCACGGTTCACTGGTTAACAATACACAGCCACGGTTCACTGGTTAACAATACACCGCCACGGTTCACTGGGTAACAATACACCGCCACGGTTCACTGGGTAACAATACACCGCCACGGTTCACTGGTTAACAATACACCGCCACGGTTCACTGGTTAACAATACACCGCCACGGTTCACTGGTTAACAATACACCGCCACGGTTCACTGGTTAACAATACACCGCCACGGTTCACTGGTTAACAATACACCGCCACGGTTCACTGGTTAACAATACACCGCCATGGTTCATTGGTTAACAATACACCACCACGGTTCACTGGTTAACAATACACCACCATGGTTCACTGGTTAACAATACACCGCCATGGTTCACTGGTTAACAATACACCACCACGGTTCACTGGGTAACAATACACCGCCACGGTTCACTGGTTAACAATACACCGCCACGGTTCACTGGTTAACAATACACCGCCATGGTGGTTTACTGTCAACAGCACATTTCACGGATCACTGGTTAATACATTGCCATGGTTCACTGTCAACACCACATTGCCATGGTTCATTGGTTAACCACACACTACCATAGTTCACTGGTTAACAATACACCGCCACGGTTCACAGATTAACAGCACATCGCCAAGGTTCACTGGTTAACAACACAGCGCCAAGGTACATTGTTTAACAACATACCGCCACCGTTCACTGGTTAACAGCACTGCCACGATTCAATGATTTACAAAGCACCACCACGGTTCACTGGTTAATAACAGTGTCACGGTTCACTGGTTAACAGTACATCTCCGCAGTTCACTGGTTAACCGCACACTGACATGGTTCACTGGTTAACAGCACATTGCCACGGTTCACTGGTTAACAACACACCACCACAGATTACTGGTTAACAATACACCACCATGGTTCACTGGTTAACAACACACCTCCAAGGTATACTGATTAATAACACAGCGACAGAGTTCACTGGTTAACAGAATATCGCCACGGTTCACTGGTTAACAGCACACTGCCACGGTTCACTGATTAACAACACACTGCCATCTTTCACTGGTTCACAACAGACTGCCAAGGCTCACCTGTTAACAACACACCACCACCTTTCACTGGTTAACAACACACCGCCATGGTTCACTGGTTAACACTACACCACTTCGTTTCACTGGTTAATAACACATCTCCATGGTTCACTGATTAAAACGCACCACCACAGATTACTGGTTAATAACACAGTGCCACAGTTCACTGGTTAACGGCACACCTCTGTGGCTCACTGGTTAACAACAGACCGTCACACTTTAGTGGTTAACAGCACATTGCCATGGCTCACTGATTAACAACAGACTGCCACCTTTCACCGGTTCACAACAGACCGCCACGGCTCACTGGTTAACAATACACCGCCACTAGTTAACAACACACTGTCATGGTTCACTGGTTAACAACACACCACCACCATTCACTGGTTAACAACACACCACCATGGTTCACTGGTTAACATCACACCACTTCGTTTCATTGGTTAATAACACACCTCCATGGTTCACTGGTTAACAGAACATCTCCATGGTTCACTGGTTAACAGAACATCTCCATGGTTCACTGGTTAATAGCACACCACCATGGTTTACTGGTTAATAGAACATCTCCATGGTTCACTGGTTAACAGCACACCGCCACAGTTTACTGGTTAACAACACACTGCCACGATTCACTGGTTAACAGCACACTGCCATGGTTCACTGGTTAACAACACACTGCCATGGTTCACTGGTTAATAACACACCACCACAGTTTACTGGTTAACAATGCATCACCATTATCACACAGAGTTGTGGCTACCTGGAATGCATTGCTGGGGGAGGTGGTGTAAATTGGTACAGTAGGGGCATTGAAAACCTCTTTACAGGCATAAGGATATAAGAAAAATCAAGAATTATTGGTGTGAGGTCGGGAAGGATAAGAATGTTGTAGAGTAGTTTGGAACTACATCTCAGGCCGAAGGGCCTGTACTGTATTAACTTGAGCAGAGGTAATAGTGATTTCCCCGTGGGGTCCAAACGCACAGTTTTACTGCCATATACTTTATTCAGGTTTTGAACAGCTTGTTAAAGGATTTAAGTTCCTGCGACTACGGGGTCTGGGCCCAAGATGCTGGCACTAGTAATCGGCAATAGCCTCAAAGAATTGCAGACACAGGCGAAGCAAATAGCTGGTGCAGGGCACCATAAAATGGGGAGATCACCCCTCTCCCCCCATTTGAGAAGGAGAAGCAGAGGAAACGACCCTTGGGACATTGACTACGGAGGTGGACCAGCGCGGGTCTCTGAGGTTGAAGTACACACAGGCTGCAGACGACTGTGGTCGAGGGACTTGGATCAGGCCGTAGTCTGCTCGAGCCTGGCTGAATGGGAACCAGGTATCAGAAATGGGATACAAGAGGGTGCCGGAGTGTTCCTGATCATATCGGAGGTTTGAATCTGGAGCCCGGGTTTCCACTGGTTTGGACTGGAGTCTGTGCCTCTGTGGAGACTGTGGGGGCAATTGAGGCAAATCCACGAACACTCAGTGACTCTGTGGGGGGCGGAGGGGGGGGGGGGGGGAAACGGGGACACACACTCTTTTGCTTCTCTTTCTGACTGTAAGGGGCACCGGGCAATTTGTGCTGATAGTAAATCTTTATCTGCCATACTAAAGGAATGTAATATCATATTTTCTGATTTATTACATGACAATAAAAGAAGCTTGAACTTACCGTTTCCCCTGGCAGCGGTTTCAGTTGCCCGTCCACGGCAGCCACCTTGGCATCTTGGAGCTCATTCCTTAAAGTCTGCACGGACTGCAGGGCAGAGTCGATCTCCATGGGCCCGCAAGCTTCCTGAGCCTGGAGTGAGAGGGAACGAACACCCAGTTAAGGCCACATTCGCCACTCTGCAATGCCTCACACACAACAGGTGCGCCGTTGCGCCATCACCAACCTTTTGCACGGAGGTCCGCAGTTCCGCCAGGCTGGTGGCCAGGTTCTTGGCGCATTGGCCCAGCTGCATGGCTGCGGCCTGCTCCGACACTGTGGGTACAGCGGCTTTGGCGGAGGAAACCATCTTGCTTCCAGGCTGAGGACAGACAGGCAGAGTTGAGCAGGAGAGCTGAGGCTATCGGCTGCCCCTCTCGAGTCAAACCCATCACAACCAGTAAGGGACCTCTGGAAGGTGACCACCGCCGTAACTATGGGAACAATGCTGTAACACTGAAAACATTGCTGTAACCATGGGAACACTCTCATAACTCCCAGAGTATTACTTTCAGCAATGCAGGCAGTGGCGTAACCATGGGAACATCGCCATAACCGTGGGAACACTGCAACAACTGTGGGAACAGCATTGTAACCATGGGAACATTGCCGTAACCACAAGAACACCACCGTAACTATGGGAACATCACTGTAAACATGAGAACACTGCCGTAACCACGTGAACATGGCCACAACCATGGAAGCACTGCCGTAACCAAGAAACACTGCCGTAACCATGGGAACATTGCCGTACCCATGGGAACACTGCAACTGATGCATACACAGGAAGCCCGACTGATCCATCTGTCTCTGAACTGTCCACATGCGGTATCTTCAGTGCCCATGAGAATTATAAGAAAAGCTCCTTACTTCTAAGCTCCAAGTGCTTTTGATGAAGGCCTTAAGATCCATTTGCCGCAGCCACCTGATAACCCGTGGTCATCCATGGAACACCGGAGTCCCGTTCGCCACTCACGTGAAACTTCTTTCCATTAAGACGACCATCTGCCTTTTCACCGCCACAATTACCTCCATGTGCCAAGTACCTGCCCACTCACTCTTTCACACACCACAGGTGTGCTGTTGTGCCTTTTTGCAAAGGCCGTCACCCAGGCATTCAGAGCGAGCTTCACCACCAGGGCTGCATATGTCGCCATGAATCTAAGCCAGCAGTATGAAGAGGACCCAACATGCTCTCTCTGCCTGACTCCAGCAACACTAAAACACAACTAGGTGCTACAGTGTCCAGCAGCAGTACTGGAAAATCGGCGGACGAGGGTCAAAGCTCTTCATCCTGCTAGCCGTTAGCAGCATTTGTCCAAGCTGGAATCGCCACATTAAGTTCAGATTCCAGGCCGTGAGGTGGGGCACGTGATTGGAAGACGACGGCAGACTTAGGCCAGAGGCTCTGCTTCCCAAATGAATTAATGGAAACCAACCTCAGGCCTTGTGCTGTGGTCAGCCTTACTCCACCTCGTATACATCATCGAGCTCACAGTGCCCTGGGAGGGTGCAGTGGAGGGGGCCTATGAGCACAAGAAACTGAGGGACGCTGAGTTTGCAGCTGCTGGGCAGCAACGTGGCTGGAAGGCAAGGGTCCGACCGGTTGAATTCGGCTGCAGAGTAGCCACATTGACATCAAGGCTAACCTGGGAGTTGGGAGCGCGAGGAAAGATCCACCGACTAGATCTCTCCAGAGCTGCTGAATAGGGTAGTCAGTGGTTCTGGATGAGGAGAAAGGATTCCACCTGGGTACCCAAGTGAGTGAAGGGCATCCAGTGGGGTGAGCCCAGGATTCTCTGCTGAACCCTCCAGAGGTGTCATGGGTCTATCAGCAAATCATTGAGGAAGGAGGGCGCCCACTTGATAACCCAGAAGATGCCAGCACTCACTGGGCTACTCTGCAGAGTCAGGCACCAAGACTCAGGAGTGCAATAAGGGATATTAACATCTAGTCCTACGTAACATACCTCGATATCCCACTGCAGAGTCGCATTATCACCTCCTGCCACTTGTCATTATTGTGTTCAGTTCCGGTCATTTGGTGAGCTTCAGAAAGGGTGTAGAGGAGATTCACCTGGATGTTGCCTGGCTTGGAGAATGAGTCTTGTGGAGCAAGGATGGCCGAGTGAGGGCTTTTCTCTATGGGCTGACAGTCGATGAGACTTAATAGATTTTGAAAGGCTCAGATAAGGTGGACTTCTTTTGTTGGGGTGACAGTAGGACATCAGTTTAAGGTGAGAGGAGGAAAGTTTAGGGCAGACATCAGGAGTATTTTTTTTACACAGAGAGGGTCTGGAATGTCTTGCCAGGGATGGTGGTGGATATTGCAACAACAGGGCATTTAAGAAACTCTTCGACAGGCACACGGATGGAAGACAGGCACTTAGTGTAGATATAAGGAAAATGGGGGGTTGTGGGTGTGAGAGAGGGAAAGGTTGGATTGTTGTGAAGATGGTTTGACAGGCCGGTTCAACGTCATTTTCCTCACAATGTTCACTGAGGCTCTCACGCACAGCCCCTAATCCAGCCCGTGGGTATAAATACTGGCGCAACACAGCCAGCCTGAACAACTGATGCCAGCTGTCTGTGTGGTGACCAAATTTTACTTTGTGACCTTGACCTCACCATGATGTGGGTGTGGCATGACAGAAAAATGTCCAAATTGGCAGGTGAGATAAGTTAAATCAAAGACAGTCACACAAACAAGGGGCAGGAAGGAGAGGAGATAAAGGAATGGGGGAGGTGGGGACAGAGAGGGAGAGGGGGAGGTGAGGACAGGGAGGGGGAGGTGGGGACAGGGGAAAGGGAGACAGAGAGGGGGAGGTAGGGACAGAGGGGGGGACAGAGAGGGAGAGGTGGGGACACAGAGGTTGAGGGGGCAGAAAGGGAAACGTGGGGACAGAAAAGGAGAGGGGGAGGTGGGGACAGAGAGGGGGTGGGGACAGAGAGGGGGAGGTGGGACAGAGAGGGAGAGGTGGGGACAGAGAGGAAGAGGTGGGGACACAGGGGGAGGGGGACAGAAAGGGAGAGGGGGAGGTGGGGACAAGGAGGGGGTGGGGGAGGAGAGGGAGAGGTGGGGACAGAGAGGGGAAGGTGGGGACAGAGAGGGAGAGGTGGGGACAGAGAGGGAGAGGTGGGGACAGAGAGGGAGAGGTGGGGACAGAGAGGGAGAGGTGGGGACAGAGAGGGAGAGGTGGGGACACAGGGGGAGGGGGACAGAAAGGGAGAGGGGGAGGTGGGTCAAGGAGGGGGGGTGAGGACAGGGAGGGGGAGGTGGGGACAGGGGAAAGGGAGACAGAGAGGGGGAGGTGGGGACAGAAGGAGAGTTGGGGACACAGAGGGGGAGGGGGGACAGAGAGGGAGAGGGGAGGTTGACAGAGAGGGGAAGGTGGGATAGATAGGGAGCGGGGGAGTTGGGGACAGAGAGGGAGAGGGGGAGGTGGGGACGGGGAAGGGGAGGTTACCCATCCAGACCTAACCTGCAGGAAGTTCTGACTGGCGATGATCAGGGCGAGTTGAGCACTCAGATTCTCGGGTTCAGCTTGACTCCCTCGGACCCCCTGCACCAGCTGAGGGATGTGGTCAGCCACGGCCTGTGGGCAAGGAGAGGGGACAACGTGTGAGTAACAGGTTCAAACAATCCCAACAGCTCATCCCACATCCAGCAGCCACCGGGACTGCATGTCCACGCCTGTGAGTACACCACGCCTGCCGGCCTGGAGCCCTCCCACACCTCCCCATGTCCACACTCAACCTGCCCATACATTGCCAGCATTACCAGGTCCAATCACAAACTGCCCGCTCAGAATCGTCACAGGATCACGAAATCTGTACCCCATCTGCAGCCTCTTGCAGATGAGCGAAGGGGAAAGGAAATGCTAAGAGTGAGGGAAGGGGTAAAAGAGGGATGAAGAGAAGGAAAGGAGTGATGGGGGGGGGGGAAAACGACACTCCGTGCAGTTTCCACACTCGCGATGAACATCACAGGAGGCTGTGTAAAGATGCTGAGTGAAACACGAAAGTCTGTAGACGCTGTGACTAGTAAAAGCACCGAAATGCTGGGGGAACTCAGTCGGTCTCGCAGCGTCCATATATATAACCGATGTTTTGGGCTTGAGCCCTTCTTCAAGGTAGAAACAAAGAATAAGAAAGTGACGTAATGAACAGCTACACAAAGCACTGCCAACGAATCCATTCCTGGCTTAATTTGAACTGAGGTGACATTGAAATGGCACTGCTTGCCACTGTGTTCAGGGGCAAGCACAGAGAGTCTGAGCTCTGGTCTTGCCATAGTCATCTCATCCAGAAGGCAATAACTGAGTCAGATTTGACAGCACAGAAATAGGGCATCCGGTCCATACCAACAAAGTCAAGTTTATTTTAATTCGATTGTACAAGTATAACCCAACAGCGTTCTCCGGTCCTCGGTGAAAACACACAGGTACATAACACACATACAGACAAACAATACATATTCAGGACAAGTATTCATCAATGCAAATAAATACTGTTCCATGAACATGATAGTCTCGGAGGGTTAGTGTGAGCAGTCCCTTTGGTCGTTCATCATTCTCACTGCCTGCGGGAAGAAGCTGATCCTCAGGCTGGTGGTGCTGGCTCTGATCCTCCTGAATCTCTTCCCCGACAGGAACAACTGAAGGATGTTGTGTGCGGGGTGATCTTGTGCGCCCTCTTCAGACAACGATTCCCATAGGTCACATTGATAGGTGGGGAGGAAGGGAGACTCCAGTGATCCTCTCTGCCACTCTTATGGTTTTGTGGATTGATCTCCGATCCATTTCTCTGAAGCAACTGTAGCCAACTGTGATCTAGCCAGCCAGGACACTCTCGATGGTGGCTGGTAGCCTTACCCGCTTCAGTCTTTTCAGGAAGTGTAGCAACTGATGCACCTTCCTGACAAATGAGATGTTGAGTGTCCATGATAGGTCACTAGTTAAAGTGAATTCCAAGGAACTTGGTGCTCTCCACTACAGTTATTGATGTGTAGTGGAGGGTGGTCATTCCTGGCCATGCTGAAGTCCAAAATCTTGTCCACGATTGTTATATTTGGATTGCAGATGGTCACATGTCCTTCCTTTCAGAAACTTGTTTCAAGTTGCATCACCTGCCAATCAAGTTTGGACCCCGGCCATCCATTAGTGCACACCTTACTGTTCATTCATTTAAATGACTCAGTGTCATTATTGGTCAGACACCCAGCTCAGAACAGTTTAAAACATTGATGCAGTCCACATTTCTTTCTCTCGGCCTCTTGGTCCAAGCCACGGACAGGTCACTACTGTGGACATTGCCGGAGGAGTCGTGTATAAGGTGTGCACTACACCGAGTTGAGCCCTAGTACTGTGATAGATCAGTGCTTGCCACATCTCCGTTTGAAAATTCCTCTCTGTGAAGTATGAATACGATAGGAGGCCATTAGCCTTAGAGTCCAACCTGGGTCTAATGTGAATGTCTAAGCAGTTGTTTAGTAGTAGAGTAATTAAGTCTCATTTGACGTCTGTCTCCCTTGTGTTCAATAAGATACTTTGATACTTTCCAACACAATAACGTTGAGTCTCTGGTTGTTACTCCTGCACTGTATCGTGAGATTTTTCACCTCTTCTCTGCAATGCGACTCATCGTTATTGCTGATGAGGCCAACGGCTGTTGTGTCATCTGCAAACTTGATGACACTGTTGGAACTCGTCTACTCAAGCACGTCCCACTTTCCTTCTTATGGCCCCTCAACTCAAAACCTCCCTTGTCCACGCAGCCTAAATGTTTCTTCAATCTTGCTATGGCATCTCGCTCTACCATTTCCTCTTGCAGCTTGTTCCATACAGCCTCCACCCTCTCTGTGCTAAAAGCCTTGTTTCCCCTTCCACCTTAAATCTGTGCCCTCGAGTTTCAGAATCCCCCCCACCCTGGGGAAAGGTCTGTGACCAGTCACTTTATCCATGTCCCTCACAAATTTATAAACCTCTACAAGGTCATCCCTCAGCCTCCTGGCCTCCAAGGAAAAAGTCTTCATGTGTTCTCTTGGTGTGTACAGAGAAAACATTAGTCCCTTGGAGTCATAATCGGGGGGGGGGGGGGGGGGGGGTCAGGACCAGGAATGAGGAAACGGCAGATCAATGAAATAGATACCTTAGTTTTGTCTTCACTAAGGAAAATACAGCTAAACCCCTGGTATCCAGCATCAATGGGGATAAGTGAATTGTCTAGTTGCTTGAGGTGCTACGCTGTGTGATTTACCACTGGGGGGGGGGGGGGTGGGGAGGGGGGTGGGGGAGTGCAATTTCGAACCCAATATTTTTTGCCTGTTCATTTTCTGCCATTTTTTTGCTGGTTGCTTGAATTCCAGATAACAGGGGTTTTACTGTACCCATAACATTCCAGGAGTGTAGGGTCCGAGGGACTGGCATAGAAAAGGAATTGAGGCAAATTGGGATCAGTCATGAAATTGTGATTGGTAAATTAATGGTGCTGAAAGTCGATGATGCCCAGGCCCTGACGGTCTGCATCCCAGAGAGCTTCAGGTGCTGGGCCCAGAGATAGTGGATGGACTGATAATTATTTTCCAACATTCTCCACTCTTTGGGTCAGTTGGAGGATTTTAATGTGAGACCACTTTTTAAGAAATGAGGAACCAGGGAATTACAGGACCATCAGACGATAGAGCAGAATTAGGCCATTCAGCCCCTCGAGTTTACCTCGTCATTCCATCACGGCTGATTTACTCTCTTTTTAAACCCCATTCTCCTGCCTTTTGCCCATAACTCTTCCTAATGAAGAACCTTTGTCCTAAGAATCCCCAATGACCTGGTCTCCACAGCCAGCCGCGGCAACGAATTCCATAGATTCACCACCTTCAGGATAAAAGAATTCTGCCCCATCTCTGAGGGTTTTGGATTCTGAGGCTGTGCTCTCTGCTCGCAGACTCTTCCACCATTGGAAACGTCCTCTCCACACCCACTCGATCCAGGCCTTTCGTGAGGTTTCACTTCTCTAAACTCTAGCAAGAACAGTCCCCAAAACCATTGAGCACTCTTCACGTGACTGCCCTTTTATTCTGGGGATCATTCTCCTGAACCTCCCCTCTAATGCCAACACATCCTTCCTGAGGTAAGGAGTCCAAAACTGCTCACAAGCGCCAAGTGCGGACTGACCAGGGTCTTACAAAGCCTCAACATCACATCCTTGCTTTTAGAGCCTATTCTTCTGGAAATGAATATGAGCGTGGCATTTGCCCTTCTTATCCCCAACTCAACCTGCGGTAACCTGTAGGGAATCTTGCATGAGGACTCCGTCGTTCTGCACCTCTGACTTCTGAACGTGTGCCTGTTGAGAAAACAGTCCACACCTTTATTCCTTTCATCCAAAGGGTGCAATTATACACTTCTCCACACTGTATTCCATCTGCCATTTTCTTGCCCAATCTCCTAACCTGACTAAATCCTGCAAACTCAGAGCTTCCTCAACCGCACCTGTCCCTCCCCCTGTCTTAGTATCGTTTGCAAAACAGGCTACAAGGCCTTCAATTCCACCTCCTGTTAGGGAATGAGATAGGTCAGGTGACAGAGGTGTTCGGGAGAACTTCGGGAGCAGCGATCATAATGCCAGAAGTTTCAAAATAATTGTGGAGGATAGGTCTGGACCCAGGGTTGAGATTTTCCATTGGAGAAAGGCTAAGTTTGAGGCAATGAGAGAGGATTTAAAAGAAGTGGATTGGGGTGATTTGTTTGATGAGAAGGATGAAATGGAGGTCATTTCAAGGTGAAATTTTGCGGGTACAAAATCTTTATGCTCTAGTTAGGTGGAAAGGAAAGAAAAGATTGAGCAAGCCATGTTTTCAAGGGAAACTGGAAGGTTCGGAAAAAGAGAGACATCTGCAGTAAATATAGGCAGCGTGGAGAAAATGAGGAGCTTGAGGAATATAGGGAATGTAAAAAGGAGCTGAAGAAAGAAATTAGAAAAGATAAAAAGAAATACGAGGTTGCTTTGGCAAATAAGGTGAAATAAAATCCAAAGGGTTTCTACAGTTCTATTAACAGCAAGAAAGGTTAATGAGGGATAAAATTGGTCCCTGAGAGAATCAAAGTGGTCAGCTATGTGTGGAATCAAAAGACATGGGGGAGATTTTGAATTATTTCTTATCTTCAGCATTTACTAAGGAGAAAGATGTTGAATTGTGAAGTTAAGGGAATCGAGTAGGGAAGTCATGGAAACTGACGATTGAGAACGAGGAAGTTCTGGAGCTTTTAAGAAATATAAAGGTGGACAAGTCTCCGGGTCCTGACTGGATATTTCCCTAGGACTTTGAGGGATGTCAGTGTAGAAATATCAGGGGCTCTGACAGAAATATTTAAAATGTCATTAGCGACGGCAATGGTGCTGGAGGATTAGCAGATCGCCCACGTTGTTCCATTGTATAAAAGGTTTCAAGGAATAAAATGAGCAATTATCACCCTGTAAGTTTGACGTCAGTGGTGGGACAAACTAATGGAAAATGTTCTTAGAGATGGCATATATAATTATCTGGATAGACACGGTAGGATTAGGAACAGTCAACATGGCCCCACACGAAAGGTTAGTTAGGAAGGTTCAATCGTTAGGTGTGAATATGGAAGTCGTAAAAAGGATTCGACAGTGGCTAGATGGGAGATGCCAGAGAGTGATGGTGGAGTTGGAGGCCAGTGGCCCTCAAGTATCTGTACTGGGTCCATTGTTGTTTGTAATATACATTAATGATCTAGTGGTAAATTGGATTAGTAAGTGTACAGATGATACTGAGATCGGTGGCGTTGGGCATAGTGAGGAACGTTTTCAAATCTTGCAGAGAGATTTGGGTGGGCTAAAAGCTGGCAAATGGAGTTTAATGCAGCCAAGTGTGAGGTGCTACATTTTGGTAGGACTAATCAAAATAGGACATACATGGTGAATGGTGATTGTACAGGGAGATCGAGGAATAATGGTACACAGTTCCCTAAAAGTGGAATCTCAGGTAGTGAAGAAGGCCTTTGGAATGCTGGCCTTTATAAATCAGGATAATGTACAAGAATTGGGCGGTAATGTTAAAATTGTACAAGGCATCAGTGAGGCCAAATTTGGAATATTGTGTTCTGTTCTGGTCACCAAATTATAGGAAGGATGTGAACAAATAGAGAGAGAAGATTCACCAGAACGAGACCTGAGTTTCAGCACCTAAGTTATAGAGAAAGGTTAAACTTTAGATCAGTGGTTCTCAACCTTTTTTTTCCCCCACTCACAGACCACTTTAAGTAATCCCTATGCCATCGGTGCTCTATGATTAGTAAGGAATAGTAGCTTAAGGTGGTATGTAGGCAGATAGAAAAAGTTTGAAAACCACTGTTTTAATCGTACCTCATTGACTCGTTATGTGCACGGTTTCATAACTCCAAAGGAAATGAGCCAATGACAATTTTTCTCAAGCAAAATATTTCAGTGACAATTAGGTCTAGAGCAGTGATTCTTAACCTTCCCTTTCCACTCACATCCCACCTTAAGCAATCCCTAACTAATCACAGAGCACCGATGGCCTAGGGATTATGTGAGTGGAAAGAAAAAGGTTGAGAACCACTGAATTAGATCTTTATTCCTTGAAGTGTAGAAGGGTGAGGGGGGATTTGATAGAGGTTTTTAAAATGTTGAGAAGGTAGATAGAGTAGATGTGGATAGACTTTTTCCATTGAGGGTTGGGGAGATTCAAACTGAGAGTTAGGGGGCAAAGTTTAGGTGCAACACAAGGGGAAGATTCTTTACTCAGAGAGCGATGTCTGTGTGGTATGAGCTTCCAGTGGAGGTGGGGGAGGCAGGTACAATATTATCTTCAAAGAAAAATTTGGATAGGTGTATGGATGAAAAGGGTATGGAGGGTTATGGGCAGAATGCAGGTCAGTGGGACTAGGAGAAGGAAAGAATTTAGGCACGGACTGTTTCCGTGTTGTAATCGTTAGATGGTTGTATCATCCAAATCTTTGAAAGACGTGAAAAGATGTGGCCCCAGCACCGAGCCCCGTGGACCACCACAGGGCACCAGCAGCACGGAGCCCTGTGGAACACCAATGGTCACCAGCAGCCAACCAGAGAAGGCCCTCTTTATACTCTCTCTGCCTTCTGCCAGTCAGACATTCTTCTAATTAGTGAAGAAGGGAGGGGTCAGCAGCAATCAAGGGGAGGGATGGCTGGGTGAAGGGAGAGGGAAGGGGGTGGAGGGCTGAAAGCGGGAAAGGGAAGGGAGGGAGAAAGAGGAGAGCAGAAATGGGAAAAGTCGATGTTAATGTCATCTGGCTGGAGCGTGCCCAGATGGAAAGCAAGGTGTGGTTCCTCCACTTGTGCTGGTCTTGGTGAGGCCTTGGATAGAGTATGAGTATGGGAATGTGGTGCAGAATTGAAGAGGTTGGCCACTGGATGTAGAGAAGGCCACAAAGCAATCACCAGATGCTCTCTATTCACCTTCCTTTCCCTCTCTATTCACCCAGCCATCCTTCCTCCTCCTGGTCGCTGCTGTCTCATCCCCTCCCTCTGTTCTCCACCTATCACCTCCTACCTTTGTGACCACAACTCCCACCCCACCCCCCCCCCCCCACAACCTTTTTATTCAGGTGCCCTTTTCCATGCCTTGATGAAGGGCTGAAGCCCGAAACGTTGGTTCTGGAATTTTACCTTTGCAACATAAAGGCCACAGTTTGACCTGCTGAGCTTCACCAGCATCGTGTGTTTTATTTCAGTCTTTTCAACTTCTCCAGCGCCTTCTCCTTAGTAATTGGGACTCCATCCATTTCTGTCCCTGACTCTCTCAAACTTCTGAAATACTGCTGGTATCTTCCACACAAAATACAGACCGAGTTCATCCACTATTTCTTCCTCCCCCATCAGTATATCCCCAGAGATGTTTTCCAGCACTCCAATGTCACCTCTTTGAAAAAGCTGCTGACATCCTCTTCTAGGTTTCTGACGAGCTTACTTCGTACTTCATCATTTGTCTCACTGCTTTTTTCACTTCCCTTCTGCCATCTTTGATTTCCCGTCAGCCACGTTGCTTCATCTTCTCTTTAGAACACTTCCTTGGAATGAATATGTGCTGTGCCTGAGTTAAGCTCAGAAACTCCAGCCATCGCTGCTCTACCATCATCCCTGCCATATCATCTTTGGCCAGCTCCTCTCTCATACCTCTGTAGTCCCCTGTATTCCACTGGTATACTCCTACAAACTGCAGAGCAAATGCAATCATATTATGGTCATTGCCTCCTTTAGCTCCCTTTTCAACTCTGATTCATCACACCCAATCCAGAATTGCTGCTTCCAGGTCAACTCAACCACAAGCGGTTCCAAAAAGCCATTGTATACATTCCTGACTACTGTTTAGAGGCCTGCGTACAACTCCCATCAGGACCGTTTTACCCTTGCAGTTTCTTAACACTACCCATAGGGATTCAATACCTTTTGATGCTGTCTCCTCTCTCTAAAGAAGTTTACAAACAAAGTCACCCCACCTCCCCCCCCACCCACCCCCCATCTGTCCTGTCGATGCCCTTGGATGCTCAGCTCCCAGCTATGATTTTCTTTCAGCCATGACGCAGTGATGTTCCCAACGTCATACCTGCCAATATCAAGTTGCAATGCAAGATCACCTACCTTAATCCTAATACAGCGCGCATTTAAATACAAGGCCTTCATCACCCTTTTCAACTTTGCCCCCTCTACAATGTCACCTTATCCCCACAATCTCACTACTCCCTGCATCGACTTATATATCACATGTTCCATCTCTCTGGCTCCCCTCCCCCTGCCAAACTTGTTAGCGACCAGTTGGCCTGAGTTCAGTGGTGTGGAAAATGTGGAGTTATTACTGAAGATGCAGTGCTGTGTGTTTGGAGAGGAGTGGCAGGATCAGTCCAAGTCAGCATGCATCTACAAAAGGGAAAATGATGCTCAACACATTTTTGAGTATGATTCGAGGGTGGAACTGGTGGAGGGGACTGGTTGATGTGGGATATTTGGAGTAAAAACACAATGCTGGGAAAACTCAGCACGTCCTTCATGAAGCAAAGATAAAGGTACATAACCAACGTTTTGGGTTTGAGCCAACGTTTCATGAAGGGCTTAGAAAAATAAATTTTGCTCCATAAGGGACATAGTTTGACCAGCTGAGTTCCTCCAGCTTTGTGTTTTTACTTCAATCACCGCGTCTGTAACTTCCATGGGGCATTTGGACTTTGACATGGCTTTTGATAAGAGATTATTGTGCAAAGTTAGAGAATGGTAAAGGAGGTGATGTACTCGCTGGTTGGCAGACCGGAAGCAGAGAGTGGGAGTAAATAAGTCCTGTTCAGATTGGCAGGCAGTTACAACAAGGTTCAATGGACCCCAGCTATTTACAATGTATACTGATGATCTAGAGCAGTGGTTTTCAAACTTTTTCTTTCCACTCACATCCCACCTTAAGTGATCCCTACACTTTAGCTGCTCTGTGATTAGTAAGGGAGTGCTTAAGGTGGGGTGTGAGTGGGAAGGGAAGGTTGAGAATCACTGCTCTAGACCCGATTGTTACTGAAATATTTTGCTTGACAAAAATTGCCATTGGCCCATTTCCTTTGGGGTTCTGAAACCATGAATAGTGCGTGTAGGGTAGTGGTTAGCACAACGCCTTTACAGTGCCAGCGATCAGCATCGGGGTTTCAATCCTGTGCTGTCTGTAAGGAGTTTGCACATTCTCCCTGTGTCTACGTGGGTTTTCTCCAGGGGTTCCAGTTTCCTCCCGTTTTTCAAAATGTACCGGGGGTTGTAGATTAATTGGGTGGCACAGACTTGTGGAGTGAATCGGCCCGTTACTGTGCTGTATGTCTAAATTAATTAAATTTTTAAAAATTAATTAGGTACAATTAAAACAGTGGTTTTCAAACATTTTCTGTTCACTCACATGCCACCTTAAGCAATCTCTTACTAATCACAGAGCTCCTAAAGCATAGGGATTTGTTAAGGTGGCATGTGAGTGGACAGAAAATGTTTGAAAACCACTGATCTAGAACAAGACCCATGAGCACAAAAGGTAGTGGACATAGCCCTGGACATCTCAGGCAAAACCCTCACCACTATCGAGAACATCTACGGGGAATGCTGCCGTCGGAGAGCAGCAGCAATCATCAAGGATCCACATCACCCAGCACATGCTGCGGCCACCAGGAAAGAGGTATTGGTGCCACAAGACTCGCCCCACCTGGTTCAGGAACTCCATCAGACTTCTCAATGACCAACTCAATCAGGGACTCATTTAAGGACTTTATTGATTTATTTTTGTTCTCTCTGTATTGCACAATCAGTTTGTTTACATTCATTATCTGTGCACCGTTCTTTATTTGTTTTCATGTTTATGCTGTGTACAGTTTTTTTTGTACTATCAATAAGTGGTAATTCTACCTCACCCGCAGAAAAAGAACCTCAGGGTTGTATGTGATGTTGTGTATGAGCCCTGACAATAAATCTGAAATTTTGTGTAATATCTCTAAGTTTGCAGTTTACACTGAGCAGGGGAGCAGTGCGGGTAGTGAGGGAGATTCCAAGAAGCTGCAGTGTGACTTGGACTGATTAGGAGAATGGGCAGCTGTACGATAATGTGGATAAGTGTGAGGTTGTCCATTTTGGTGGCAGTAACAGGATGGCAGAACATCATCTGAAATTTAGACATATAGCACGGTAATAAGCCCTTCCGGCCCATGAGCCCATGCCGCCTAATTACACCCAATTCAAAGAGGATGTGGAGAGGCTGCAGAAGGATATAGTTAAATTAGGTGAGTGGGCAAAGGTCTGGTAGATGGAGTACAACGTGAGTAAATGCGAGGTCATCCACTTTGGTAAGAAAAATAGAAGAGCAGATTATTAGTTAAATGGTGAAAGACTGCAGCGTGGTGTCGTGCAGAAGAATTTGGGAGGGTTGTGCATGAATTGCAAAATGTTGGGTTGCAGGTACAACAGGTTATTAAGAAGGCAAATGGAATGTTGGCCTTCATCGCGAGAGGAAATGAATTCAATAGGGAGGTTCTACTGCAACTGTACAAGGTCCTGGTGAGGCCGTATCTGGAGAACTGCATGGAGTTCTGGTCTCCTTACTTGAGGAAGGATATATTGGCCTTGGAGGCGGTGCAGAGGATCCCGGAGATGACGGGGTTGACTAAATTGCCTGCGTTTATACTCACTCGAATTCAGGAGATCCTATAGAAACATATAAAATTATAAAAGGGATGGATAAGATAGAGGCAGGAAAATTGTTTTCACTGCTAGGTGAGACCAGAACTAAGCCTCAAGATTAAGGGGAGAAGATTTAGGACGGAGATGAGGAAAAACTGTTTTTCCCAGAGAGGGGTGAATCTGTGGAATTTTTTGCCCAGGGAAGCAGTTGAGGGGACTTCATTAAACATATTTAAGGTTCAGTTAGATGGATTTTTACATAAAAATGGAATTTGGAATATGGGGAAAAGGCAGGTAGATCAGATCAGCCATTATCTTATTGAATGATGGTGCAAGGCTTGACGGGCCAAATGCCCGACTCTTGCTCCTATTTCTTATGTTCCAGTGTTCAGCTACAACCCCCTTATGTTTTGAAGGTTGGAAGGAAACCGGAGCAGACATGGGGAGAACGGACAAACTCCTCACAGAAAGCGCTGGATTCGAATCCCAGTCTCTGGTGCTGCAACAGTGTTGGGCTATGATAAATGTGCTGCCCGTCTGAGGAAATGGGGAGGTGCCTCGAGACGAAGGGGTCGGAGTGCATCAGTCACTGAAGGTTGGAACGCAGGGACAGCAGGCAGTGAAGAAACAAAGCAGCACGTTAGCCAACCCCATCTTAAAACTCTTGGTGTGAGACCTGTGGAGGGTCCGGACTGAAAAGAGGATTGTCATTCAGGACACCTCTAAGACAGAATGAACTTATACCCATGACTTTAAACAATAAAATTTTGGAAGCCTGGAATCATAAGGGGATACAACGCCTGAAAGATTGTAATGAAAAAGGACTATTCATGTCATTTGAACAGCTGAAGAAGAAATATGAATCTTCCAATAAGACCTTTTTTTGTTACGTTCCTTCCTTAGGGCTAATTTGGGCCCTGAAATGTCTCTACCAGGACTCACTGAAAGAGAAACTACTCCATGAAGGAAATATATATGTTTATTTCTAGAATATATTTTTTATTGATAAGTGAGAGCCCAAAGCCAGGTTTGCATAATTCTAGGGTGAGATGGGAGTGAGACTTAAACCCAACAATTGACGAACAACTCTGGTCAGGGACATTTGTTGGCTGCTATCAATGCCAGGTATAGATTGGTCCATTAAAATCTTCTCCATCAACTGTACCTCAACTCACAGAAGTTACACCAAATTAAATGATCAGATTTAGGTGTGATATGGAGGTTGGTTCCTTTTCACATTCTACCTGGCTTTGCATGAAGGTGAGGCCCTTCTGGTGTGACCTCGGTGACACCCTAACCTAGATCACAGGAGTCATTTTCCCAGTAGCCCCAGAGCTTTGTCTTCTGGGGAACTTTACCACAGATCACTAACTAATTCTCAAATTAAATTCACAGAAATTGCCTTATGTGTGGCCAGGAAATGCATAGCAGTAACATGGAAGTCTGACTTCCATCTACTCATGGAGAGGTGGTCTTTGGAGATGAATAGTTGCATCTCATTTGAAAAGGTCACAAACAATCTCAGGAAGGGATACAACACCTTCCTAAAAATCTGGCAGCCTTATTTAGAGCATATAGGTACCTCACTGGTGCCAATATAGGGTTATGATCGCTACTGGCCCATAGAGCTCAGTAAAGATGTGGCGATATCATGTCTCCATATGTTTTACTGAAAGCACTGTAAAAGGGATGGGTTTTTTGTGTTTTTTTCTTCATTCTCTGTTTAATAGGATATATGGGGGAGAGGGGTGGAGAGAGGGGTTCTCGATGTTTTGTATGTGGTATGCTTGTTGAAATGATAAATACAATATTATAAACAAAAGCTGCACGGCTTTTTACTGTGAGAGATTTTGAATCCAGAAGCAGGGAGCTTTGTAGTTGACTGGAATGGATAGGTTGGTTCTGACTGCTACGTCAGAGGCTTGGGGGGTGGGTGGGGGGGAACTTGCTGGAGTTGATGTAAATTATGAAGGGCTTGGCTAGGATAGATAATCAGAATCCTTTTCCCAGGGTGGGGAAGTCCCGAACTAGAGAACCCCAGTTTAAGAAAAGGAGGTGGGGGAGGGGGTGGTTTTAAGGACATCTGTGGGGTAAATGTTTCAAGACAGAGGATGGTGGTTACCTGGATCCAGGCACGTATCTGGATAGGAAAGGTATTGTGAGATAAGGGCCTGATGCAGAAAAATGGAACAAGCTAAGATAGGCTTCAGCTCAGGAGGAGTGAATGGATTTGTGTTGTGTGATTCTGTCTGGATGACGCGTCACCTGGAGGACAGCAGCTCAGAAACACTCTCGACTTTTCTCGAAGGCATCGCAATGAGAACCACAAAACATTATAGCACAGAAAACTATTATTCTGGCTTGTCCCACTGACCTGCATCCACCCCTCCCATCTATGTACCTGTCTAAATTCTTCTTTAATGTTAAAATTTATCCCACATTCACCATTTCAGCTGGCAGCTCGTTCCACACTCCTACCTCTTCCTGTAGGTGCTTTCAAATTATAGCCCCCAGGTAGCCCTCCTGGGACCCAAGTGTGACAGGGCTGTGGGTGCAGGATGCACCTTTAAAAATCTTTTAAAATTGCGACCAGACCTACCTGATAAATCACCAACCCGGCTGACACAGTGACTGACGCGTCACGCACTCACATTAAGTATTAGCCATCAGTCTCCCCACCCCACCACAGTGGTCAATAGCCCCTTCCTGTAAGTTGCCACGCTCCAATCGCACCCCCGCCCCCCCACCAGTGAAGTGCCGCGAATGGGGAGGGCATTTGCAGCATATCCTATAAATCTTCTCTGGACTCTTTCAATTTTATTGACATACTTTCTGTAGTTAGGCGACCAAAACTCCACACAATCCTCCAAAATTTGGCCTCACCAATGTCTTATACAACTTCACCACAACATTCCAACTCCTGCACTCAGTACTTTGATTTATGAAGGCTAATATGCCAACAGCTCTCTTTCCCACCCTATTTACCTATGATGCCACTTTCAGGGAAGTATGTATCTATATTCCCAGATCCCCCTGCTCTATCGTGCTCCTCAGAGCCCAGTCATTTACCGTGTACATCCTTTCTTTGTTTGTCCTTCCAAAATGCACCATCTCACACTTGTCTGCATTAAACTCCATCTGCCATTTTTCAGCCCATTTTTCCAGCTGATCCAGATCCCTCTACAAGCTTTGAAAACCTTCCTCATCTTCTACAATGCCTGCAATCTTAGTGTCATCTGATTCAAATTTAGCACATTATCATCTAGATCATTGATATTGATATCCAGCTCCGATCCCTGAGGCACTCCACTAGTCACAGGCTCCAGTCTGAGAAGCAATAATCCACTACCACACTCTGGCTTTTCCCATACAACCACTGTCGAATCCAGTTTACCACCTCACCATGAATACCGAGCACCTGAACATCCCTGATTAACCTCCATGTGGGACCTAGTCAAAGGCCCTTCTAAAGGCCAAATGGATCGGGATTTGCACAGACACTCACCTTGCAGCTCTGGACCAATTGCTGCTGGGCAGCTGTGTTCTTATTGGATGACGATGCATTCTGGGATGCGGCGATGGTTTGCGTTGCAGAGGCTGCCGCCTGCTTTGCCGCACTCTAATTCACAAAGAGAAACACACCGTAAGAGTGGCACAGCGAGTGCGTTTAATCCTGAGTGCATGACTGGTCAACCTAGGCGTTGAACATCTCCCAGTGCACCCCATTCAATGTCAATCAACACACAAGGCTGGAACGAGGGCAGAACCTGCCCCTCCACTGATGATCCCATCACCTATTCCCTCAGCACAAAGGCCTCCGCAAGTCTGGTTTGTGAACTGCCTTTGGCGGACTCTCGCCCACTTTGATTCCCAGAGACAGCGCAGCAGTTAGCGCAACGCTATTACCGCACCAGTGACCCGGGTTCCAATCCAGCGCTGCGTGTAAGGAGATTGTCCTCCCCGTGTCTGTGTGGGCTTCCTCCTGGTGCTCCGGTTTCCTCCCACCCTTCAAAATGAACAGGTTACTTGGTAATTGGGAAGCTCATGTTTCAATGAATAGAATCGGCTTCTACCATGTTGTAAATAAATAGACAATTAATAAATAAATAGAATGCTGAATAAATAGAGAAAGAAAAAGCAGACAAGGGAGAGAAAGAGCAGAGAGACAGGAGGAGAGAAAAGGGGGAGGGAGGGAAGGAGGGGAAAGAAAGGGAAAGGTTCAAGGTTCCTTTTATTGTTATGTAATAATACATTAAAAAGTAACATACATGAAACACTAACTCCTGCCTGCCATAAGGCCAACAGAGAGTCACCATGAGCATTGTCTGCTGCCCTGTACAGTACGAGAAAAAGAGAAACAAAGGAATGTCTCTCAGAGACACTGAGAGTTCGAAGATTTGCCTCCAGCAGTCCTACAGCCACACAGACCTCTGTTCATTCCATCAACAACCTGAACTCCAGATCTAAACCTCAAATGATCAGGAGGCCTTCAGTGCCCGAGTCCCCTCAGGAGCTTTTCTTGCCCTCAGCACCCTTATCAACCCTAACCCGGTTAGCAACCCTAACCCTAACCCTAACCCTGGTTCCCATGAGCCTGCAGCCCATGTAGGACCTCCGACCGCAGGTTGCCAATAGCCTGAAGCCTTTGTGGGCCCCTCAGCTGCTGGGCCCCTCATTGGTCCACCATGGTGGTCCGGTAGGGGCATATCCTCTGTTTCTCTCTCCCTGTTTCTGGTGCCCAGGGCTGATCCTCTGCTTGTCACAGTCTGCAACTGCTTGTGGCCACTGCCATCTTGGGCACAGACCCCGTGGCGAATTTGAACCCTGATCAGCGGCGCTGTAATAGCGTTGTTCTAACTTCTACACAGGGACTGCTTGCTTCACAACTCCCCGAACATCCACCCACCCACCATCCCCATAGTAACCAAAGACGCAACCCCCTGTCCACTCACCTCTCCCTGCCCCACCATCCAGAAACCCGGGCATTGCCTGGAGTTGAAACAGCGACGGACTTTCATCTCTGGTGTACAACGGTCAGGGTGTGGCCTCCGATGGAGACTGCAGGGGCAATCCTGACACTTTCACACACCTTCCCACTCTAACCATCCCTCTGTGTCCTCCCGTGTTCCCACAGTGAGCCCCAGGCACCAGAGGAACATCCCACCTTCTGGCTGTCACTCTGGAACCAACGCTGTTCTCATGGTGACCCATTCTTTAAATATTTTAACTTTTAATTACAGCACGGTAGAAGCCGATTTTGGCCATTTCAATCGTGCTGCCCAATTATACCAAATTAACCTACGATCCCCGAACGATTACGAAGGGTAGGATGAAACCGGAGAACCTGGAGGAAACCCACGCAGACACAGGGAGAAGGTACATACTCCATACGCTTAGAGAAGATTTACTAGAATGATACCAGGAACGAAAGGGTTAGCACA
Source organism: Narcine bancroftii (assembly GCF_036971445.1). Taxonomy (NCBI): domain Eukaryota; kingdom Metazoa; phylum Chordata; class Chondrichthyes; order Torpediniformes; family Narcinidae; genus Narcine; species Narcine bancroftii. The sequence continues at coordinate 24,518,024 of NC_091479.1, read as the reverse complement.
TAATGAATGCTTGTCAGTTCTTTGACTGTATTGTGGGAGAACAGAATGATGAGGGGGGATCCTCATGGAGACATTTCGATCGCTGAAAGGCCTAGGCAGAGTAGATGTGGTAAGGATGTTTCCCATGGTTTGGGATTCTAGAACAAGAGGCCACAACTTCAGGATAAAAGGGCATCAATTTAACACAGAGATGCGGAAAATTTTCTACAGTTAGAAGGTCGCGAGTCTGTGGAACTGGTTGTACAGACTGTGGAAGTGAGGTCGTTGAGGCAGAGACTGACAGGTATTGAATTAGTCAGGACATCAAGGGTAACTGGGAGAGAGCCGGGGTGGGGCTGAGTGGGAGGATGGATCAGCTCATGGTGGAACAGACCTGATAGGCCAATGGGGCTACTTCTGCTTCAATACGCAGGTGACACAGTTAGCGAGGTTCAAACTGGGGTTTGAATCCCGTGCTGTCTGTAAAGAGTTTATACGTGTTCCCCGTGTCAGTGTGGGTTTTCCCTGGGGGCTCTGGTTTCCTTCCACCCTTCAAAACGTACCAGGTGTATTGGTCAATTGGGTGTAATTGGGAGCCATGGACAAGTGGGCCGAAGGGTCTGTTAACATGCTGCATGTCTAAATTAAAAAAAATTAAGTTTAAAATTTAGACCTTGTGATCTTACAGACAGCGCCAGATTCCAACAAGGGTTGCTGGTGTGGTAAAACCGCTGCACTAACCGCTTCGCTAACCATGCCTGCCCTTTCTCTCCCCATTTCTGGCTCGTTAATGGTCAGTGCTCCAGCTTCCCATCTCCTGATCTGCCAGAATCGATCTTTGTACAGTGCTCAGTCTGGTGTCCCCCTCTTCCCCAGAGCCCAGCGATGGAAACTGTGCGCCCTCCCCTCTCTACCCAGTCCTGGCCATGGGTCACACACTGGCTCCTCCCTCCGCAGACGCCTTTCGACTGGCTGGGTTCCTGGTTTTATTTCCTTCCTTCCCAGGGCTCCCTGGTCCATCCTTATCTAGAGGACCACAGCTCAAATAAATGGCCTTAATAAAATCAAAACAAAGTATTAATTACCTCCAGCCGGTTAATCAACTTTTTCTTGATGGCATTCTGAGCAGCTGAGTTGGTGACGACCCGCAGACCCTCTGCTGCCTCCCTCAGCTTCTGCTGCTGAACCTGGTTCTCCGGATTGGCAGCTGCGCCCTGAAGAAAAGAGCAGGGAGATTACCGAAGATGGACCAATGAGACCTGACATTACTGAGACCTGTCCAATTACATCCACCATTACTGAGCGTTGTCCAATTAGACCTGAGGTCACTGAAGGTTGTTCAAGTAGATCCAACATTACTAACAGTTCTCCAATGAGACGACATTACTGAGGATTAGAACTCAATGATGCACCAATAAGACCCAATATTACTGAGACCTGTCCAATTACATCCAACATTACTGAGAGTTGTCCAATTAGACCTGAGGTCGCTGAAGGTTGTTCAAGTAGATCCAACATTACTAACAGTTCTCCAATGAGACGACATTACTGAGGATTAGAACTCAATGATGCACCAATAAGACCCAATATTATTGAGACCTGTCCAATTACATCCAACATTACTGAGAGTTGTCCAATTAGACCTGACATTACAGAGGGCTGTCCAATTAGATTTGACGTGACCAAGTTTGGACAAATTAGACCTAATGTTACTGAGGGTTGTGCAACTAGATCCGATATTACTGAGGGTTGACCAATTAGACGTGAGGTGACTGAGAGTTGTCCAATGAGGCCTGAGATGACTGAGGATTCCCCAATTAGACTCAAGGTTATTGTGGATTTCTCAATTAGACACCAGGTTACCGAGAGTTACCCGTCTGACTGGGAGGACAAGCTCTGTCCTGATGCATGGAGGCAGCCCACAGCACAAACTCAAAGCTCTGCCTCACTGCAGGGCTGCATCGGGATTTGCACCACGTATGTAGCTCTGTAGCTGGACTTGTGCCTTGGTGCCCTGACACTCAGTAAGCATTTTGCGTCTCATTGGTCACAGCTGAGACATCAATAGTGATTCCATCGTCAGAATAATCCTCCATACAGTATCAAATTTCTACAGATATGGGGTGCAAAGTGTGCTGACCAGCTGGATCACGGTCTGGTGTGGGGACACCAATACCCTTGAGTGTGAAGACCAGGACATCACAAGTAAAACCCTCTCCGTTATCGAGAACATCTACGGGGAACCCTGCTGTCGGAGCAGCAGCAGCAATCATCAAGGACCCACACCACCCAGCACATGCTCTGTTCCTGCTGCTACCATCAGGAAAGGGGTGTCGGTGCCACAAGACTCACCCCCACCAGGTTCAAGAACAGCTACTCCCCCCCACCAACCCCCCCCATCACTCCCTACCATCCTCAACAACACACTCAGGGATTCATTTAAGGACTCTGACTTGAGAGCACTTTATTGAGTTTTTCCTCCCAGTTTGTTTACATTTCTTTACATGTATACGTTGAGTACATAAGCGGTAATTCTGACTGGCCCGCGGGAAAAAGAATCTCAGGGTTGAGTGTGATGTCATGTGACATCATGCCTGACAATAAATCTGAAATCTGAGGATTCAAACTGATCTGAAATCACAGTGCAGACGGGGCACGAATTATTCCATTTTCAGTGAGCTTAATGGTATAAAATATCCCTGCAATAAGTTGGGGAAATCAGAGCAGATAACTGAACACAGTGAGAGTCACAGGACTGTACAGCAAGGAAACAGGCCATGTGCTTGGTTCACAGGCCTTTCCTCTCCATGTATCGGTCCAATATCTTCAACACGTCACCATTCTACAGCCTCCTCTGGCTGAGCGTTCTACATCCCCACCATCTTCGGGATGAATTTTATCGAACTAGACGGTGGAAGGTGGGGGGGCACACTGGACTATCTCTTGGGAAATGAGTCAGGGTAAGTGTCGATGGTCAGGGTGGGGGGGGGGGAATTTGGGACTCCTTAAGTTTTGGTAAGAAAACAAGCCATTCGACTCTTCTAGTCCCACTATTCCACTGACCTGCTTCCACTCTATAACCTTCCAGTCCTCTCCCATCCATGTATCTATCCAATCTATTTTTAAAACTCAAGATCAAGCCCACATTCACCACATCTGATGGCAGCTCGTTTCACTCTCCCACCACTCTCTGAGTGAACTTCCCCCTAATGTTCCCCTAAACCTTTCCCTTCAGCTTAAAACTATGACCTCTTGTATTTATCTCCCCCAATCTAAGTAGAAAGAGCCTACTCACATCCACTCTGTCTATATCTCTCATAATCCTCTATCAAATCTCCCCTCATTCTTCTACACTCCAGGGAATAAAGTCCTAACCTGTTTAATCTTTCCCTGTAACTCAACTCCTGAAGACCCAGCAACATCCCAGTAAATCTTCTCTGCACTCTTTCAATCTTATTCATATCCTTCCTGTAGTTAGGCACCCAAACTCCACGCAATATTCCAAATTTGGCCTCACCAATGTCATAAACAACTTCAACATAACATCCCAAGTCCTATTTGCAATATTTTTGATTCATAAAGGCTAAGATGCTAAAAGCTTTCTCTACAGCCCTGTCCACCTGCGATGCCACCTTCAGGGAAGTATGTATCTGTATTCCCAGATCTCTCTGCTCCTCCGCACTCCTCAGTGCCCGACCATTTACTGTGTATATCCTGCCTTGGTTTGCCCTTCCAAAATGCATCACCTCATACTTGTCTGCATTAAACTCCATCTGCCAATTGTTGGCCCATTCTCCCACCTGGTCCAGAACCCTCTGCAAACTTTGAAATTCTTCCTTGCTGTCCACAATGACTCCAATCTTTGTGTCGTCAGCAAACTTGCTGATCCAATGCACCACATTATTATCCAGACAATTGATATAGACAACAAACAATGGTCCCAACATAGATCCCTGAGCCACATCACTAGTCACACCTCCAGTCAGAGAAGCAACTATGCGCTACCAATCTCTGTCTTCACCCACACAGCCAATTTCAGATCCAAGTTTACAACCTCTTCATGGATACCTAGAGTCTTAACCTTTTGAACTAACCTTATCAAAGGCTCTTTAAGATTTGTTAAATATGACCTACCACGCACAAAGCCATGCTGACTGACCGTCCCTAATCAGCCCTTGGCTGTCCAAATACCTATATATAGCCTATCTCTCAAAATTCCTTCCAATAATTTACCTACCACTGATACCAGGCTCACTGGCCTATAATTACTTGCATTATTTTAGACTTTGCCCACAAGTTAAAACCCAATGGGGCAAAGCTAGCTTGGAGATAATTCAATAGATTCTACAAAGATTCATTGGTAGAAGGCTGTTTGCATGTAAAGAAGTGTCTGGGAAGGGGGAGAAACTTAAATTGTAAACAAGAAAAGTTGACAGATTTGTTCCTTTTAGAGTGAAGTTCAAGGCTGGCATGATAGGGGATCTGGCAGAGTATAGAATCTGCTGTCATGAACGTGTCACAAAATCTGTCAGTATTGCAAGTGCAACTGATGCTATCAATTACATAAAAATAAACAGATCAGTGCAAAAATAAGCGAACGTGAGGTCTGTAGTCCATGGTCCATTCAGGAATCTGATGGCGGAGGGGAAGAAACTGTCCTTGTGCCGCTGGGTGTTCGTCTTCAGACTCCTGCACCTCCTTCCTGATGGAAGCAGAGTGAAGAGGGTGGTGGGGTCCTTGAGGATAGAGGCTGCTTTCCTAAGACACCACCTCTTGAAGATGTCCTTGACGGACTGAAGACTGATGAGTTCAAATTTTGGAGTTTTTTCCCTATTTTTTGTATTGGCTCCTCTGTACCAGACAGCGATGCAAGCAGAATCCTCTCTACCTGTAGAAATTTGCAAGTCTTTGGTGACGTACCAGATCCCCTCAAACTCCTCACGAAGTATAGCTGCTGGGGATCCTTCTTTGATATTGCATCGACTTGGAGGCCTCAGGACCAGATCTTCAGAGATGTTGATACCCAGGAGCAGGGGGGTGACACGGTTGGAATAGCGGATAGCACCACGCCTTTACACCATCAGCGATTGGAACTGGGGTTCGAATCCCGCGCTGTCTGCAAGGAGTTTATATGTTCTCTTCATGGATCCGGCTTTCTCCCACTGTTCGAAACGTACTGGGGGTGTAGGTTAATTGGGTGTAATTTGGCGGCATGGACCGTGGGCCAAAATGGTCTGTTACCGTGCCGTTTGTCTCAACAGTTCAGGATGAGGGTGAGGCCACACTGAGCACAGTGTTGCTCGTTTAAGCTACAGGAAAGATTCGGTGAAGCCACAGAGAGATTCATGAGAATGTTGCTGTAACTGGTCAGTCTGAACCACAAGGAGAGGATAGGAGGCCGAGGGGAGACCTTACAGAGGTTTATAAAATCATGAGGGGCCATAAAAAGCCATAGCCTTTTCCCTAAGATAGAAGATGAAAGGGCACAGGTTTAAGGTGAGGGGCACCTTTCTCACAAAGAGGGTGGTGGTATTTTAGTTTAAATTTAGAGATACAGCATGGTAACACGCCCTTCCAGCCCATGAAGCCACAGCCCCCCAAAACGGCCATGTGATTGATTAATCTTCTCGCCCCGTGCGCCTTTGGAACAATGGGAGGAAACTAGAGCACCTGAGGAAACCCTCACAGATGCAAGGAGAACCTACAAACTCCTTACAATCAGCGCTGGATTCGCTTGTGCTGTAATAACATCGGACTAACCACCACACTGTCCGTGCTGCCCTGGGAAGGAACTGCAAGAGGTCGTGGTAGAGGCGGGGACAATTACATAATTGTAAAGGGGCTTTGACAGGTACATGGACAAGAAAGGTTCGAGTGATCTGGGCCAAGCGCAGGCAGATAGGACCAGTTCGAGAGGTGGGGACAGATACTGGGACAGTTTCCGTGCTGCAGAACTCTGATTCCTCACTGACCTTCAGCTCCCCAGCCCTGGGAAGCTCAGCTCCCCTTGAAATGCTTCCTCTCTCACCCTAAATCCTCTAGGTTTGACACTGGGAACAGTTACTAATCTTGGGCCGGGAAGTGAAACGTTTGAAAAGACACAGAAATTTAGAAAATGTGAAAACACAAAAAGTCTGTGGATGCTGGAAATGAAACATGAAATGGTGGGAAGACTCAGCAGGTGAGGCAAGATTCGTGGAGAGAGTGTTCAGGTACATGGGTGCGGGAAGGGCACTCCAGAGCTCTGTAAGGGTGTTAAGGGTTACGGGGAGAGGAACAGCAGAGAGGATCACTGGGGTCTCCCTTCCCTGCTCTCCCCCTATCAAGGTGATCTGGAGGGCGCACAAAAATCATTGAGGACCCCTTACTCCCTGCACACGGCATCTTTCAGCTGCTCCTGTCGGGGAAGAGATCCAGGAGGATCAGAGCCAGCACCACCAGGCTGAGGAATAGGTTCTTCCCATGGGCAGTGAGAATGATGGACGACCAAAGAAACTAACCATCCGAGACTCTCGTATTTATTTATAGATATATGTACTGCAACTAAATCAGTGTAAATATGTTTATATGTCCATATATGTGTTTACACGTTTTACATCGAGAATCAAAGAATGGTATTTCGTCCAGTTATACTTTACAACTGTATGATAATAATAAACTTGATAAAGAAAGTCAGGCAATGAGCTGAATGGCCTTCTGCTCCTACAGTTTCA